>NC_090767.1:38567231-38617231 GCF_036898095.1 Palaemon carinicauda
AAATGAATAAAATGAATGCAAAAACTCTATTGACACAACATCTGGGACATTTAATCGCTTCCAGATGAATAAAATGAATGCAAAAACTCTATTGAGACAGCATCTGGGACATTTAAATCGCTTCAAGATGAATAAAATGAATGCAAAAACTCAATTGAGACAACATCTGAGACATTTAAATCGCTTCCGGATGGATAATATGAAAGCAAAAACTCTATTGAGACAGTCTCCGGGACATTTAAATCGTTCCAAATGAATAAAATAGATGCAAAAACTCTATTGAGACAGCATCTGGGACATTTAAATCCCTTCCAGATGAATAAAATGAATGCAAAAACTCTGTTGAGACAGCATCTGGGACATTTAAATCCCTTCCAGATGAATAAAATGGATGCAAAAACTCTGTTGAGACTGCATCTGGGACATTTAAATCCCTTCCAGATGAATAAAATGAATGCAAAAACTCTGTTGAGACAGCATCTGGGACATTTAAATTGCTTCCAGATGAATAAAATGAATGCATAAAGTCTATTGAGACATCATCTGGGACATTTAAATCCCTTTCAGATGAATAAAATGAATGCAAAAACTCTGTTGAGACAGCATCTGGGACATTTAAATCCCTTCCAGATGAATAAAATGAATGCAAAAACTCTATTGAGACAGCAACTGGGACATTTGAATCCCTTCCAGATGAATAAAAATGAATGCAAAAACTCTATTGAGATAATATCTGGGACATTTAAATCCCTTCCAGATGAATAAAATGAATGCAAAAACTCTATTGAGACAGCATCTGGGACATTTAAATCGCTTCCAGATAAATAAAATGAATGCAAAAACTCTATTGAGACACCATCTGAGACATTTAAATCGCTTCCAGATGAATAAAATGAATGCAAAAACTGTGTTGAGAGAGCATCTCGGACATTTAAATCACTTCCAGATGAAGAAAATGAATGGAAAAACTCTATTGAGACAACATCTGAGACATTTAAATCGCACCCAGATGAATATAATGAATGCAAAAACTCTATTGAGACAACATATGGGACATTTAATCCCTTCCAGATGAATAAAATGAATGCAGAAACTCTATTGAGACAGCATCTGGGACATTTAAATCGCTTGAAGATGAATAAAATGAATGCAAAAACTCTGTAGAGACAGCATCTGGGACATTTAAATCCCTTTCAGATGAATAAAATGAATGGAAAAACTCTGTTGAGAAGGCATATGGGACATTTAAATCCTTTCCAGATGAATATAATGAATGCAAAAACTCTATTGAGACATCATCTGGGACATTTAAATCGCTTCCAGATGAATAAAATGAATGCGAAAACTCTATTGAGACAGCATCTGAAACGTTAAAATCCCTACCAGATGAATAAAATGAATGCAAAAAACTCTATTGAGACAGAATCTGGGACATTTAAATCGCTTCCAGAGGAATAAAATGAATGCTAAACCTCTATTGAGACAGCATTTGAGACATTTAAATCGCTTCTAGTTGAATAAAATGAATGCAAAGACTCTATTGAGACAGCATCTGGGACCTTTAAATCGCTTCCAGATGAATAAAATGAATGCAAAAACTCTGTTGAGACAGCATCTGGGACATTTAAATTGCTTCCAGATGAATAAAGTGAATGCAAAAACTCTGTTGAGACAGCATCTGGGACATATAATCGCTTCCATATGAATAAAATGAATGCAAAAACTTTGTTGAGACAGCATATGGGACATTTAAATCCCTTCCAGATGAATAAAATGAATGCAAAAGCTCTGGTGAGACAGCATCTGGGACATTTAAATCCCTTCCAGATGAATAAAATTAATGCAAAAACTCTGTTGAGAGAGCATCTGGGACATTTAAATCCCTTCCAGATGAATAAAATGAATGCAAAAACTCTGTTGAGACAGCATTTGTGACATTTAAATCCCTTCCAGATGAATAAAATGAATGCAAAAACTCTTTTGAGACAGCATCTGGGACATTTAAATCGCTTCCAGATGAATAAAATGAATGCAAAAACTCTATTGAGAGAGAATACGGGACATTTAAATCGCTTCCAGATGAATAAAATAGATGCAACAATACTATTGAGACAGCATCTGGGACATTTATATCCCTTCCAGATGAATAAAATGAATGCAAAAACTCTGTTGAAACAGCATCTGGGACATTTAAATCGCTTCCAGGTAAATAAAATAAATGCAAAAACTCTGTTGAGACAGCATCTGGGACATTTAAATCCTTTTCAGATGAAAAAAATGAATGCAAAAACTCTGTTGAGAAGGCCATCTGGGACATTTAAATCCTTTCCAGATGAATAAAATTAATGCAAAAACCCTATTGAGACAGCATATTAAACGTTAAAATCGCTTCCAGATGAATAAAATGAATGCAAAAACTCTATTAAGACAGCATCTGGGACATTTAAATCGCTTCCAGATGAATAAAATAGATGCAAAAACTCTATTGAGAGAGCATCTGGGGACATTTAAATCGCTTCCAGATGAATAAAATGAATGCAAAAACTCTATTGAGACTGTAACTGGGACATTTAAATCCCTTCCATATGAATAAAATGAAAGCAAAAACTCTATTGAGACAGCATCTGGGACATTTAAATCGTTTCCATATGAATAAAATAGATGCAAAAACTCTATTGAGACAGCATCTGGGACATTTAAATCGCTTCCAGATGAATAAAATGAATGCAAAAACTCTATTGAGACACCATCTGATACATTTAAATCGCTTCCAGATGAATAAAATGAATGCAAAAACTCTGTTGAGACAGCATCTCGGACATTTAAATCGCTTCCAGATGAAGAAAATGAATGCAAAAACTCTGTTGAGACAGCATCTTGGACATTTAAATCGCTTCCAGATGAAGAAAATGAATGCAAAAACTGTGTTGAGACAGCATATGGGTCATTTAAATCACTTCAAGTTGAATAAAATGAATGCAAAAACTCTATTGAGACAACATCTGGGAAATTTAAATCCCTTCCAGATGAATAAAATGAAAGCAAAAACTCTATTGAGACAGCATCCGGGACATTTAAATCGTTTCTAGATGAATAAAATAGATGCAAAAACTCTATTGAGACAGCATCTGGAACATTTAAATCCCTTCCAGATGAATAAAATGAATGCAAAAACTCTGTTGAGACAGCATCTGGGACATTTAAATCCCTTCCAGATGAATAAAATGAATGCAAAAACTCTGTTGAGACAGCATCTGGGACATTCAAATCCCTTCCAGATGAATAAAATGAATGCAAAAACTCTGTTGAGACTGCATCTGGGACATTTAAATCCCTTCCAGATGAATAAAATGAATGCAAAAACTCTGTTGAGACAGCATCTGGGACATTTAAATCCCTTCCAGATGAATAAAATGAATGCAAAAAGTCTATTGAGACAGCATCTGGGACATTTAAATCCCTTCCAGATGAATAAAATGAATGCAAAAACTCTGTTGAGACAGCATCTGGGACATTTAAATCCCTTCCAGATGAATAAAATGAATGCAAAAAACTCTGTTGAGACTGCATCTGGGACATTTAAATCCCTTCCAGATGAATAAAATGAATGCAAAAAGCTCTGTTGAGACTGCATATGGGACATTTAAATCCCTTCCAGATGAATAAAATGAAGGCAAAAACTCTATTGAGACAGCATCTGGGACATTTAAATCGCTTCCAGATGAATAAAATGAATGCAAAAACTCTGTTGAGACAGCATATGGGACATTTAAATCCCTTCCAGATGAATAAAATGAAAGCAAAAACTCTATTGAGACAGCATCCGGGACATTTAAATCGTTTCCCAGATGAATAAAATAGATGCAAAAACACTATTGAGACAGCATCTGGAACATTTAAATCCCTTCCAGATGAATAAAATGAATGCAAAAACTCTGTTGAGACAGCATCTGGGACATTTAAATCCCTTCCAGATGAATAAAATGAATGCAAAAACTCTGTTGAGACTGCATCTGGGACATTTAAATCCCTTCCAGATGAATAAAATGAATGCAAAAACTCTGTTGAGACAGCATCTGGGACATTTAAATCCCTTACAGATGAATAAAATGAATGCAAAAAGTCTATTGAGACAGCATCTGGGACATTTAAATCCCTTCCAGATGAATAAAATGAATGCGAAAACTCTGTTGAGACAGCATCTGGGACATTTAAATCCCTTCCAGATGAATAAAATGAATGCAAAAACTCTATTGAGACAGCAACTGGGACATTTAAATCCCTTCCAGATGAATAAAATTAATGCAACCTCTGTTGAGACAGCATCTGGGATATTTAAATCGCTTCCAGATGAATAAAATGAATGCAAAAACTCTGTTGAGACTGCATCTGGGACATTTAAATCCCTTTCAGATGAAAAAAAAATAATGCAAAAACTCTGTTGAGAGAGCATCTGGGACATTTAAATCCCTTCCAGATGAATAAAATGAATGCAAAAACTCTATTGAGACAGCATATGGGACATTTAAATCGCTTCCAGATGAATAAAATGAATGCAAAAACTCTGTTGAGACAGCATCTGGGACATTTAAATCGCTTCCAGATTAATAAAATGAATGCAAAAACTCTGTTGAGACAGCATCTGGGACATTTAATCCTTTCCAGATGAATAAAATGAAGGCAAAAACTCTATTGAGACAGCGTATGGTCCATTTAAATCGCTTCCAGATGAATAAAATGAATGCAAAAATTCTATTGAGACAGCATATTAAACGTTAAAATCGCTTCCAGATGAATAAAATGAATGTAAAAACTCTATTAAGACAGCATCTGGGACATTTAAATCGCTTCCAGATGAATAAAATGGATGCAAAAACTCTATTGAGACAGCAACTGGGACATTTAAATCCCTTCCAGATATATAATATGAAAGCAAAAACTCTATTGAGACAGCATCTGGGACATTTAAATCCCTTCCAGATGAATAAAATGAATGCAAAAAACTCTGTTGAGACAGCATCTGGGACATTTAAATCCCTTCCAGATGAATAAAATGAATGCAAAATTCTATGAGACAGCATATTAAACGTTAAAATCGCTTCCAGATGATAAAATGAATGTAAAAACTCTATTAAGACAGCATCTGGGACATTCAAATCGCTTCCAGATGAATAAATAGATGCAAAAACTCTATTGAGATAGCATCCGGGACATTTAAATCGTTTCCAGATGAATAAAATAGATGCAAAAACTCTATTGAGACAGCATCTGGGACATTTAAATCCCTTCCAGATGAATAAAATGAATGCAAAAACTCTGTTGAGACAGCATCTGGGACATTTAAATCCCTTCCAGATGAATAAAATGAATTCAATAACTCTGTTGAGACTGCATCTGGGACATTTAAATCCCTTCCAGATGAATAAAATGAATGCAAAAACTCTGTTGAGACAGCATCTGGAACATTCAAATCCCTTCCAGATGAATAAAATGAATGCAAAAAGTCTATTGAGACAGCATCTGGGACATTTAAATCCCTTCCAGATGAATAAAATGAATGCAAAAAACTCTGTTGAGACAGCATCTGGGACATTTAAATCCCTTCCAGATGAATAAAATGAATGCAAAAACCCTATTGAGACAGCAACTAGGACATTTAAATCCCTTCCAGATGAATAAAATGAATGCAAAAACTCTATTGAGATAACATCTGGGACATTTAAATCCCTTCCAGATGAATAAAATGAATGCAAAAACTCTATTGAGACAGCATCTGGGACATTTAAATCGCTTCCAGATGAATAAAATGAATGCAAAAACTCTATTGAGACACCATCTGATACATTTAAATCGCTTCCAGATGAATAAAATAAATGCAAAAACTCTGTTGAGACAGCATCTCGGACATTTAAATCGCTTCCAGATGAAGAAAATGAATGCAAAAACTCTGTTGAGACAGCATCTTGGACATTTAAATCGCTTCCAGATGAAGAAAATGAATGCAAAAACTGTGTTGAGACAGCATCTGGGTCATTTAAATCACTTCAAGTTGAATAAAATGAATGCAAAAACTCTATTGAGACAACATCTGGGAAATTTAAATCCCTTCCAGATGAATAAAATGAAAGCAAAAACTCTATTGAGACAGCATCCGGGACATTTAAATCGTTTCCAGATGAATAAAATAGATGCAAAAACTCTATTGAGACAGCATCTGGGACATTTAAATCCCTTCCAGATGAATAAAATTAATGCAAAAACTCTGTTGAGACAGCATCTGTGACATTTAAATCCCTTCCAGATGAATAAAATGAATGCAAAAACTCTGTTGAGACTGCATCTGGGACATTTAAATCCCTTCCAGATGAATAAAATGAATGCAAAAACTCTGTTGAGACAGCATCTGGGACATTTAAGTCCCTTCCAGATGAATAAAATGAATGCAAAAAGTCTATTGAGACAGCATCTGGGACATTTAAATCCCTTCCAGATGAATAAAATGAATGCAAAAACTCTGTTGAGACAGCATCTGGGACATTTAAATCCCTTCCAGATGAATAAAATGAATGCAAAAACTCTATTGAGACAGCAACTGGGACATTTAAATCCCTTCCAGATGAATAAAATGAATGCAAAAACTCTATTGAGATAACATCTGGGACATTTAAATCCCTTCCAGATGAATACAATGAATGCAAAAACTCTATTGAGACAGCATCTGGGACATTTAAATCGCTTCCAGATGAATAAAATGAATGCAAAAACTCTATTGAGATACCATCTGATACATTTAAATCGCTTCCAGATGAATAAAATGAATGCAAAAACTGTGTTGAGACAGCATCTCGGACATTTAAATCGCTTCCAGATGAAGAAAATGAATGCAAAAACTCTGTTGAGACAGCATCTTGGACATTTAAATCGCTTCCAGATGAAGAAAATGAATGCAAAAACTGTGTTGAGACAGCATCTGGGTCATTTAAATCACTTCCAGTTGAATAAAATGAATGCAAAAACTCTATTGAGACAACATCTGGGAAATTTAAATCCCTTCCAGATGAATAAAATGAAAGCAAAAACTCTATTGAGACACCATCTGAGACATTTAAATCGCATCCAGATGAATAAAATGAATGCAAAAACTCTATTGAGACAACATCTGGGACATTTAAATCCCTTCCAAATGAATAAAATGAATGCAAAAACTCTATTGAGACAAAATCTGGGACATTTAATCGCTTCCAGATGAATAAAATGAATGCAAAAACTCTATTGAGACAGCATCTAGGACATTTAAATCGCTTCAAGATGAATAAAATGAATGCAAAAACTCAATTGAGACAACATCTGAGACATTTAAATCGCTTCCGGATGGATAATATGAAAGCAAAAACTCTATTGAGACAGTCTCCGGGACATTTAAATCGTTTCCAAATGAATAAAATAGATGCAAAAACTCTATTGAGACAGCATATGGGACATTTAAATCCCTTCCAGATGAATAAAATGAATGCAAAAACTCTGTTGAGACAGCATCTGGGTCATTTAAATCCCTTCCAGATGAATAAAATGGATGCAAAAACTCTGTTGAGACTGCATCTGGGACATTTAAATCCCTTCCAGATGAATAAAATGAATGCAAAAACTCTGTTGAGACAGCATCTGGGACATTTAAATTGCTTCCAGATGAATAAAATGAATGCATAAAGTCTATTGAGACAGCATCTGTTACATTTAAATCCCTTTCAGATGAATAAAATGAATGCAAAAACTCTGTTGAGACAGCATCTGGGACATTTAAATCCCTTCCAGATGAATAAAATGAATGCAAAAACTCTATTGAGACAGCAACTGGGACATTTGAATCCCTTCCAGATGAATAAAATGAATGCAAAAACTCTATTGAGATAATATCTGGGACATTTAAATCCCTTCCAGATGAATAAAATGAATGCAAAAACTCTATTGAGACAGCATCTGGGACATTTAAATCGCTTCCAGATAAATAAAATGAATGCAAAAACTCTATTGAGACACCATCTGAGACATTTAAATCGCTTCCAGATGAATAAAATGAATGCAAAAACTGTGTTGAGAGAGCATCTCGGACATTTAAATCACTTCCAGATGAATAAAATGAATGCAAAAACTCTATTGAGACAACATCTGAGACATTTAAATCGCACCCAGATGAATATAATGAATGCAAAAACTCTATTGAGACAACATATGGGACATTTAATCCCTTCCAGATGAATAAAATGAATGCAGAAACTCTATTGAGACAGCATCTGGGACATTTAAATCGCTTCAAGATGAATAAAATGAATGCAAAAACTCTGTAGAGACAGCATCTGGGACATTTAAATCCCTTTCAGATGAATAAAATGATTGGAAAAACTCTGTTGAGAAGGCATCTGGGACATTTAAATCCTTTCCAGATGAATAAAATGAATGCAAAAACTCTATTGAGACATCATCTGGGACATTTAAATAGAAAATGAATGCAAAAACTCTATTGAGACAGAATCTGGGACATTTGAATCGCTTCCAGAGGAATAAAATGAATGCTAAACCTCTATTGAGACAGCATTTGAGACATTTAAATCGCTTCTAGTTGAATAAAATGAATGCAAAGACTCCATTGAGACAGCATCTGGGACCTTTAAATCGCTTCCAGATGAATAAAATGAATGCAAAAACTCTGTTGAGACAGCATCTGGGACATTTAAATCCCTTCCAGATGAATAAAATGGATGCAAAAACTCTGTTGAGACTGCATCTGGGACATTTAAATCCCTTCCAGATGAATAAAATGAATGCAAAAACTCTGTTGAGACAGCATCTGGGACATTTAAATTGCTTCCAGATGAATAAAATGAATGCATAAAGTCTATTGAGACAGCATCTGAGACATTTAAATCCCTTTCAGATGAATAAAATGAATGCAAAAACTCTGTTGAGACAGCATCTGGGACATTTAAATCCCTTCCAGATGAATAAAATGAATGCAAAAACTCTGTGTAGACAGCATCTGGGACATTTAAATCCCTTCCAGATGAATAAAATGGATGCAAAAACTCTGTTGAGACTGCATCTGGGACATTTAAATCCCTTCCAGATGAATAAAATGAATGCAAAAACTCTGTTGAGACAGCATATGGGACATTTAAATTGCTTCCAGATGAATAAAATGAATGCATAAAGTCTATTGAGACAGCATCTGGGACATTTAAATCCCTTTCAGATGAATAAAATGAATGCAAAAACCCTGTTGAGACAGCATCTGGGACATTTAAATCCCTTCCAGATGAATAAAATGAATGCAAAAACTCTATTGAGACAGCAACTGGGACATTTGAATCCCTTCCAGATGAATAAAATGAATGCAAAAACTCTATTGAGATAATATCTGGGACATTTAAATCCATCCAGATGAATAAAATGAATGCAAAAACTCTATTGAGACAGCATCTGGGACATTTAAATCGCTTCCAGATAAATAAAATGAATGCAAAAACTCTATTGAGACACCATCTGAGACATTTAAATCGCTTCCAGATGAATAAAATGAATGCAAAAACTGTGTTGAGAGAGCATCTCGGACATTTAAATCACTTCCAGATGAAGAAAATGAATGGAAAAACTCTATTGAGACAACATCTGAGACATTTAAATCGCACCCAGATGAATATAATGAATGCAAAAACTCTATTGAGACAACATATGGGACATTTAATCCTTTCCAGATGATTAAAATGAATGCAGAAACTCTATTGAGACAGCATCTGGGACATTTAAATCGCTTCAAGATGAATGAAATGAATGCAAAAAATCTCTAGAAACAGCATATGGGACATTTAAATCCCTTTCAGATGAATAAAATGAATGGAAAAACTCTGTTGAGAAGGCATCTGGGACATTTAAATCCTTTCCAGATGAATAAAATGAATGCAAAAACTCTATTGAGACATCATCTGGGACATTTAAATCGCTTCCAGATGAATAAAATGAATGCGAAAACTCTATTGAGACAGCATCTGAAACGTTAAAATCCCTACCAGATGAATAAAATGAATGCAAAAACTCTATTGAGACAGAATCTGGGACATTTAAATCGCTTCCAGAGGAATAAAATGAATGCTAAACCTCTATTGAGACAGCATTTGAGACATTTAAATCGCTTCTAGTTGAATAAAATGAATGCAAAGACTCTATTGAGACAGCATCTGGGACCTTTAAATCGCTTCCAGATGAATAAAATGAATGCAAAAACTCTGTTGAGACAGCATCTGGGACATTTAAATTGCTTCCAGATGAATAAAGTGAATGCAAAAACTCTGTTGAGACAGCATCTGGGACATATAATCGCTTCTATATGAATAAAATGAATGCGAAAACTCTGTTGAGACAGCATCTGGGACATTTAAATCCCTTCCAGATGAATAAAATGAATGCAAAAGCTCTGGTGAGACAGCATCTGGGACATTTAAATCCCTTCCAGATGAATAAAATTAA
This sequence comes from Palaemon carinicauda, assembly GCF_036898095.1. Taxonomy (NCBI): domain Eukaryota; kingdom Metazoa; phylum Arthropoda; class Malacostraca; order Decapoda; family Palaemonidae; genus Palaemon; species Palaemon carinicauda. The sequence continues at coordinate 38,577,750 of NC_090767.1, forward strand.
TGCAAAAACTCTGTTGAGAGAGCATCTGGGACATTTAAATCCCTTCCAGATGAATAAAATGAATGCAAAAACTCTGTTGAGACAGCATTTGTGACATTTAAATCCCTTCCAGATGAATAAAATGAATGCAAAAACTCTTTTGAGACAGCATCTGGGACATTTAAATCGCTTCCAGATGAATAAAATGAATGCAAAAACTCTATTGAGAGAGAATACGGGACATTTAAATCGCTTCCAGATGAATAAAATAGATGCAACAACACTATTGAGACAGCATCTGGGACATTTATATCCCTTCCAGATGAATAAAATGAATGCAAAAACTCTGTTGAGACAGCATCTGGGACATTTAAATCCCTTCCAGATAAATAAAATAAATGCAAAAACTCTGTTGAGACAGCATCTGGGACATTTAAATCCCTTTCAGTTGAAAAAAATGAATGCAAAAACTCTGTTGAGAAGGCATCTGGGACATTTAAATCCTTTCCAGATGAATAAAATTAATGCAAAAACCCTATTGAGACAGCATATTAAACGTTAAAATCGCTTCCAGATGAATAAAATGAATGCAAAAACTCTATTAAGACAGCATCTGGGACATTTAAATCGCTTCCAGATGAATAAAATAGATGCAAAAACTCTATTGAGAGAGCATCTGGACATTTAAATCGCTTCCAGATGAATAAAATGAATGCAAAAACTCTATTGAGACTGCAACTGGGACATTTAAATCCCTTCCATATGAATAAAATGAAAGCAAAAACTCTATTGAGACAGCATCTGGGACATTTAAATCGTTTCCATATGAATAAAATAGATGCAAAAACTCTATTGAGACAGTATCTGGGACATTTAAATCGCTTCCAGATGAATAAAATGAATGCAAAAACTCTATTGAGACACCATCTGATACATTTAAATCGCTTCCAGATGAATAAAATGAATGCAAAAACTCTGTTGAGACAGCATCTCGGACATTTAAATCGCTTCCAGATGAAGAAAATGAATGCAAAAACTCTGTTGAGACAGCATCTTGGACATTTAAATCGCTTCCAGATGAAGAAAATGAAGGCAAAAACTGTGTTGAGACAGCATCTGGGTCATTTAAATCACTTCAAGTTGAATAAAATGAATGCAAAAACTCTATTGAGACAACATCTGGGAAATTTAAATCCCTTCCAGATGAATAAAATGAAAGCAAAAACTCTATTGAGACAGCATCCGGGACATTTAAATCGTTTCTAGATGAATAAAATAGATGCAAAAACTCTATTGAGACAGCATCTGGGACATTTAAATCCCTTCCAGATGAATAAGATGAATGCAAAAACTCTGTTGAGACAGCATCTGGGACATTTAAATCCCTTCCAGATGAATATAATGAATGCAAAAACTTTGTTGAGACTGCATCTGGGACATTTAAATCCCTTCCCGATGAATAAAATGAATGCAAAAACTCTGTTGAGACAGCATCTGGGACATTTAAATCCCTTCCAGATGAATAAAATGAATGCAAAAAGTCTATTGAGACAGCATCTGGGACATTTAAATCCCTTCCAGATGAATAAAATGAATGCGAAAACTCTGTTGAGACAGCATCTGGGACATTTAAATCCCTTCCAGATGAATAAAATGAATGCAAAAACTCTATTGAGACAGCAACTGGGACATTTAAATCCCTTCCAGATGAATAAAATGAATGCAAAAACTCTATTGAGATAACATCTGGGACATTTAAATCCCTTCCAGATGAATACAATGAATGCAAAAACTCTATTGAGACAGCATCTGGGACATATAAATCGCTTCCAGATGAATAAAATGAATGCAAAAACTCTATTGAGACACCATCTGATACATTTAAATCGCTTCCAGATGAAGAAAATGAATGCAAAAACTGTGTTGAGACAGCATCTCGGACATTTAAATCGCTTCCAGATGAAGAAAATGAATGCAAAAACTGTGTTGAGACAGCATCTGGGTCATTTAAATCACTTCCAGTTGAATAAAATGAATGCAAAAACTCTATTGAGACAACATCTGGGAAATTTAAATCCCTTCCAGATGAATAAAATGAAAGCAAAAACTCTATTGAGACACCATCTGAGACATTTAAATCGCATCCAGATGAATAAAATGAATGCAAAAACTCTATTGAGACAACATCTGGGACATTTAAATCCCTTCCAAATGAATAAAATGAATGCAAAAACTCTATTGAGACAACATCTGGGACATTTAATCGCTTCCAGATGAATAAAATGAATGCAAAAACTCTATTGAGACAGCATCTGGGACATTTAAATCGCTTCAAGATGAATAAAATGAATGCAAAAACTCAATTGAGACACCATCTGAGACATTTAAATCGCTTCCGGATGGATAATATGAAAGCAAAAACTCTATTGAGACAGTCTCCGGGACATTTAAATCGTTTCCAGATGAATAAAATAGATGCAAAAACTCTATTGAGACAGCATCTGGGACATTTAAATCCCTTCCAGATGAATAAAATGAATGCAAAAACTCTGTTGAGACAGCATCTGGGACATTTAAATCCCTTCCAGATGAATAAAATGGATGCAAAAACTCTGTTGAGACTGCATCTGGGACATTTAAATCCCTTCCAGATGAATAAAATGAATGCAAAAACTCTGTTGAGACAGCATCTGGGACATTTAAATTGCTTCCAGATGAATAAAATGAATGCATAAAGTCTATTGAGACAGCATCTGAGACATTTAAATCCCTTTCAGATGAATAAAATGAATGCAAAAACTCTGTTGAGACAGCATCTGGGACATTTAAATCCCTTCCAGATGAATAAAATGAATGCAAAAACTCTGTGTAGACAGCATCTGGGACATTTAAATCCCTTCCAGATGAATAAAATGGATGCAAAAACTCTGTTGAGACTGCATCTGGGACATTTAAATCCCTTCCAGATGAATAAAATGAATGCAAAAACTCTGTTGAGACAGCATATGGGACATTTAAATTGCTTCCAGATGAATAAAATGAATGCATAAAGTCTATTGAGACAGCATCTGGGACATTTAAATCCCTTTCAGATGAATAAAATGAATGCAAAAACCCTGTTGAGACAGCATCTGGGACATTTAAATCCCTTCCAGATGAATAAAATGAATGCAAAAACTCTATTGAGACAGCAACTGGGACATTTGAATCCCTTCCAGATGAATAAAATGAATGCAAAAACTCTATTGAGATAATATCTGGGACATTTAAATCCATCCAGATGAATAAAATGAATGCAAAAACTCTATTGAGACAGCATCTGGGACATTTAAATCGCTTCCAGATAAATAAAATGAATGCAAAAACTCTATTGAGACACCATCTGAGACATTTAAATCGCTTCCAGATGAATAAAATGAATGCAAAAACTGTGTTGAGAGAGCATCTCGGACATTTAAATCACTTCCAGATGAAGAAAATGAATGGAAAAACTCTATTGAGACAACATCTGAGACATTTAAATCGCACCCAGATGAATATAATGAATGCAAAAACTCTATTGAGACAACATATGGGACATTTAATCCTTTCCAGATGAATAAAATGAATGCAGAAACTCTATTGAGACAGCATCTGGGACATTTAAATCGCTTCAAGATGAATGAAATGAATGCAAAAAATCTCTAGAAACAGCATATGGGACATTTAAATCCCTTTCAGATGAATAAAATGAATGGAAAAACTCTGTTGAGAAGGCATCTGGGACATTTAAATCCTTTCCAGATGAATAAAATGAATGCAAAAACTCTATTGAGACATCATCTGGGACATTTAAATCGCTTCCAGATGAATAAAATGAATGCGAAAACTCTATTGAGACAGCATCTGAAACGTTAAAATCCCTACCAGATGAATAAAATGAATGCAAAAACTCTATTGAGACAGAATCTGGGACATTTAAATCGCTTCCAGAGGAATAAAATGAATGCTAAACCTCTATTGAGACAGCATTTGAGACATTTAAATCGCTTCTAGTTGAATAAAATGAATGCAAAGACTCTATTGAGACAGCATCTGGGACCTTTAAATCGCTTCCAGATGAATAAAATGAATGCAAAAACTCTGTTGAGACAGCATCTGGGACATTTAAATTGCTTCCAGATGAATAAAGTGAATGCAAAAACTCTGTTGAGACAGCATCTGGGACATATAATCGCTTCTATATGAATAAAATGAATGCGAAAACTCTGTTGAGACAGCATCTGGGACATTTAAATCCCTTCCAGATGAATAAAATGAATGCAAAAGCTCTGGTGAGACAGCATCTGGGACATTTAAATCCCTTCCAGATGAATAAAATTAATGCAAAAACTCTGTTGAGAGAGCATCTGGGACATTTAAATCCCTTCCAGATGAATAAAATGAATGCAAAAACTCTGTTGAGACAGCATTTGTGACATTTAAATCCCTTCCAGATGAATAAAATGAATGCAAAAACTCTTTTGAGACAGCATCTGGGACATTTAAATCGCTTCCAGATGAATAAAATGAATGCAAAAACTCTATTGAGAGAGAATACGGGACATTTAAATCGCTTCCAGATGAATAAAATAGATGCAACAACACTATTGAGACAGCATCTGGGACATTTATATCCCTTCCAGATGAATAAAATGAATGCAAAAACTCTGTTGAGACAGCATCTGGGACATTTAAATCCCTTCCAGATAAATAAAATAAATGCAAAAACTCTGTTGAGACAGCATCTGGGACATTTAAATCCCTTTCAGTTGAAAAAAATGAATGCAAAAACTCTGTTGAGAAGGCATCTGGGACATTTAAATCCTTTCCAGATGAATAAAATTAATGCAAAAACCCTTTTGAGACAGCATATTAAACGTTAAAATCGCTTCCAGATGAATAAAATGAATGCAAAAACTCTATTAAGACAGCATCTGGGACATTTAAATCGCTTCCAGATGAATAAAATAGATGCAAAAACTCTATTGAGAGAGCATCTGGGACATTTAAATCGCTTCCAGATGAATAAAATGAATGCAAAAACTCTATTGAGACTGCAACTGGGACATTTAAATCCCTTCCATATGAATAAAATGAAAGCAAAAACTCTATTGAGACAGCATCTGGGACATTTAAATCGTTTCCATATGAATAAAATAGATGCAAAAACTCTATTGAGACAGTATCTGGGACATTTAAATCGCTTCCAGATGAATAAAATGAATGCAAAAACTCTATTGAGACACCATCTGATACATTTAAATCGCTTCCAGATGAATAAAATGAATGCAAAAACTCTGTTGAGACAGCATCTCGGACATTTAAATCGCTTCCAGATGAAGAAAATGAATGCAAAAACTCTGTTGAGACAGCATCTTGGACATTTAAATCGCTTCCAGATGAAGAAAATGAAGGCAAAAACTGTGTTGAGACAGCATCTGGGTCATTTAAATCACTTCAAGTTGAATAAAATGAATGCAAAAACTCTATTGAGACAACATCTGGGAAATTTAAATCCCTTCCAGATGAATAAAATGAAAGCAAAAACTCTATTGAGACAGCATCCGGGACATTTAAATCGTTTCTAGATGAATAAAATAGATGCAAAAACTCTATTGAGACAGCATCTGGGACATTTAAATCCCTTCCAGATGAATAAGATGAATGCAAAAACTCTGTTGAGACAGCATTTGGGACATTTAAATCCCTTCCAGATGAATATAATGAATGCAAAAACTTTGTTGAGACTGCATCTGGGACATTTAAATCCCTTCCAGATGAATAAAATGAATGCAAAAACTCTGTTGAGACAGCATCTGGGACATTTAAATCCCTTCCAGATGAATAAAATGAATGCAAAAAGTCTATTGAGACAGCATCTGGGACATTTAAATCCCTTCCAGATGAATAAAATGAATGCGAAAACTCTGTTGAGACAGCATCTGGGACATTTAAATCCCTTCCAGATGAATAAAATGAATGCAAAAACTCTATTGAGACAGCAACTGGGACATTTAAATCCCTTCCAGATGAATAAAATGAATGCAAAAACTCTATTGAGATAACATCTGGGACATTTAAATCCCTTCCAGATGAATACAATGAATGCAAAAACTCTATTGAGACAGCATCTGGGACATATAAATCGCTTCCAGATGAATAAAATGAATGCAAAAACTCTATTGAGACACCATCTGATACATTTAAATCGCTTCCAGATGAAGAAAATGAATGCAAAAACTGTGTTGAGACAGCATCTCGGACATTTAAATCGCTTCCAGATGAAGAAAATGAATGCAAAAACTGTGTTGAGACAGCATCTGGGTCATTTAAATCACTTCCAGTTGAATAAAATGAATGCAAAAACTCTATTGAGACAACATCTGGGAAATTTAAATCCCTTCCAGATGAATAAAATGAAAGCAAAAACTCTATTGAGACACCATCTGAGACATTTAAATCGCATCCAGATGAATAAAATGAATGCAAAAACTCTATTGAGACAACATCTGGGACATTTAAATCCCTTCCAAATGAATAAAATGAATGCAAAAACTCTATTGAGACAACATCTGGGACATTTAATCGCTTCCAGATGAATAAAATGAATGCAAAAACTCTATTGAGACAGCATCTGGGACATTTAAATCGCTTCAAGATGAATAAAATGAATGCAAAAACTCAATTGAGACACCATCTGAGACATTTAAATCGCTTCCGGATGGATAATATGAAAGCAAAAACTCTATTGAGACAGTCTCCGGGACATTTAAATCGTTTCCAGATGAATAAAATAGATGCAAAAACTCTATTGAGACAGCATCTGGGACATTTAAATCCCTTCCAGATGAATAAAATGAATGCAAAAACTCTGTTGAGACAGCATCTGGGACATTTAAATCCCTTCCAGATGAATAAAATGGATGCAAAAACTCTGTTGAGACTGCATCTGGGACATTTAAATCCCTTCCAGATGAATAAAATAAATGCAAAAACTCTGTTGAGACAACATCTGGGACATTTAAATTGCTTCCAGATGAATAAAATGAATGCATAAAGTCTATTGAGACAGCATCTGGGACATTTAAATCCCTTTCAGATGAATAAAATGAATGCAAAAACTCTGTTGAGACAGCATCTGGGACATTTAAATCCCTTCCAGATGAATAAAATGAATGCAAAAACTCTATTGAGACAGCAACTGGGACATTTGAATCCCTTCCAGATGAATAAAATGAATGCAAAAACTCTATTGAGATAATATCTGGAACATTTAAATCCCTTCCAGATGAATAAAATGAATGCAAAAACTCTATTGAGACAGCATCTGGGACATTTAAATCGCTTCCAGATAAATAAAATGAATGCAAAAACTCTATTGAGACACCATCTGAGACATTTAAATCGCTTCCAGATGAATAAAATGAATGCAAAAACTGTGTTGAGAGAGCATCTCGGACATTTAAATCACTTCCAGATGAAGAAAATGAATGGAAAAACTCTGTTGAGACAGCATCTGGGACATTTAAATCGCTTCCAGATGAATAAAAATGAATGCAAAAACTCTATTGAGACAACATCTGAGACATTTAAATCGCACCCAGATGAATATAATGAATGCAAAAACTCTATTGAGACAACATATGGGACATTTAAATCCCTTCCAGATGAATAAAATGAATGCAAAAACTCTATTGAGACAACATCTGGGACATTTAATCCCTTCCAGATGAATAAAATGAATGCAGAAACTCTATTGAAACAGCATCTGGGACATTTAAATCGCTTCAAGATGAATAAAATGAATGCAAAAACTCTGTAGAGACAGCATCTGGGACATTTAAATCCCTTTCAGATGAATAAAATGAATGGAAAAACTCTGTTGAGAAGGCATCTGGGACATTTAAATCCTTTCCAGATGAATAAAATGAATGCAAAAACTCTATTGAGACATCATCTGGGACATTTAAATCGCTTCCAGATGAATAAAATGAATGCGAAAACTCTATTGAGACAGCATCTGAAACGTTAAAATCCCTACCAGATGAATAAAATGAATGCAAAAACTCTATTGAGACAGAATCTGGGACATTTAAATCGCTTCCAGAGGAATAAAATGAATGCTAAACCTATATTGAGACAGCATTTGAGACATATAAATCGCTTCTAGTTGAATAAAATGAATGCAAAGACTCTATTGAGACAACATCTGGGACCTTTAAATCGCTTCCAGATGAATAAAATGAATGCAAAACTCTGTTGAGACAGCATCTGGGACATTTAAATTGCTTCCAGATGAATAAAGTGAATGCAAAAACTCTGTTGAGACAGCATCTGGGACATATAATCGCTTCCATATGAATAAAATGAATGCAAAAACTCTGTTGAGACAGCATCTGGGACATTTAAATCCCTTCCAGATGAATAAAATGAATGCAAAAGCTCTGGTGAGACAGCATCTGGGACATTTAAATCCCTTCCAGATGAATAAAATTAATGCAAAAACTCTGTTGAGAGAGCATCTGGGACATTTAAATCCCTTCCAGATGAATAAAATGAATGCAAAAACTCTGTTGAGACAGCATTTGTGACATTTAAATCCCTTCCAGATGAATAAAATGAATGCAAAAACTCTTTTGAGACAGCATCTGGGACATTTATATCCCTTCCAGATGAATAAAATGAATGCAAAAACTCTGTTGAGACAGCATCTGGGACATTTAAATCCCTTCCAGATGAATATAATGAATGCAAAAACTTTGTTGAGACTGCATCTGGGACATTTAAATCCCTTCCAGATGAATAAAATGAAAGCAAAAACTCTATTGAGACAGCATCCGGGACATTTAAATCGTTTCTAGATGAATAAAATAGATGCAAAAACTCTATTGAGACAGCATCTGGGACATTTAAATCCCTTCCAGATGAATAAGATGAATGCAAAAACTCTGTTGAGACAGCATTTGGGACATTTAAATCCCTTCCAGATGAATATAATGAATGCAAAAACTTTGTTGAGACTGCATCTGGGACATTTAAATCCCTTCCAGATGAATAAAATGAATGCAAAAACTCTGTTGAGACAGCATCTGGGACATTTAAATCCCTTCCAGATGAATAAAATGAATGCAAAAAGTCTATTGAGACAGCATCTGGGACATTTAAATCCCTTCCAGATGAATAAAATGAATGCGAAAACTCTGTTGAGACAGCATCTGGGACATTTAAATCCCTTCCAGATGAATAAAATGAATGCAAAAACTCTATTGAGACAGCAACTGGGACATTTAAATCCCTTCCAGATGAATAAAATGAATGCAAAAACTCTATTGAGATAACATCTGGGACATTTAAATCCCTTCCAGATGAATACAATGAATGCAAAAACTCTATTGAGACAGCATCTGGGACATATAAATCGCTTCCAGATGAATAAAATGAATGCAAAAACTCTATTGAGACACCATCTGATACATTTAAATCGCTTCCAGATGAAGAAAATGAATGCAAAAACTGTGTTGAGACAGCATCTCGGACATTTAAATCGCTTCCAGATGAAGAAAATGAATGCAAAAACTGTGTTGAGACAGCATCTGGGTCATTTAAATCACTTCCAGTTGAATAAAATGAATGCAAAAACTCTATTGAGACAACATCTGGGAAATTTAAATCCCTTCCAGATGAATAAAATGAAAGCAAAAACTCTATTGAGACACCATCTGAGACATTTAAATCGCATCCAGATGAATAAAATGAATGCAAAAACTCTATTGAGACAACATCTGGGACATTTAAATCCCTTCCAAATGAATAAAATGAATGCAAAAACTCTATTGAGACAACATCTGGGACATTTAATCGCTTCCAGATGAATAAAATGAATGCAAAAACTCTATTGAGACAACATCTGGGACATTTAAATCGCTTCAAGATGAATAAAATGAATGCAAAAACTCAATTGAGACACCATCTGAGACATTTAAATCGCTTCCGGATGGATAATATGAAAGCAAAAACTCTATTGAGACAGTCTCCGGGACATTTAAATCGTTTCCAGATGAATAAAATAGATGCAAAAACTCTATTGAGACAGCATCTGGGACATTTAAATCCCTTCCAGATGAATAAAATGAATGCAAAAACTCTGTTGAGACAGCATCTGGGACATTTAAATCCCTTCCAGATGAATAAAATGGATGCAAAAACTCTGTTGAGACTGCATCTGGGACATTTAAATCCCTTCCAGATGAATAAAATAAATGCAAAAACTCTGTTGAGACAACATCTGGGACATTTAAATTGCTTCCAGATGAATAAAATGAATGCATAAAGTCTATTGAGACAGCATCTGGGACATTTAAATCCCTTTCAGATGAATAAAATGAATGCAAAAACTCTGTTGAGACAGCATCTGGGACATTTAAATCCCTTCCAGATGAATAAAATGAATGCAAAAACTCTATTGAGACAGCAACTGGGACATTTGAATCCCTTCCAGATGAATAAAATGAATGCAAAAACTCTATTGAGATAATATCTGGAACATTTAAATCCCTTCCAGATGAATAAAATGAATGCAAAAACTCTACTGAGACAGCATCTGGGACATTTAAATCGCTTCCAGATAAATAAAATGAATGCAAAAACTCTATTGAGACACCATCTGAGACATTTAAATCGCTTCCAGATGAATAAAATGAATGCAAAAACTGTGTTGAGAGAGCATCTCGGACATTTAAATCACTTCCAGATGAAGAAAATGAATGGAAAAACTCTGTTGAGACAGCATCTGGGACATTTAAATCGCTTCCAGATGAATAAAAATGAATGCAAAAACTCTATTGAGACAACATCTGAGACATTTAAATCGCACCCAGATGAATATAATGAATGCAAAAACTCTATTGAGACAACATATGGGACATTTAAATCCCTTCCAGATGAATAAAATGAATGCAAAAACTCTATTGAGACAACATCTGGGACATTTAATCCCTTCCAGATGAATAAAATGAATGCAGAAACTCTATTGAAACAGCATCTGGGACATTTAAATCGCTTCAAGATGAATAAAATGAATGCAAAAACTCTGTAGAGACAGCATCTGGGACATTTAAATCCCTTTCAGATGAATAAAATGAATGGAAAAACTCTGTTGAGAAGGCATCTGGGACATTTAAATCCTTTCCAGATGAATAAAATGAATGCAAAAACTCTATTGAGACATCATCTGGGACATTTAAATCGCTTCCAGATGAATAAAATGAATGCGAAAACTCTATTGAGACAGCATCTGAAACGTTAAAATCCCTACCAGATGAATAAAATGAATGCAAAAACTCTATTGAGACAGAATCTGGGACATTTAAATCGCTTCCAGAGGAATAAAATGAATGCTAAACCTCTATTGAGACAGCATTTGAGACATATAAATCGCTTCTAGTTGAATAAAATGAATGCAAAGACTCTATTGAGACAACATCTGGGACCTTTAAATCGCTTCCAGATGAATAAAATGAATGCAAAACTCTGTTGAGACAGCATCTGGGACATTTAAATTGCTTCCAGATGAATAAAGTGAATGCAAAAACTCTGTTGAGACAGCATCTGGGACATATAATCGCTTCCATATGAATAAAATGAATGCAAAAACTCTGTTGAGACAGCATCTGGGACATTTAAATCCCTTCCAGATGAATAAAATGAATGCAAAAGCTCTGGTGAGACAGCATCTGGGACATTTAAATCCCTTCCAGATGAATAAAATTAATGCAAAAACTCTGTTGAGAGAGCATCTGGGACATTTAAATCCCTTCCAGATGAATAAAATGAATGCAAAAACTCTGTTGAGACAGCATTTGTGACATTTAAATCCCTTCCAGATGAATAAAATGAATGCAAAAACTCTTTTGAGACAGCATCTGGGACATTTATATCCCTTCCAGATGAATAAAATGAATGCAAAAACTCTGTTGAGACAGCATCTGGGACATTTAAATCGCTTCCAGAAAAATAAAATAAATGCAAAAACTCTGTTGAGACAGCATCTGGGACATTTAAATCCCTTTCAGATGAAAAAAATGAATGCAAAAACTCTGTTGAGAAGGCATCTGGGACATTTAATGTAAAAAAGGGCTCCCTTCCTGAAGAAGCCTCAAATTCCTTTGATATATAGATAGAACATAGGTCATAGGGATTCATATTGGGTTACTCTGCATTCAGGGGACATTGTTTGTCAGAAGAGAAACTTCTTAATGGAACAAAATAAATTGTCATTATTTACATGCATAGATATACACCAAAAAATGAAAAACAGACCAGAAGCACATACAGTAAGATCAAAGGTTAAAGGTCAAAGTTGAGAGACATTAGCGAAAGTAAGTGATTCATAATTTTAGAGATTTAATCTGGAAATTTATTAGTTTAGATCAGTAATGTATTTCTGTGAAAAGAAAATCGGATCTTCTTACTTAGGTTGTTTTATAATTCTAGTGTCCCTGTAATTTATCAAAATCAATATGGAATGACTTTTAGAGAGAGAGAGAGAGAGAGAGAGAGAGAGAGAGAGAGAGAGAGAGAGAGAGAGAGAGAAAAAAAAGAGAGAGAGAGAGAGAGTACCATCCTCCACCGAGACTAACAAAGAAGCGGGACTTTTCCTCTCTCAGCAAACACATCTAAAAGGTCATCATCATTTCACCATCACATTGCGACATCGTCCGTTGCAGTAACGTCACATTTCTCTGTGACATCAACTCAAATCTGTTGATTATAAGTAACAAGGAAACAAGGAAGACATGTACACGTTAAGAATCACCCCCCTCTCTCTCCTCACCATATATACATACCACTTTAACTAATGTCCTTATGATGGTAATAAAAGGTTGATATAAAAAACAGTTAGTAATATAGATAAATTTATTGTATCAACAACAGCATATTATCAGTAAAATGTCTAAATATCAGTAAAAATGAATAGTGAATTATATAATCAGGTGCAGTGCATAAATTGTCCATATTAACAAAAGAAATTATAATCCAGGTTATTTATCAATATCATATAGGAATGTGTGTCAACAAAATGATATTCCCAAAATAACACAAAATATATATTAAAACTATTGTATTCCATGAGCAAGCATTAAGTGAAAATCAGAATTCAAGGATAGGTATACATAGTGCATTAGATTATATGTTAATAAAAAATATTCCAGAAGGCTACAAAATATCTAGTTTGTTAACAAAACAGAACGTTGAAATTATGTCATAAATGGGTATATAGAATGAGAATAGTATATTCAAATAATGTTTTTAAAGGATATAGCGTATAAAAACAGTAAATCAAATAATCAAAATAGTACAATCAGATTATGTTGTAAATTGGTATACAGTATAAAAAATAGTACATTCAAATCATGCAGTGAATGGGTATAGAGTATACAAAAATATTACATTCTAATTATATCATGATTGGGTAGACAGTATAAAAAATTGTAAATTTAAAATATGGCGTAAATGGGTACACAGTGTAAAAATAGCATATTCAAATTATGTCATGAATGGGTAAACTGTGAAAAAAACAGCACATGTAAATTGTGTTGTAGATGGATATACAGTATATGGGCACTGATATGTTAAGTAAAAGTGCGATTTTGTGAAAAGGAATAACTTTAGAATATAATGAAAAAATACATTCTTTAACCCTGGATAGGTACGGTCCTCGGACACCCCTTTAAGGGTATACTCGGACGCGAACGACCCCGACGCCAAAAAAAATTCTTGAAAAATCAGTTTTTGCAGTAACCTCCTTTTTTCTTTTGCCAAAAAAAAACTTCAATGAATGCTTAAAACAACTGTAAAGATAAATACTACTCATCTGCAGAAAAACTATTTATTATAAATATTTTAAAAAATTAAGTAGAAAAAAAAGACCTGACGTAAAAATTCATAAAAAAAAAGTTTATACATATATACACAAATCCTTTTAGGAATTGATTCTTGAATGTTTAGGACACATCTTGATGTATTTTGGATGAAGTCAGACCCATGGAGGTGAAGATCTGAAATGAGAAAAAAAGGGTAACTTTTTTTGGCCAAAAAAATTTGTCCAAATTTCATGAATTTTTTTGGGTACCCAAATGAAATAGGAAGTGGCTAATTTTTTTAGGGAATAAACATATGTTATCTTAAAATAGAAATATGTAAAAAAATCTTCATTATTTTGTAAATTACATTTATATCAGGGGCCATATCTAAAGGTAATTTTTTGAGTACTTAGAAATTTCGTAAAAAAATACATATATTTAATATATAATATGATATTTATGCAGGTAAAAATATACCAAAATATCACAAATTCTATAGGGAACAAGAATATATATAGATAGGGCAGCTTACGCTTCGGATATGTCCACAAAATGGCCGCCAACCACACTGACTCAGACTCCCTAATCTGCCACTTGAAATGTAGGAAGGGTATGTCAATTTCAAGGTGTTATTTACTAATCTAATTATTATTGGATATGCATAAAAATTGTATGGTGGGTTGCTGGATAATTGTCGATTATTTTACGACTATAAAATTAAAATTCTGACCCAAAAAAATTTTTTTGAAGGGAAATAAAATAAAAAAAAAAAATGTAAAACAATATTTTAGCTAAAAAAATTTGATGATATTCAATCAAAAAAAAAGTAAACAAAATTTTCCGACAAATAAACATCTAGAGGAATCATTACTCTGTGATAGTTCCTTAGTACGTAGTAATTTTGAAAGAATTGGGAAAAAACGAAAAAATGGCAATCACCGGAAAATCGAACACATACCTATATATACGCCATATCTGGCTAAAAAAAAGATAGGCATGGGTAGTCAGATCATCTAGAAACACTTTCCAACACTATAAAAATATAAGTTTTGCGACACTACTTGCCAATTCCTTACGGTAACATGACTAAGCAAAAAAATGCAAAACAAATAAAAAGGGGCACTCGCGGAAAAATGGCTAACATTCTAATATACGGCATTTCAGAAAAAAAAAATTCAGCCACGTGCTAGGCAAACCATCTAAATGAATAATTACTCTGTGATAGTTCCTTAGTACGTAGTAATTTTGAAAGAAATGGGAAAAAACGAAAAAATGGCAATCACAGGAAAATCGAACACATACCTATATATACGCCATATCTGGCTAAAAAAAGAAGATAGGCATGGGTAGCCAGATCATCTAGAAACACTTTCCAACACTATAAAATTATAAGTTTTGCGACACTACTTGCCAATTCCTTACGGTAACATGACTAAGCAAAAAAATGCAAAACAAATAAAAAGGGGCACTCGTGGAAAAATGGCCATTCTAATATACGGCATTTCAGAAAAAAAAAAATTTCAGCCACGTGCTAGGCAAACCATCAAGGCATATTTTCCGACAAATAAACATATAAATGAAATATTACTCTGTGATAGTTCCTTAGTACGTAGTAATTTTGAAAGAAATGGGAAAAAACGAAAAAATGGCAATCACAGGAAAATCGAACACATACTTATATATACGCCATATCTGGCTAAAAAAAAAATAGGCATGGGTAGCCAGATCATCTAGAAACACTTTCCAACACTATAAAAATATAAGTTTTGCGACACTACTTGCCAATTCCTTACGGTAACATGACTAAGCAAAAAAATGCAAAACAAATAAAAAGGGGCACTCGCGGAAAAATGCCCAACATTCTAATATACGGCATCTCAGATAAAAAAAAAGACATGCACGTGTTAGCCCAACCCTCAAGGCACACTTTCTAACACATAAACATGAAAAAAAAATCAATAATATACGGCAATTCCCTACTACGTAGTAAATTTTTACAAATATTGAAAAAAACAGAAATTGGCAACCGCAGTTAA
Source organism: Palaemon carinicauda (assembly GCF_036898095.1). Lineage (NCBI taxonomy): Eukaryota > Metazoa > Arthropoda > Malacostraca > Decapoda > Palaemonidae > Palaemon > Palaemon carinicauda. Next base: position 38,593,648 of record NC_090767.1, read on the forward strand.
ATACCCAATATACCAATAACTACGTCGTATCTGACAAAAACAAAATCACGCATGGGTAGCCAGATCATGTAGACACACTTTCCAACATTAAAAAAGCAAAAGTTTTACGACACTATTTCGCAATATCTTACGGAAAAATGACTTGGCAAAAAAATGAAAAAAAATGAAAAAGGGACACTCGCGGTAAAATGCCCGACATTCTAATATACGACATCTCAGATAAAAAAAAAGACATGCACGTGTTAGCCCAACCATCAAGGCACACTTTCTAACACATAAACATGAAAAAAAAATGAATAATATACGGCAATTCCTTACTACGTAGTAATTTTTACAAATATTGAAAAAAAACAGAAATTGGTAACCGCAGTTAAATACCCAATATACCAATAACTACGTCTTATCTGACAAAAACAAAGTCATGCATGGGTAGCCAGATCATCTAGACACACTTTCAAACACTAAACAAGCAAAAGTTTTACGACACTATTTGGCAATATCTTACGGAAAAATGACTTGGCAAAAAAATGAAAAAAAATGAGAAAGGGGCACTCGCGGTAAAATGGTCCTCGTGGTGATGAACGACCTTTTAACTAAAAAAAAAAACATGCACATGGTAGCCAAACAATCCACCAAGACTTTCCACAACTGATAACCTATACAAGTTGCACCATTCTACGACAATTTCATAATACGTAATAACTTAGATAATTATGCAAACTACCTTAGAAGGGTAAACTCGGACGCGAACGACCCCGACGCGTCTCAGAAATCGGGGAAGGAGTACAGCTACAGCAATGCACATCTGGACACTACTAGAGCGTGTAGGGGAGACACCTCCTGCAGGTCGATCACCCACAAATTCAGTCACGGGGGTGAGTCACGTGAGAAAAACCTGTTTTTTTTTGACGCTCGGGGTCGCGAACGACCCACCGTACCTATCCAGGGTTAAGGGCCATGAATACTGTATGTATCAACCCCCCAAAAAGGAAAGAAATATCATTCCTGGTAAGCCTTTGATATAATATTATAACAAAAGGGTTATACAGCACTAAGATATTCTGAAAAAAAAAAAAAAATTTGAAGGAAAAATTTCTTTTCTGGTACCGGTGAAGAAATATAATAAATTTCTAAATCTCTGATGAATTTAAATATTGTGAATTTCACCAAATGCAAAGGAAGAATCAAATCGATAGTCCTTTGGATTAAGGTAGAGTTGGCACTGGCTTCTTTGCTCTCCCACAATTAACCCATCGACCCAGTGGGAAATGAAGGTCATGCCGCATAGACAGAGTTGGGAGGCTGAGGACAGGAGTCTGCAGGTGGAGAGCCTCGTACTACAGGACCTTCCTTGGGCACTATAAACCTTTGCATCAATCTGGCATTGGACTATTGTGAACTTTTCTCACTTAGGATCAGATTCCTGTGGAAAGAAACATCCGATGTTAGGTGGAGATGGTAGATTTTTTCTTTGAGAAGGAATCAAAAGTTATTACAAAGCTTATGGAATTTAGGAATGTATTTATAGGGGTTCTAAGAAATATTTAGGAAATAGGTTTACCATGACAACAGGAGTGCAAAGCTCTACAGAATGGGGATGCCTGAAAACTTTAAATCAATCAATCAATCTACTGAATGGACTGGATATAGGACAAGCAGAAAATAATATGCATAGTGGAAATGAAATTCCCGATAAAAGCATGTGGAGGGATACATAATAAGTGAAGTCCTGAAGACCTTTTGTTGAGATTTTGCACGTACAGGTGGAGAGAAAACCAGACTGGAGATGGGGGTGAAATGTACACTGATATGCAGATTCTCAACAAAATTGCATGTTCTTATCCCTTGTACTAAGTGATAAAATTCTGTAAAGAGTAAAGTAATATAGTTCACGTCACACCATGTACTTAGGTCCACCATCTTCCTGAGGGGTCTTCAGGGCTTCATTAATTTCATCTTCCACTTTGGGAAGATAAACCAAAATATATGAGTTAGATGAAAGATTAATTTACAGTTGTAATGTCAGCCACAGCAAAACAGTTTCTTACTAAAGATATTGTTTCAAGTTCATGTTGAAAGTATTAAATTCTGTATACATGAAAATGAGCAAATAAGAAAATCAGCTTTATATCTTTACACATTACCTCATTTATTATGGAGATGGTGTATGTGCTATGAATGAAATAAGGAGTATTTTGTATTCATTATGATTCATTGTAATTAAATGAATATCACTTTGCTAGCTGGGTAATCCTTCAAATCTATTACCTCTACCCTTAATCCATTGCTTAGGATGCTCCCCTTATTTGCTGATCAAATGCTAAGATCTAATAGTTCTCACATTAAGACTGTGATCAAACAGGAGATCGGGTGAGTTCTTTTCAGTTCTGATCAATCAAGAGGCTCTAATCACCCTAGTAGATTCCAGATGATATGATGGGAAAAAGATGTCCATGTTTTACATCTCAAGGAGACTAGACTATTCTTCTTTGATTATGTGAATCTGCAATTAAATGACACTTATATTAAAAACTTCTCATGAAGTATATATAAGAGCAATTGAAAGAACGGATCATCAAAACTGATCATATCTTTTAGTTTTCACATTAAATTTATGCTAGAACAATGTTCAAAAGGATATATCTCCTATTTATTTCAATAATCTTAATAAATTTACATTTAAAAGGACAATCCGAATTAAATGGCTCCTTCATTCCAAAGGACAATCCGGAATCAAATGACTCCTTCATTCCAAAGGACAATCCGGAATCGTATGGCTCCTTCATTCCAAAGGACAATCCGGAATCAAATGGCTCCTTCATTCCAAAGGACAATCCGGAATCAAATGACTCCTTCATTCCAAAGGACAATCCGGAATAAAATGGCTCCTTCATTTCAAAGGACAATCCGGAATCAAATGACTCCTTCATTCCAAAGGACAGTCCGGAATAAAATGGCTCCTTCATTCCAAAGGACAATCCGGAATCAAATGGCTCCTTCATTCCAAAGGACAATCCGGAATCAAATGACTCCTTCATTCCAAAGGACAATCCGGAATAAAATGGCTCCTTCATTCCAAAGGACAATCCGGAATCAAATGACTCCTCCATTCCAAAGGACAGTCCGGAATAAAATGGCTCCTTCATTCCAAAGGACAATCCGGAATCAAATGGCTCCTTCATTCCAAAGGACAATCCGGAATCAAATGACTCCTTCATTCCAAAGGACCATCCAGAATCAAATGGCTCCTTCATTCCAAAGGACAATCCGGAATCAAAAGGCTCCTTCATTCCAAAGGACCATCCGGAGTCAAATGGCTCCATCATTCCAAAGGACCATCCGGAATCAAATGGCTCCTTCATTCCAAAGGACCATCAGGAGTCAAATGGCTCCTTCATTCCAAAAGACAATCCGGAATCAAAAGGCTCCTTCATTCCAAAGGACCATCCGGAGTCAAATGGCTCCTTCATTCCAAAAGACAATCCGGAATCAAAAGGCTCCTTCATTCCAAAGGACCATCCAGATTCAAATGGCTCGTTCATTCCAAAGGACCATCCGGAATCAAATGGCTCCTTCATTCCAAAGGACAATCCGGAATCAAAAGGCTCCTTCATTGCAAAGGACCATCCGGAGTCAAATGGCTCCTTCATTCCAAAAGACAATCCGGAATCAAATGGCTCCTTCATTCCAAAGGACCATCAGGAATCAAATGGCTCCTTCATTCCAAAAGACAATCTGGAATCAAATGACTCCTTCATTCCAAAGGACCATCAGGAATCAAATGGCTCCTTCATTCCAAAAGACAATCCGGAATCAAATGGCTCCTTCATTCCAAAGGACAATCCGGAATCAAAAGGCTCCTTCATTCCAAAGGACCATCAGGAATCAAATGGCTCCTTCATTCCAAAAGACAATCCGGAATCAAAAGGCTCCTTCATTCCAAAAGACCATCCGGAGTCAAATGGCTCCTTCATTCTAAAGGACCATCCGGAATCAAATGGCTCCTTCATTCCAAAGGACAATCCGGAATCGTATGGCTCCTTCATTCCAAAGGGCCATCCGGAATCAAATGGCTCCTTCATTCCAAAGGACCATCAGGAATCAAATGGCTCCTTCATTCCAAAGGACAATCCGGAATCGTATGGCTCCTTCATTCCAAAGGACAATCCGGAATCAAATGGCTCCTTCATTCCAAAGGACCATCCGGAATCAAATGGCTCCTTCAATCCAAAAGACAATCCGGAATCAAATGGCTCCTTCATTCCAAAGGACCATCCGGAGTCAAATGGCTCCTTCATTCCAAAGGACCATCCAGAATTAAATGGCTCCTTCATTCCAAAAGACAATCCGGAATCAAAAGGCTCCTTCATTCCAAAGGACAATCCGGAATCAAATGGCTCCTTCATTCCAAAGGACAGTCCGGAATAAAATGGCTCCTTCATTCCAAAGGACAATCTGGAATCAAATGACTCGTTCATTCCAAAGGACAGTCCGGAATAAAATGGCTCCTTCATTCCAAAGGACAATCCGGAATCAAATGGCTCCTTCATTCCAAAGGACCATCCGGAATCAAATGGCTCCTTCATTCCAAAGGACAATCCGGAATCAAATGTTTCCTTCATTCAAAAGGACAGTCCGGAATCAAATGGGTCCTTCATTCCAAAGGACAATCCGGAATCAAATGACTCCTTCATTCCAAAGGACAGTCCGGAATAAAATGGCTCCTTCATTCCAAAGGACAATCCGGAATCAAATGGCTCCTTCATTCCAAAGGACAATCCGGAATCAAATGGCTCCTTCAATCCAAAGGACAATCCGGAATCAAATGACTCCTTCATTCCAAAGGACCATCCAGAATCAAATGGCTCCTTCATTCTAAAGGACAATCCGGAATCAAAAGGCTCCTTCATACCAAAAGACCATCCGGAGTCAAATGGCTCCTTCATTCTAAAGGACCATCCGGAATCAAATGGCTCCTTCATTCCAAAGGACAATCCGGAATCGTATGGCTCCTTCATTCCAAAGGACCATCCGGAATCAAATGGCTCCTTCATTCCAAAGGACCATCAGGAATCAAATGGCTCCTTCATTCCAAAGGACAATCCGGAATCGTATGGCTCCTTCATTCCAAAGGACAATCCGGAATCAAATGGCTCCTTCATTCCAAAGGACCATCAGGAATCAAATGGCTCCTTCAATCCAAAAGACAATCCGGAATCAAAAGGCTCCTTCATTCCAAAGGACCATCCGGAGTCAAATGGCTCCTTCATTCCAAAGGATCATCCAGAATTAAATGGCTCCTTCATTCCAAAAGACAATCCGGAATCAAAAGGCTCCTTCATTCCAAAGGACAATCCGGAATCAAATGGCTCCTTCATTCCAAAGGACAGTCCGGAATAAAATGGCTCCTTCATTCCAAAGGACAATCTGGAATCAAATGACTCCTTCATTCCAAAGGACAGTCCGGAATAAAATGGCTCCTTCATTCCAAAGGACCATCCAGAATCAAATGGCTCCTTCATTCCAAAGGACAATCCGGAATCAAATGACTCCTTCATTCCAAAGGACAGTCCGGAATCAAATGGCTCCTTCATTCCAAAGGACAATCCGGAATCAAATGACTCCTTCATTCCAAAGGACAGTCCGGAATAAAATGGCTCCTTCATTCCAAAGGACAATCCGGAATCAAATGGCTCCTTCATTCCAAAGGACAATCCGGAATCAAATGACTCCTTCATTCCAAAGGACAGTCCGGAATAAAATGGCTCCTTCATTCCAAAGGAGAGTCCGGAATCAAATGGCTCCTTCATTCCAAAGGACAATCCGGAATCAAATGACTCCTTCATTCCAAAGGACAATCCGGAATCAAATGGCTCCTTCATTCCAAAGGACCATCCGGAATCAAATGGCTCCTTCATTCCAAAAGACAATCCGGAATCAAAAGGCTCCTTCATTCCAAAGGACCATCTGGAGTCAAATGGCTCCTTCATTCCAAAGGACCATCCGGAATCAAATGGCTCCTTCATTCCAAAGGACCATCAGGAATCAAATGGCTCCTTCATTCCAAAAGACAATCCGGAATCAAAAGGCTCCTTCATTCCAAAGGACCATCCGGAGTCAAATGGCTTCTTCATTCCAAAAGACAATCCGGAATCAAAAGGCTCCTTATTCCAAAGGACCATCCGGAGTCAAATGGCTCCTTCATTCCAAAGGACCATCCAGAATCAAATGGCTCCTTTATTCCAAAGGACAATCCGGAATCGTATGGCTCCTTCATTCCAAAGGACCATCCGGAATCAAATGGCTCCTTCATTCCAAAGGACAATCCGGAATCAAAAGGCTCCTTCATTCCAAAGGACAGTCCGGAATAAAATGGCTCCTTCATTCCAAAGGACAATCCGGAATCAAATGGCTCCTTCATTCCAAAGGACCATCCGGAATCAAATGGCTCCTTCATTCCAAAAGACAATCAGGAATCAAAATGCTCCTTCATTCCAAAGGACCATCCGGAGTCAAATGGCTTCTTCATTCCAAAAGACAATCCGGAATCAAAAGGCTCCTTATTCCAAAGGACCATCCGGAGTCAAATGGCTCCTTCATTCCAAAGGACCATCCAGAATCAAATGGCTCCTTTATTCCAAAGGACAATCCGGAATCGTATGGCTCCTTCATTCCAAAGGACCATCCGGAATCAAATGGCTCCTTCATTCCAAAGGACAATCCGGAATCAAAAGGCTCCTTCATTCCAAAGGACAGTCCGGAATAAAATGGCTCCTTCATTCCAAAGGACAATCCGGAATCAAATGGCTCCTTCATTCCAAAGGACCATCCGGAGTCAAATGGCTCCTTCATTCCAAAGGACCATCCAGAATCAAATGGGTCCTTCATTCCATAAGACAATCCAGAATCAAAAGGCTCCTTCATTCCAAAGGACAATCCGGAATCAAATGGCTCCTTCATTCCAAAGGACAGTTCAGAATAAAATGTCTCCTTCATTCCAAAGGACAATCCGGAATCGAATGGCTCCTTCATTCCAAATCTTGAGGAAAATATAGAAGTTGAAGAGAGGAGGCTCAGTGCAAAGAAGTGGAAGATGACTCTAGAGAAGGACAAAGTTAAGTAATGGCTGTGTTTGGTACTCACCGATATCAATCCAAGATGAGAAGTGAAGGAATTAACACTTTGAGAGATGACCTGTTTTTCCCTGAGGTCAGACTCTATTTCCAGAATGCAGATAATGTCTGTCTGTTGTTTAGGTACATAGCCTGGCCCATCCGGCCCTACACAGGCTCTTGCAGTTTTGCAGCCTATAGGAAAAATGTCTCAAAAAGCCCTTAAAAAAACTCTCCACTCCTGCCCAAGTATTAGGTGGATGCTGACTGCTCAGACTCCTATACAGAAAACGAGAAAAGAAGTCATATAAGAAAGACCTCTTATGCAAGTGCCATTTGAAGAAATTGTGGAATCTACCAAAAGAAACTAAACAAATAATTTTCTGGAAAACATGCAATAAACAGAGAATTAATCTTTTGTGAAAAAAATAGGTTCAATACATCTTGCTTAATGACTGAAGACAAATTAGTTAAGTAGAATCCATATAATGAAACTATTTAGAAGTGATTCTTTTACAGTTAGTTTCTAAAGACAAGAGTTGAATGTTTGAAAACCCTAAGCTCAATATAAGAAATTACTGGAATATAAAAAGGTTCTAATACAGGTCAAATATAGTAAATTATCAAAGGAATATTTATTTATCATAAATAATAGTAATCTTAATACTGATGATATCAATAAAAATGACAATATGGAAAACTTTGGCAAGAGTTACCGAACGGAAGGTAATTTTACTCTTTCAATTTAATTCCTTAGGAACAATAAACTGAAATTTTATTTCTTACCTTCGATTCATTTCCAGTAGTAACTCTAAAGTCTTTTGCTTAAAATTAAAATCTTACCTCATCTTTTTTTCTTTCTCCTGAAATGCCCACCTCAGTTCTTTGTTACTTCTCCTCTCATCAGAAGTTGACTCCAAGGGTCTGACTGACGCTGGTCTAACATATCAGTCAGTTTCTCTTGAGTCCAACAGATGACGATGAACAATATCCATGTGCACCAGTCAGTCAGTCAGTCAGTCAGTCAATTAGTCAGTCAGTCAGTCAGTCAGTCAGTTAATGTTCAGTTCTACCAGTTCACGTGATCTGAAAAAAGGAAATAGCATCAACATACAAGCGCATTACAAAGTTTAAGTGCTATACAAAAGATAGAATGTCTACAATAGAAATCTTGTTGTGATATATCTTCATTCTGATCTTTATATCTTCATTCTGATCTTTTATCGCAAAACAAAATGGATCAATTATATAAATATGAATGTGTAGTGGCATAGCAGATCTATTCATTATTTTATAATATTAAATGCAAGATAGAAGTTGCACAAAAAACACTTAACATGGAAGTTCAGAGAAAATTATATACTTCAGATAAATATAATTTTGCATTGACCAAATTTCTCAATGAAAAAATTAGTAAAATAAAGGAGTTGTAGATACGAATAAGAGGAAGAAGATGACTCTAGAGAAGGTCTAAGGTAAGGAATGAGTAAGTCTGGTAATTTCCGCCATCACTCCGAGATAAGCTTTGAAGAACTGTCTTGGTGCTGCTCTCTGATGTCACATTCTGGTTCCTGAATGCAGACATTGTCTGCAAATTCATCTAGAGAAACTCTCTACTCTCTCTTAAGTGGATTCAGTGTGCCCAACCTCCAAAATAAAAACCTGAGGTGAGTTGAGCTGCTATAGAAAGAGTATGCCAGGGACCTCGTTCCAACAGCCCTGGTTTGGAGCTTCCCTTTTCGATCCTGGACTCTGACACTCTAGGTAAGGTGTTTCTCAGGTCTTTGCAAGGAAGGACTCAATAAGTTCAGATGACATCTCACCAAAGTGCTGGTGCAAGCATCAACATAGGAGAGAGAGGAATTTCCGAAGAGAAGCTCGTCTCTTAATCATTTCCCTGCAAACATAAAATAAAGCAGAATTATTATCAAATACCCCTTGCCTAATGATCAATGATAAATCATTGATATGAATGCAATTCCTTAAAACCATTACAAGGAGGTACTTTTTACAATTGTTATTTAAAGACAATTGTAGATTGCCCGAAACACCAGAAACAATGTTTACTTCTATTTGTGAGGATTAACTCATTGAAGACAGTAAAGAAGCATACAAGTTTAAAATATTGCTGACGTTTGCTAATAATTACTCCTGTTTTCCTCCCATTCCTTCTGTCTGTCTGTGTACATAAGAACAAGGGAGACATGCCTGACCTATTTTACCTCTGCTGGTTTAACGCTGATAGAGTAGAAATCCTTGCCTTTTACAGTCTAAATTTATATTGATCTGTGCAACAACTGAAAACAATTCAAAATGAGTCTAATTATATCATTATTTTAGGAAATTTATATTCAACATGAATAATAAAAATGATTATTACGTTATTCTTCTCATTCAATATATTAAAAAAGCAACTTAAAATATTACACTTTTTATTCTTTTTATTCAGAGCAGTAACTACAAATCTAACATTTTCATTCAATTGATTAAAAGAAGTAACTCCTTATCATACCCATTTCATACAATTCATTAAGAACAGTAACTCAAAATTCTTACCCTGAAAATCCTACCTCATCTTATTATTCTCTTCTCCTATGTCAGCTTCAGTTCTGTGTTTCTTCACTTTCTGATAAGAATTTGACTTCATGGGTCTGATGGACGCTGGCCTAACATGTCAGCTTCTCTTATGTCCAACAGATCACTAGGAACTATATCACTGTGCATCAGTCAGTCAGTCAGTCAGTCGGTCAGTCTTCTGTCCTATCAGTTCATCTGATCTGCAATAAGAAACAACATCAATATATGAGCCCATTACAAAGTTCAAGCATTTTACAAAAGATCAAATCTCTGGAATAAAAAGATTTGTGTGACAATCCTTTACGTTAATCCTTAATTGCAAAACTAAATTGACTAACTATGATAATATGGTTCTTTAGCAGCAAAACTGATCCATTTTAACATGTATATCCAAAGAAAAAGATATACTTTCTGATAAGTTAATTTAATGTTCAAACTAATCAAATATAGAACAAGAGATTTCACAAAGAACTCACCGGTCTGAAAAGTTTTAAGATCCCTTTTTCTTATTTCTTTTTTGTTGCATGATATGAGTCCTTTGAAGGACTTAGGTAGGATTGTTGTCTTCATTCCCCTCCAGAGAGAGAGAGAGAGAGAGAGAGAGAGAGAGAGAGAGAGAGAGAGAGAGAGAGAGAGAGAGAGAGACTTCTTGCTGAAGAGCTTATGCTTACAGATTCCGTCCAGAGCTTTGAGGGAAGATTAGGGACATTTCAGAAGACATTATCAATGTAGTCTAATATTGAAAAATAAAATGTTAAAGGTGATGAAAACAACATTTGTTTTCATTCAGAGATTTATTTATGATGATTTCCACTGTTACTTATTACCTACCATCGCCTCTAATATTATCAGCAAGACTTGATTATCATGAATAGATGTTAGACAATTTTTAAAGTGAATCTTAGTACATTCAAGTCTTGCAGGATTTTGCTAAGAATATGACATGATATAAGTCATGCACTATTTTGTCAATTCCAAAAAAAAAAAAAGTTGCATTGAAATGATTTATCAAAAGCAAAGTTTTGAGAATAGATATAAGTGAATGGAACAAACAGGAGAATAAATATAACAGTAAACATAATAATAAATGTTTCCTAAAAATAGGTTTTTATGAAAAGACGTTGAACTTTCCCTAACATTTGTTATTGTCAAGTAGATGTCTGAGACATGATTTAAACAAACACAAACACACTCCCCCCCACACACACGCGCATATATATATATATATATATATATATATATATATATATATATATATATATATATATATATATATATATATATATATATATATATATATATATATATATATATATATATATATATATATATATATAATATCAGCAAAAGCCATATACAGAATTACAATAAAGGTACAGTGATCTTACATTTATGACATCAGTAAGAAAGATAAGACATGCAATATTATCGGTGATACAGAACAAACATCAATTAGCAGGTTGATCCCAGAGTTCTAAGGTCTGGGTAATAAAATCATAGTAGCATTATTGCTTAATAATAATGATGATAACAGCAGGACTTCCAGACAGCAAAGATATAATATAATAAAACACGTTATCATACCATTACTGGATATTATTCCAATGTTATTTAGTGATGAAGATTTTGCATAGCCACAACAACAGAGATTAGTAAATACAATTCATTGCACTGACGCTTCCCTACTCCAGGTTTCCCACACTTTGGATTTTATTCTAGCAGCACTTGCAAGCACATTTTGAATTAGGGGATTTTCACTAGAACGTAGGCGGGAGGTGAGACTTACTATAGAGTGTCGAATGACGGTTTTTAGTTTATCCAATCTATTTTTAACAAACATCACTGAAGCTGAATGGTACCTCGGGGTATTAGTGAGGCGTCTTAGGATATCATTGTGAAGGACTGTGATACGTCTCATCGATTCACGCTTATAGTTTGCCCATAGCGAGCAGCCGTACAAGTTATAAAAGTAGATTTGAAATAGTTTTTTTATATCTTGGTGGCAGAAGGCAAATCTTCTCCTTACCATGTTCCCTGGACAACACAATTTATGTCACCTTTTTTTCAATGTCACATATCAGAATCCTTTACAGAAATGACTTTTATAATCTGAAAGTGAATTTTATAATCTAATCATTATAGAAAGGTAGATTACCATGAATCCCTTATTGGTATTGTAACACTATTTTGACCATTTAGGGATAAATTGTGATAATGAATTTTAATTTGGTGATTTAAATTTAGAGTGAGATAAAAAGCATCTGTAGTTGAAGAATTAACTCTGATGAACGTCTTCTTCTTCTCCTTCTTCTTCTTCTTCTTCTTCTTCTTTTTCTTCTTCTTCTTCTTCTTCCCAGCGATTTTTACAGAAGGTAAGGTGACCTGACAGGCAAAGAAGACAACACCATTGAGAAAAAGACATTGGATAAATGCTTTGAATAAACACAAAAGCTGATGATAATAAAACATAGGCGAAGATTATTCTATTCATTATTGAAATAAGTAATAATAATAATAAAGGAAAGGCAGAAGATGAATATGATGAGAGTTAAAGGCAATGAGGAGATAATTGAAGGGAACAGGAAATACTGAGATGCAAACACACATGATTGAAGATTCTGATCAAATGATAACAAACAGAAGAATCAGAGATAACAGGAGATAATAATGAGATGGAAATTGCTATACATATCAACTCTCTCTCTCTCTCTCTCTCTCTCTCTCTCTCTCTCTCTCTCTCTCTCTCTCTCTCTCTCTCTCTCTCCCTGTATTATATATATATATATATATATATATATATATATATATATATATATATATATATATATATATATATATATATATATATAGATATATATATATACATATATATATATATATATATATATATATATATATATATATATATATAAAAAGATATATATATATATATATATATATATATATATATATATATATATATATATATATATATATATATATATATATATAAAAAGATATATATATATATATATATATATATATATATATATATATATATATATATATATATATATATATATATTTAACTTCTTAAAAATAATAACTAATAATAAAAAAACAAAAGCTAATTCTTTAAGAAATGTAATTTTGAAACTAGAGTATATAGTTTTTTGGGCTCAAGCCATGTCGTCCTGATGGAAGTTCCTATAGGGTAGCTTCCTAGGGTATATTACAACTACGGCGATATTCCCAGAGAATTTACCTTAAGGTACCAGAATTCTAACTCCTGGAGCGAGTATCCCTCGTGAAAGGGATATCGCGACATATCAGAGGACGTATTCTAGACACATCACATGGCAATCTACGACCTGAATAGAGATTCGTCTCGTAGGAGGGAGATTGACGAGATACGAATTCGGGAAAGAAAAAGGGGAGCCGCTCCCAAGGCATCCCTATCCCCCGATTCGTATGCGTGCCTGGCGCCAATCCTGGCGCCATCTGTTTTCCTTTTTGCGTAGCTTAACAACTCGGTGTTTTTTCCTGTTTTTCTCGCAAATCTTGGATTTATTCAACTTTTCATGGCTTCTTCGTCTTCGTTGACCTCGGATAAGTTGAGTATAGTGTCTGTTATGTATAAATGTAGGCTCTTGGTAAAATTTTGAGTGATTAATAGGATTAATCTTTGATACAAGAGCCGTAGCCTACCAGAGGTGTCCTGGACACTGTCACTCGCTAGGTATAAATTAGTTAGTCAGAGTGACATTCCTGGTTGTTTTGCTTAATAAAATTTAGCTATTTAGCTTTACATAGGATTTCCTTTCGTGCTTAGTATTATTTGGCGAAGTATTCGCCATTCTGGCCTACGCTAGGCCATGTAGCCTAGTCGTTTGGTCCTAGTACTTAATGCATGATTATGGTTTTTCCGAGTGTAATTAAAATTTTATTGAAGCTTTAGGCTATATTTTATACATTTAGACTGTGTGGAATATTTCCAAGATTGTATACGTGAGAGTTTCGGTGAATTAGGTAATCGATTCTCTTGGTGCCTAGGCTAATTGCTTATGGAGCCTTAGTATACTTTATCATACTCCCCGGTTGCTTTCTTTTCTTCGGAGAAGGTATGCAATCCCTTTCCCTCTGTTTAAGCCTTGGGCTTATCCCTAAGTGGTTTTTTCCGAATTTATTTTCGATAAAACTATACTAGGGTGTTACTGTACCTTCCTGTTCCTGCTGAGTCTGGTTCAAAGAGGGACAGAACAACAGAGTTTTTAGTCTGAGTCCGTGTTGTTTGGCTTGGGGCAGAGTCTCCCTCGCTGACCTAACACTTACAAAGGGAGCTGAGCTCCCTTAGGTCACTGTCGAAGGTTTCTGTAGTTATGATTCCTTCTTGTGTGATCGACCAGACTAAGTCCTGTTGCTGTTCTCGGGGAGGATAAATCTTCCCTTGGGAGTTGCAACGCCTTCCTTGCTTTGGTGCTCTGGAAGCTGGCAGGTATTATACTACTGCGCTGGCCCTTTCCCTTAGATCTCCCTTAGGCTAAGACAGAGTTCTTGGCTGCGGGTGATCTGTCACTAAAGCAAGGTTGGCAGGACCCTCTTGTCCCTTCCCCCTCTATCTCCGTAATGGCCTAGCCATTACTGTACTGTACCTTGCCGGCCGGCAGAGCTGGCCGGCAGGGGTATTACTGTACCATATGTCATTCTACTTCTGGACCTAGTATAGGTTGGGATATGGATTGACTAAGCCCATTGCCGGCCGGCAGAGACGCTGGACGGCAAGGGTCTTATGTTTTCGAGTGCTGCCCGGACCTCTCTTGGTCCCTCATCCATGCCTGCCGGCAGAGCCGGACGGCATTGGTCAAGGAAGCCTGAATTAAGTTTCTCCCCTTCCTTATATGCACTCTTTCGGTTGCCGGGCTTGGGGGGTTGTGTACACTCTTATCCCGGCATCCATTCTATTTTCTTCTAGTGCTGTACCTGTCCCGGCAGCCGGCCTATGAGGCCGGCTGCCGGCCTGTGAGGCCGGCAGCCGGGCAGGGGTAGTCTTCTGGTTCTTTTGCTGCCGGCTGGCATCGGTCTTGTACCTTTGCCGGCCGGCTTATGTCAGTCCTTGTCTGCCGGTCACCAAGAGTGTGGCCGGCAGCTGGGTACTACCTTGTGTAGTTGCTGGCCGGCAATCATTGCCGGCCAACACTGGCTGTTACTGGCCGGCAGCTGCTGCCGCCGGCACAGGCATTTGAACCAGAGGGCTGCCGCCCTATAGCTGTTAAGTAGTATACTTTAAAGCTAATTGTGGTGTGTGCCGGCCGGCAAAGGCAGGCCGGCACACATCCTCCTATACTGTACTAGTATTCTTCTGTATAGCATATACAGTAAGAAGAAAACTATAGTAAAAGTTTAGGTACAGCACTGTATCTTCTAACACTATTGTGTTTTCTTACACAGCCCTTTGCTGTTGCCCTCAGACAGGAAGCAGAGTTCTTCCCCGTCTATTATCCAGGATTTTTAAAAATCATTGCCTAGGTGTGAGCTCCACCTGTTTCCT
The DNA here is from genome assembly GCF_036898095.1 of Palaemon carinicauda. Lineage (NCBI taxonomy): Eukaryota > Metazoa > Arthropoda > Malacostraca > Decapoda > Palaemonidae > Palaemon > Palaemon carinicauda. The sequence continues at coordinate 38,608,864 of NC_090767.1, forward strand.
CTGGAAACCTTGCATTGGTTACTCTAGTAGAGATAAACCATTTTTGATTTTATTATCCGGAAGGCTGCAACAATGGGTTGTGAGGGAAACACAAGTGTGTGTCTTTCATTTATGAATTGTTATGCTATAATATGCATATCCAGTGATACATAGTTCACTTGATACTCATGGAAATTTCTTCTCTTTACAGGAGGACCCTCCGAAGTGCGGAAATGTTTTCTGCAATGTCCGCAGCAAAAACCTCTGCGGACATGAGTGTTGTAGGAGACACGCAGCATGCGCTGTCTCCAAGGATGATCTCCAGTATTGGGACCCTCAGGTATGTACTGTATGCACTAACCTGATTACTGAGGCTTTTGATTCCCCTAGAACGGCGGAATCAAGGGATATAGCTAGGGAAAAGCTTCGTACTTGGGTAAGGGGCTTCAAGAAGAACACCTCTGGCCCTTATCTTCCAAGTGAGAAGATGAGGGCGTATCTTTTTCCCCAGGCATCAGCTGAGGCAGTGATTCCCCAGCCTCAAGAGGAGATCCTTCAAGATCAAGTCCAGGTGGACGAGGAAGTCGCAGATGCGATGCAAGACATCCAGTTGTGTGACAGGATGTCTGACCTGGACGATCGTTTGGAAGAAGACCTCCTGGCAGAAGGTCAGGATCAAGTCCAAACCCCGGATGTCGTAGAGGATGAGGTCGACGAGGTGTCGGCTACTCCGGTTCAGATGCCGGAGCCTATCCCCTCAACATCGGCTGGCCTCCCAGTAGAACTGGGACAGGCCCTCTCTTCGATTGTTGGAATGATCCAACAAATGCAGAAGGAGAATCAGGAGAAGGCGGCTGCAATGGAACTGCGTATGCAGTCCCTGGCAGAATCACATGGGCCCCGGAAAGGGCTCAATGTGAAAGACCTTCCCATATGCTCAGATGCTAACCCATGGAGGTATGCTGAGCACATGCCGATGACGACTGGAAAGATCGTCATTTCGGATAAGCTGGGTTCAGTTCCCCTAGAGGAGGTAGAATTCTGGCCCAGCAAGGCATCATATCCGGACTGCTATGTCCGGCTGAGAAAAGAACCAGCTTCAAGGGAGGAGACAGAGCCGAAGGAGGTCATTGTTATGGACCACGCTAAGGCTCAAGCCCTACTTTCATCCTCGATGAAAGAGAGGGGCTTCTCGAATTCGAAGGTAGCTGCATTGAGCAAGAAGCTCCCTTCGTTTGTGTCCTCTCCTGATAGAGCCTTCCCCTTTTTACAGAAAGGGTTTACGGCTGTCCTAAAGGCAGTCGAGGCCGGCAAGCCTTGCCCCTCCCTGGAGGAGTGTAAACCCTTGTCGCTGGCTCTACCTATGGACCACAAAGACTGGAAGGATGTCCATCTAACATTCTCAGTGGGAAAGTTGGAGGCTGATATTGCCGGACGGCAATTCGGCGAGGACCTCCCCAAGCTGTCCGAATCTCTTTTACGAAGAGAGTTCGAGACAAAAGAAAGACTGGCTGCCTCAATGTCTCATCAGACTACTCTCGAGACGATGGCAAGTGACCCCAAGGTCCATGAAATGTTCATGGTAGTGGCTAAGTCTCACTTAGCCACAGTGACGAAGGACCTTTATAACTTCGTCAAGGCAAGGAGAGCTTGCAGGGAGTTCGTGTTCACCGGGGCTTCGGTGAGACACGAGCCAAGGAAGTTAATCTCCTCCAACATTTGGGGAAAAGACCTTTTCCCTACCGATGTGGTCAAAGAGGTTGTTGATAAGGCCGCCGTGGAGAATAGAAATCTTCTCCAGAAGTGGGGCCTGGCTATCAAAAGAAAATCTTCCCCGGATGAGGGTCCTCAACCAAAGAGGAAGAATATGAAGACTAGGCTACCATCTCGGCCAGCCAAGCTTTATAGACAGCAACAGCAACTGCAATTGCCTTTGCCTCCAGTGCCCCAGTTGGTGGCACAAACCCCGACTGCCTTTCAGTGGGTACCCCAGGCGGTGCCAGGTCAGTCAACCACATTCGCCCCAACGTTCGAAGGACAGTCTTCTTCCTTTCGTGCAAAACCTAGAGGAGCAGCCAGAGGCTCGTCTAGGCGCCCCTCAAGGGGAAGGGGATTCAGAGGTGGTCGTGGTCAGGGAGGCAAGACCTCAGGACGGCAGTCCAAGTGAAATGATACCGGTAGGAGGGAGACTGATGAAATTTTGGGATCGCTGGACCTTCGATCCCTGGGCCCAAAGCCTACTCAAGAATGGACTGGGTTGGAGCTGGTACAGCACTCCACCCCCATGCCTTCGGTTTTTCCAACACTCCACCCCCATTTTGGAGGAGTACGTTCAAGAACTGTTGGAGAAAAATGTGATCCGAAAGGTGAAGTCCATCAAATTCCAAGGGAGGCTGTTTTGTGTTCCCAAGAAAGACTCGGAAAAGCTCAGAGTCATTCTGGACTTGTCACCACTCAACAAGTTCATAGTGAATTGCAAATTCAAGATGCTAACACTGCAACACATAAGGACCTTACTGCCCAAGAGGGCATACTCAGTCTCTATAGACTTGTCAGACGCCTATTGGCACATTCCAATCAGCCGTCGACTCTCCCCCTACCTAGGGTTCAGGCTACAACGAAAACTGTACGCCTTCAGAGCCATGCCATTTGGGCTAAACATAGCCCCAAGGATTTTCACGAAGCTTGCGAGCGCAGCTCTCAAACAATTACGCCTAAAAGGAATTCAGGTAGTAGCCTACCTGGACGACTGGCTGGTGTGGGCAGCATCCGAGACCGAATGCTTGCAAGCTTCCAGTCAGGTGATCCAGTTCCTAGAGTACCTAGGCTTCAAGATCAACAAGAAAAAGTCTCGACTTTCTCCATCCCAAAAGTTCCAGTGGCTGGGAATCCACTGGGACCTTTTGTCACACAGTTTCTCCATCCCAATGAAGAAAAGGAAGGAGATAGCGGGCTCTGTCAAGAGACTTCTAGATTCCGAAAGGATATCAAGACGCGAACAGGAGAGGGTACTAGGCTCTCTCCAGTTTGCTTCAGTGACAGACCCAGTGCTAAGAGCACAGCTAAAGGATGCAACCGGAGTTTGGAGAAGGTATGCATCAAACGCGCGAAGAGACCTGAGAAGACCAGTGCCGCCTCGGCTACGTACTCTTCTCAGACCTTGGTCCCAAGCCAGACATCTAAAGAAGTCTGTTCTTCTTCAGCCACCTCCCCCGTCGTTGACGATTCACTCAGACGCCTCAAAGGAGGGATGGGGAGGTCACTCTCATCGGAAAAAAGTCCAGGGGACTTGGTCCAAGCTATTCAGGACCTTTCATATAAACTTTCTAGAAGCTATGGCAGTGCTCCTTACCTTAAAGAAAGTCTCCCCGCGTCACTCGATCCACATAAGATTGGTGACAGACAGCGAGGTGGTTGTGAGATGCTTGAATCGACAAGGGTCGAGGTCACCACCTCTCAACCAAGTGATGTTAGCCATTTTCCGATTGGCGGGAAAGAAGAAGTGGTACCTGTCGGCAGTTCACCTTCAAGGAGTCCGCAATGTGACAGCGGACGCTCTATCCAGGTTCACACCGATAGAGTCGGAATGGTCCTTAGACGCAGGATCATTTTCCTTCATTCTGAATCAAGTCCCAGAACTGCAAATAGACCTCTTTGCGACGAAAGACAACAAGAAGTTGCCCCTGTACGTGTCCCCGTACGAGGACCCCTTAGCGGAAGCAGTGGACGCAATGTCCCTCGACTGGAACAGATGGTCCAGGATTTATCTGTTCCCTCCTCACAACCTTCTGTTGAGGGTCCTCAACAAACTGAGATCCTTCAAGGGGGTAGCGGCAATAGTGGCCCACAAGTGGGCGAACAGCATGTGGTTCCCCTTGGCGTTGGAACTACAGATGAAGTTCGTGCCGCTACCACATCCAGTTCTGACCCAGCGAGTCCAGAAGTCGACTGTCTGCGCTTCATTACAGAAAACCCAGACCCTGCAGCTCATGATTTTCTCGCCCTAGCGGTGAGAAAGCGCTTCGGGATTTCGAAAGCCAGCATAGACTTCCTAGAGGAATACAAGTGCAAATCGACTAGAAGGCAATATGAGTCATCTTGGAGAAAATGGGTGGCCTTTGTAAAGGCAAAGAATCCGCAGGAGATCTCAACAGATTTCTGCTTATCTTTCTTCATCCATCTCCATGGCCAAGGATTGGCAGCTAACACGATTTCAGTGTGTAAATCGGCTTTGATGAGACCCATTTTATTTGCCTTCCAGATCGACCTAGGTAACGAGATCTTTAATAAAGTTCCGAAAGCCTGCGCTAGGCTCAGACCTTCAGCACCTCCAAAGCCCATCTCATGGTCTTTAGACAAAGTTCTTCATTTCGCCTCCTTGTTGAGCAATGAAGAATGTGCGTTAAAGGATTTGACGCAAAAAGTTATTTTCCTATTTGCACTCGCATCCGGGGCCAGGGTTAGTGAGATCGTAGCCCTCTCGAGAGAGGCAGGTCGTGTTCAGTTCCTGGATGGGGGGGAGCTGAACCTGTTTCCGGATCCTACGTTTCTCGCCAAGAATGAGTTACCCACCAACAGGTGGGGTCCCTGGAGAATCTGTCCTCTGAAAGAAGATGCATCTCTATGTCCAGTAGAATGCCTAAAGGTCTATCTTCGTAGAACTTCAGACTTCAAGGGTAGTCAACTATTCAGGGGAGAAACATCAGGCTCAAATTTATCTCTGAATCAACTCAGAGCGAAAATGACATATTTTATTCGCAGAGCGGATCCTGACAGTACACCCGCAGGTCACGATCCGAGGAAAGTTGCCTCATCCCTAAATTTCTTTAATTGTATGGATTTTGAACATCTCCGTTCATACACGGGCTGGAAGTCTTCCAGGGTGTTCTTTCGCCACTATGCGAAGCAAGTAGAGGAACTTAAGAGATCTGTGGTAGCAGTGGGTCGTGTAGTTAACCCTACTGTTTAACTCTGCGAGGAACAGTGGTCTTAATTGGGACGATTAAGTCCAGGGTGAGTGTGTAGGTACATACTGTACTACAAACTAAATGAGGGCACCAAGTGCCCATATAGACTGTTCCTTCCTTCAAAGGTGAACCTTGCATAAGTTCAGACATGTGTGCCAAGCGTTTCTAACGCTAATGTGATTGATTTGTAATACAGATTTTTTATGACTTGATACCTTGGTATCTCATTAAAGTGGTGTTTAATGGTTTTTCTTTCAGATAAACAAGTTCTGTTTACTATCATACTTATGCTTAAAGTTTTGGGTTACCCTCTTTTATATAAATATATATATTTGTTGTTAACCTGTCTGTTTATTATCTGTCAATAAACTTGTTCTTGAGAACCTTGCGTCTCTTTCACCTGTGTCAATTTATTGGTATAATTGAGCATTTTAATTCTATGTATCTTATCTGGGATAATTCTGATAGAATTGTTCTGTTTTGCAAGCTATGTTGCATTGGTTTATGTAAGTCCCCTAATGGGAGGACTCCGTCCCATAAGGGACGAGGGCGGTTTTATTAGTTTCTTCCTATGCGGATATAAACCTTTGTCCAATACAAGTATTGTGCGGATGACTGGTCAACATATTGACGCAGTGGTTCTATACAAACTATGCTTTACTTAATATAGGGCGAGACCACTATATTAGCTTGCCTGGTATTCATACATAGATATATGTACTCTTCGAGACTTTCCAGAGTCTAGTAGGACTCTTCCCTGTAGGGGGCAGGAAGCTCTAACATAGTTTATAGTTAGTTGAAAAGATGTATAACGGTAACATCTTAGGTCTCTAGGTCTAGTCGACCGGGAATAAATATCTCCGGGGAGTACGGCACGTTCTGAGAATCCACAGATACAGTAATGCTCTGGTACACTTCCATCAGGACGACATGGCTTGAGCCCAAAAAACGGATTTTGAGCGAAGCGAAAAATCTATTTTTGGGTGAGATAGCCATGTCGTCCTGATGGACCCGCCCTTGCCTTTCTAAGAAAGGGCTGTAGGACCCCTCCCTACATACAGTATCTGTAGCACCTCGTGTACGCTACAAGGAATACAGATGGCGCCAGGATTGGCGCCAGGCACGCATACGAATCGGGGGATAGGGATGCCTTGGGAGCGGCTCCCCTTTTTCTTTCCCGAATTCGTATCTCGTCAATCTCCCTCCTACGAGACGAATCTCTATTCAGGTCGTAGATTGCCATGTGACGTGTCTAGAATACGTCCTCTGATATGTCGCGATATCCCTTTCACGAGGGATACTCGCTCCAGGAGTTAGAATTCTGGTACCTTAAGGTAAATTCTCTGGGAATATCGCCGTAGTTGTAATATACCCTAGGAAGCTACCCTATAGGAACTTCCATCAGGACGACATGGCTATCTCACCCAAAAATAGATTTTTCGCTTCGCTCAAAATCCGTTTATTTATCCTGGTTCATCACCTACTGAAAGGTTTGGAACGTTGGTGGAAGAAGAGAGAGAGAGAGAGAGAGAGAGAGAGAGAGAGAGAGAGAGAGAGAGAGAGAGATCGTAGAAGAAAAAGAAGAAGTATAAAAAGAAGAAGCAAACTCACCAACAAACACCAACTCTACATCCGGTGGATTCCTTTGCCTTAAGATAAATCTCTCTGACTAAGGCTTCGTCATCTGGTCGTTCTTTTTCTGGGAACCAGATGAAGCGTCTCACCCTGACTCCCTTCAAGGAGGCGAGGAGTCTGAGGATGACCTCAGGGCTCCTCGTCCTCCCCAGGGAACACAGAGGAAAGTCGATTGACCAGAACGATCTGTTGGGAAGAAGAAGGAAAGGAATAAAATGGGATGAAATGAAAGGAAATGAAAAGAAGAAGAAAGGAAATGATGTCATCCACATTTATTCATTATTTTATGCTTTTATTGTTATCTTGTTTCGTTAAGATGGACATGTGCATTCAGACACATACACGCACACACGCACACACACACGTATACCAATGGAGAGAGAGAGAGAGCGGGAAGGTGAGTGAGGGAGTGTGTGTGTGTTCCTAATAATAGATTAAAAAGGAGAGCAACGAGGAATTCCAACTTTACTCGATGCATTCTATTGTTAGGAACATTCCTATGTCCTTATATGGGCATAAGAGCATAAACTCTAAGGGATCTACACGTACATAAGTGTGTGTGTGTGTGTGTGTGAAAGGGTACTCACAGTAGGCCTATATATATGCATATCTATTTTGACAGGACATAGGCCTATTTTCTCAGGGTATTAGGTAAACTCAATAATGAATAATATAATAATATGATATAATGATAATACTCTCTCTCTCTCTCTCTCTCTCTCTCTCTCTCTCTTATAAGGTATGATGTCTCCTCACCTCCTTGCATCCTGTGGTTGCAATGTCCGAAGGATGTCCCCAACCTTCTCGATGTCTTCTTCCTTGACGTCCTCGACAATGACACGGACAAATGGATCCTTCTTCAAGAAAGGGATGGGGCGACTGACGCTGCTGACGTCGTTGACACTGAAGCGAATCCCTGAAAGAGAAAGAAGAAGAAGAAGAAGAAGAAGAAGAAGAAGAAGAAGAAGAAGAAGAAGAAAAAGAAGAAGGTTGAGTAAAATGATAATCAAAACTGAACATAATCTATGTGTTTCTTTCTTGAGATTCTAAAGGAAAAGGTCAAATGGGAATAATAATAATAATAATAATAATAATAATAATAATAATAATAAAAACTGCAACAACGAATTTAGAGGCAAAAGAACTAAACACAGTGTGTCTGGGAGGTTGCGTTAATGTGTGTGCGTTTGTGTGTGCGTGTGGGAGTCAATGTGTGTGTGTGTGTGTGTGTGTGCAAGCGACCAATGTATCCGCTCGCATCAGGAATGTCATCAGTCTCCTCATGAAACCCTCACTAAGTAAATCACCTCAGCCAATAACAACTCAGCTTCATTTGATTGACCTAATATAATTGGCAGAAACCTTTTCACATTCCTTTTGCTGATTGGTTCTCCCGTTCGGATAACTCCGCCCACATCCTTGTAGAGAACCAATCAGCGAAGGAAGGAGGCGGAGTCAGGAGGAGACTCGTTTGACTATGACTGGTGCCGATATCAGTTTCCTATTCATTACAATCATGATCATTTTGATTCATTTCTATCATTATTAATGAAATCAACGCCATAGAAATGAGACATTTCCTTTTAATATATGGAAGGAAAGAAATTAAAACTTAACATCGAAAGCTTTTATATCAAATTCAGATCAGATGAAAACAATATTTTCCTTTTAGTGAAAAAAATAAAACCTGATTGAGACCTCTGAATATAATGTTCTACATCTATAGAGTAATAATGATGATAATAATGATGTTAACAATGATATTGATAATGATAACAACGATATTA
>NC_090767.1:38637231-38643778 GCF_036898095.1 Palaemon carinicauda
GACCCACTGCTACCACAGATCTCTTAAGTTCCTCTACTTGCTTCGCATAGTGGCGAAAGAACACCCTGGAAGACTTCCAGCCCGTGTATGAACGGAGATGTTCAAAATCCATACAATTAAAGAAATTTAGGGATGAGGCAACTTTCCTCGGATCGTGACCTGCGGGTGTACTGTCAGGATCCGCTCTGCGAATAAAATATGTCATTTACGCTCTGAGTTGATTCAGAGATAAATTTGAGCCTGATGTTTCTCCCCTGAATAGTTGACTACCCTTGAAGTCTGAAGTTCTACGAAGATAGACCTTTAGGCATTCTACTGGACATAGAGATGCATCTTCTTTCAGAGGACAGATTCTCCAGGGACCCCACCTGTTGGTGGGTAACTCATTCTTGGCGAGAAACGTAGGATCCGGAAACAGGTTCAGCTCCCCCCCATCCAGGAACTGAACACGACCTGCCTCTCTCGAGAGGGCTACGATCTCACTAACCCTGGCCCCGGACGCGAGTGCAAATAGGAAAATAACTTTTTGCGTCAAATCCTTTAACGCACATTCTTCATTGCTCAACAAGGAGGCGAAATGAAGAACTTTGTCTAAAGACCATGAGATGGGCTTTGGAGGTGCTGAAGGTCTGAGCCTAGCGCAGGCTTTCGGAACTTTATTAAAGATCTCGTTACCTAGGTCGATCTGGAAGGCAAATAAAATGGGTCTCATCAAAGCCGATTTACACACTGAAATCGTGTTAGCTGCCAATCCTTGGCCATGGAGATGGATGAAGAAAGATAAGCAGAAATCTGTTGAGATCTCCTGCGGATTCTTTGCCTTTACAAAGGCCACCCATTTTCTCCAAGATGACTCATATTGCCTTCTAGTCGATTTGCACTTGTATTCCTCTAGGAAGTCTATGCTGGCTTTCGAAATCCCGAAGCGCTTTCTCACCGCTAGGGCGAGAAAATCATGAGCTGCAGGGTCTGGGTTTTCTGTAATGAAGCGCAGACAGTCGACTTCTGGACTCGCTGGGTCAGAACTGGATGTGGTAGCGGCACGAACTTCATCTGTAGTTCCAACGCCAAGGGGAACCACATGCTGTTCGCCCACTTGTGGGCCACTATTGCCGCTACCCCCTTGAAGGATCTCAGTTTGTTGAGGACCCTCAACAGAAGGTTGTGAGGAGGGAACAGATAAATCCTGGACCATCTGTTCCAGTCGAGGGACATTGCGTCCACTGCTTCCGCTAAGGGGTCCTCGTACGGGGGACACGTACAGGGGCAACTTCTTGTTGTCTTTCGTCGCAAAGAGGTCTATTTGCAGTTCTGGGACTTGATTCAGAATGAAGGAAAATGATCCTGCGTCTAAGGACCATTCCGACTCTATCGGTGTGAACCTGGATAGAGCGTCCGCTGTCACATTGCGGACTCCTTGAAGGTGAACTGCCGACAGGTACCACTTCTTCTTTTCCGCCAATCGGAAAATGGCTAACATCACTTGGTTGAGAGGTGGTGACCTCGACCCTTGTCGATTCAAGCATCTCACAACCACCTCGCTGTCTGTCACCAATCTTATGTGGATCGAGTGACGCGGGGAGACTTTCTTTAAGGTAAGGAGCACTGCCATAGCTTCTTGAAAGTTTATATGAAAGGTCCTGAATAGCTTGGACCAAGTCCCCTGGACTTTTTTCCGATGAGAGTGACCTCCCCATCCCTCCTTTGAGGCATCTGAGTGAATCGTCAACGACGGGGGAGGTGGCTGAAGAAGAACAGACTTCTTTAGATGTCTGGCTTGGGACCAAGGTCTGAGAAGAGTACGTAGCCGAGGCGGGCACTGGTCTTCTCAGGTCTCTTCGCGCGTTTGATGCATACCTTCTCCAAACTCCGGTTGCATCCTTTAGCTGTGCTCTTAGCACTGGGTCTGTCACTGAAGCAAACTGGAGAGAGCCTAGTACCCTCTCCTGTTCGCGTCTTGATATCCTTTCGGAATCTAGAAGTCTCTTGACAGAGCCCGCTATCTCCTTCCTTTTCTTCATTGGGATGGAGAAACTGTGTGACAAAAGGTCCCAGTGGATTCCCAGCCACTGGAACTTTTGGGATGGAGAAAGTCGAGACTTTTTCTTGTTGATCTTGAAGCCTAGGTACTCTAGGAACTGGATCACCTGACTGGAAGCTTGCAAGCATTCGGTCTCGGATGCTGCCCACACCAGCCAGTCGTCCAGGTAGGCTACTACCTGAATTCCCTTTAGGCGTAATTGTTTGAGAGCTGCGCTCGCAAGCTTCGTGAAAATCCTTGGGGCTATGTTTAGCCCGAATGGCATGGCTCTGAAGGCGTACAGTTTTCGTTGTAGCCTGAACCCTAGGTAGGGGGAGAGTCGACGGCTGATTGGAATGTGCCAATAGGCGTCTGACAAGTCTATAGAGACTGAGTATGCCCTCTGGGCAGTAAGGTCCTTATGTGTTGCAGTGTTAGCATCTTGAATTTGCAATTCACTATGAACTTGTTGAGTGGTGACAAGTCCAGAATGACTCTGAGCTTTTCCGAGTCTTTCTTGGGAACACAAAACAGCCTCCCTTGGAATTTGATGGACTTCACCTTTCGGATCACATTTTTCTCCAACAGTTCTTGAACGTACTCCTCCAAAATGGGGGTGGAGTGTTGGAAAAACCGAAGGCATGGGGGTGGAGTGCTGTACCAGCTCCAACCCAGTCCATTCTTGAGTAGGCTTTGGGCCCAGGGATCGAAGGTCCAGCGATCCCAAAATTTCATCAGTCTCCCTCCTACCGGTATCATTTCACTTGGACTGCCGTCCTGAGGTCTTGCCTCCCTGACCACGACCACCTCTGAATCCCTTCCCCTTGAGGGGCGCCTAGACGAGCCTCTGGCTGCTCCTCTAGGTTTTGCACGAAAGGAAGAAGGACTGTCCTTCGAACGTTGGGGCGAATGTGGTTGACTGACCTGGTACCGCCTGGGGTACCCACTGAAAGGCAGTCGGGGTTTGTGCCACCATCTGGGGCACTGGAGGCAAAGGCAATTGCAGTTGCTGTTGCTGTCTATAAGGCTTGGCTGGCCGAGATGGTAGCCTAGTCTTCATATTCTTCCTCTTTGGTTGAGGACCCTCATCCGGGGAAGATTTTCTTTTGATAGCCAGGCCCCACTTCTGGAGAAGATTTCTATTCTCCACGGCAGCCTTATCAACAACCTCTTTGACCACATCGGTAGGGAAAAGGTCTTTTCCCCAAATGTTGGAGGAGATTAACTTCCTTGGCTCGTGTCTCACCGAAGCCCCGGTGAACACGAACTCCCTGCAAGCTCTCCTTGCCTTGACGAAGTTATAAAGGTCCTTCGTCACTGTGGCTAAGTGAGACTTAGCCACTACCATGAACATTTCATGGACCTTGGGGTCACTTGCCATCGTCTCGAGAGTAGTCTGATGAGACATTGAGGCAGCCAGTCTTTCTTTTGTCTCGAACTCTCTTCGTAAAAGAGATTCGGACAGCTTGGGGAGGTCCTCGCCGAATTGCCGTCCGGCAATATCAGCCTCCAACTTTCCCACTGAGAATGTTAGATGGACATCCTTCCAGTCTTTGTGGTCCATAGGTAGAGCCAGCGACAAGGGTTTACACTCCTCCAGGGAGGGGCAAGGCTTGCCGGCCTCGACTGCCTTTAGGACAGCCGCAAACCCTTTCTGTAAAAAGGGGAAGGCTCTATCAGGAGAGGACACAAACGAAGGGAGCTTCTTGCTCAATGCAGCTACCTTCGAATTCGAGAAGCCCCTCTCTTTCATCGAGGATGAAAGTAGGGCTTGAGCCTTAGCGTGGTCCATAACAATGACCTCCTTCGGCTCTGTCTCCTCCCTTGAAGCTGGTTCTTTTCTCAGCCGGACATAGCAGTCCGGATATGATGCCTTGCTGGGCCAGAATTCTACCTCCTCTAGGGGAACTGAACCCAGCTTATCCGAAATGACGATCTTTCCAGTCGTCATCGGCATGTGCTCAGCATACCTCCATGGGTTAGCATCTGAGCATATGGGAAGGTCTTTCACATTGAGCCTTTTCCGGGGCCCATGTGATTCTGCCAGGGACTGCATACGCAGTTCCATTGCAGCCGCCTTCTCCTGATTCTCCTTCTGCATTTGTTGGATCATTCCAACAATCGAAGAGAGGGCCTGTCCCAGTTCTACTGGGAGGCCAGCCGATGTTGAGGGGATAGGCTCCGGCATCTGAACCGGAGTAGCCGACACCTCGTCGACCTCATCCTCTACGTCATCCGGGGTTTGAACTTGATCCTGACCTTCTGCCAGGAGGTCTTCTTCCAAACGATCGTCCAGGTCAGACATCCTGTCACACAACTGGATGTCTTGCATCGCATCTGCGACTTCCTCGTCCACCTGGACTTGATCTTGAAGGATCTCCTCTTGAGGCTGGGGAATCACTGCCTCAGCTGATGCCTGGGGAAAAAGATACGCCCTCATCTTCTCACTTGGAAGATAAGGGCCAGAGGTGTTCTTCTTGAAGCCCCTTACCCAAGTACGAAGCTTTTCCCTAGCTATATCCCTTGATTCCGCCGTTCTAGGGGAATCAAAAGCCTCAGTAATCAGGTTAGTGCATACAGTACATACCTGAGGGTCCCAATACTGGAGATCATCCTTGGAGACAGCGCATGCTGCGTGTCTCCTACAACACTCATGTCCGCAGAGGTTCTTGCTGCGGACATTGCAGAAAACATTTCCGCACTTCGGAGGGTCCTCCTGTAAAGAGAAGAAATTTCCATGAGTATCAAGTGAACTATGTATCACTGGATATGCATAGTATAGCATAACAATTCATAAATGAAAGACACACACTTGTGTTTCCCTCACAACCCATTGTTGCAGCCTTCCGGATAATAAAATCAAAAATGGTTTATCTCTACTAGAGTAACCAATGCAAGGTTTCCAGAGAAAACAGGTGGAGCTCACACCTAGGCAATGATTTTAAAAATCCTGGATAATAGACGGGGAAGAACTCTGCTTCCTGTCTGAGGGCAACAGCAAAGGGCTGTGTAAGAAAACACAATAGTGTTAGAAGATACAGTGCTGTACCTAAACTTTTACTATAGTTTTCTTCTTACTGTATATGCTATACAGAAGAATACTAGTACAGTATAGGAGGATGTGTGCCGGCCTGCCTTTGCCGGCCGGCACACACCACAATTAGCTTTAAAGTATACTACTTAACAGCTATAGGGCGGCAGCCCTCTGGTTCAAATGCCTGTGCCGGCGGCAGCAGCTGCCGGCCAGCAACAGCCAGTGTTGGCCGGCAATGATTGCCGGCCAGCAACTACACAAGTTAGTACCCAGCTGCCGGCCACACTCTTGGTGACCGGCAGACAAGGACTGACATAAGCGGCCGGCAAAGGTACAAGACCGATGCCAGCCGGCAGCAAAAGAACCAGAAGACTACCCCTGCCCGGCTGCCGGCCTCATAGGCCGGCTGCCGGCCTCATAGGCCGGCTGCCGGGACAGGTACAGCACTAGAAGAAAATAGAATGGATGCCGGGATAAGAGTGTACACAACCCCCCAAGCCCGGCAACCGAAAGAGTGCATATAAGGAAGGGGAGAAACTTAATTCAGGCTTCCTTGACCAATGCCGTCCGGCTCTGCCGGCAGGCATGGATGAGGGACCAAGAGAGGTCCGGGCAGCACTCGAAAACATAAGACCCTTGCTGTCCAGCGTCTCTGCCGGCCGGCAATGGGCTTAGTCAATCCATATCCCAACCTATACTAGGTCCAGAAGTAGAATGACATATGGTACAGTAATACCCCTGCCGGCCAGCTCTGCCGGCCGGCAAGGTACAGAACAGTAATGGCTAGGCCATTACGGAGATAGAGGGGGAAGGGACAAGAGGGTCCTGCCAACCTTGCTTTAGTGACAGATCACCCGCAGCCAAGAACTCTGTCTTAGCCTAAGGGAGATCTAAGGGAAAGGGCCAGCGCAGTAGTATAATACCTGCCAGCTTCCAGAGCACCAAAGCAAGGAAGGCGTTGCAACTCCCAAGGGAAGATTTATCCTCCCCGAGAACAGCAACAGGACTTAGTCTGGTCGATCACACAAGAAGGAATCATAACTACAGAAACCTTCGACAGTGACCTAAGGGAGCTCAGCTCCCTTTGTAAGTGTTAGGTCAGCGAGGGAGACTCTGCCCCAAGCCAAACAACACGGACTCAGACTAAAAACTCTGTTGTTCTGACCCTCTTTGAACCAGACTCTGCTGGAACAGGAAGGTACAGTAACACCCTAGTATAGTTTTATCGAAAATAAATTCGGAAAAAACCACTTAGGGATAAGCCCAAGGCTTAAACAGAGGGAAAGGGATTGCATACCTTCTCCGAAGAAAAGAAAGCAACCGGGGAGTATGATAAAGTATACTAAAGCTCCATAAGCAATTAGCCTAGGCACCAAGAGAATCGATTACCTAATTCACCGAAACTCTCACGTATACAATCTTGGAAATATTCCACACAGTCTAAAATGTATAAAATATAGCCTAAAGCTTCAATAAAATTTTAATTACACTCG
>NC_090767.1:38654278-38661610 GCF_036898095.1 Palaemon carinicauda
ACACTCTGGAAGACTTCCAGCCAGTGTATGAACGGAGATGTTCAAAATCCATACAATTAAAGAAATTTAAGAATGAGGCAACTTTCCTCGGATCGTGATCTGCGGGTGTATTGTCAGGATCCGCTCTGCGAATAAAATATGTGATTTTCGCTCTGAGTTGATTCAGAGATAAATTTGAGCCTGATGTTTCTCCCCTGAATAGTTGACCACCCTGAAGTCTGAAGTTCTATGAAGATAGACCTTTAGGCATTCTACTGGACATAGAGATGCATCTTCTTTCAGAGGGCAGATTCTCCAGGGACCCCACCTGTTGGTGGGTAACTCATTCTTGGCGAGAAACGTAGGATCCGGAAACAGGTTCAGTTCTTCCCCATCCAGGAACTGAACACGACCTGCCTCTCTCGAGAGGCTACAATCTCACTAACCCTGGCCCCGGACGCGAGTGCAAAATAGGAAAATAACTTTTTGTGTCAAATCCTTTAACGCACACTCTTCATTGCTCAACAGAGAAGCGAAATGAAGAACTTGTCTAAAGACCATGAAATGGGCTTTGGAGGTGCTGAAGGTCTGAGCCTAGCACAGGCTTTCGGGACTTTATTAAAGATCTCGTTACCTAGGTCGACCTGGAAGGAATATAGAATGGGTCTTGTCAAAGCAGACTTACACGCTGAAATCGTGTTCGCTGCCAACCCTTGACCATGGAGGTGGGGAAAAAAGATAAGCAGAAGTCTGTCAATATCTCCTGCGGAATCTTCGCCTTGACAAAAGGCCACCCATTTTCTCCAAGATGACTCATATTGCCTTCTAGTAGATTTGCATTTATATTCCTCAAGGAAGTCTATACTGGCTTTCGAAATCCCGAAACGCTTTCTCACCGCTAGGGAGAGAAAATCATGAACTGCAGGGTCCGGGTTTTCTGTAATGAAGCGCAGACAGTTGACTTCTGGACTTGCTGGGTCAGAACTGGATCTGGTAGTGGTACAAACTTCAGCTACAGTTCCAATGCCAGGAGGAACCACACGCTGTTCGGCCACTTGTGGGCCACTATTGCCGCTACCCTTTGAAGGATCTCAGTTTGTTGAGGACCCTCAACAGAAGGTTGTGAGGAGGGAACAGATAAATCTTGGACCATCTGTTCCAGTCGAGGGACATCGCTTCCACTGCTTCCGCTAAGGGGTCCTCGTACGGGGCACGTACAGGGGCAACTTCTTGTTGTCTTTCGTCGCAAAGAGGTCTATCTGCAGTTCTGGGACTGATTCAGAATGAAGGAGAATGATCCTGCGTCTAAGGACCATTCCGACTCTATCGGTGTGAACCTGGATAGAGCGTCCGCTGTCACATTGCGGACTCCTTGAAGGTGAACTGCCGACAGGTACCACTTCTTCTTTTCCGCCAATCGGAAGACGGCCAACATCACCTGGTTGAGAGGTGGTGACCTCGATCCTTGTCGATTCAAGTATCTCACAACTACCTCGCTGTCTATTACCACTTTATGTGGAACGAATGACGCGGGGAGACTTTTTTTAAGGTAAGGAGCACTGCCCTAGCTTCTAGAAAGTTTTATGAGAAAGGTCTTGAATAGCCTGGACCAAGTCCCCTGGACTTTTTTCCGATGAGAGTGACCTCCCCATCCCTCCTTCGAGGCGTCTGAGTGAATCGTCACCGACGGGGGAGGTGGCTGAGGAAGAACCTGACTTCTTTAGATGTCTAGCTTGGGACCAAGGCCTGAGAAGAGTACTTAGCCAAAGCGGCTGGTCTTCTCAGATCTCTTCACGCGTTTGATGCATAACTTCTCCAAACTCCGATTGCATCCTTTAGCTGTGCTCTTAGCACTGGGTCTGTCACCGAAGCAAACTGGAGAGAGCGCAGTACTCTCTCCTGCTCGTGTCTTGATATCTTTTCGGAATCTTGAAGTCTCTTGACAGAACCCGCTATCTCCTTCCTTTTCTTCGCCGGGGTGGAGAAATGGTGTGACAAAAGGTCCCAGTGGATCTTAGCCACTGGAACTTTTGAGATGGAGAAAGTCGAGACTTTTTCTGTTGATCTTGAAGCCTAGGTACTCTAGGAACTGGATCACTTGACTGGAAGCTTGCAAGCATTCTGTCTCGGATGCTGCCCACACCAACCAGTCGTCCAGGTAGGCTACTACCTGAATTCCCTTTAGGCGAAATTGTTTGAGAGCTACGCTCGCAAGCTTCGTAAAAATCCTTGGGGCTATGTTTAGCCCGAATGGCATGGCTCCGAAGGCGTATAGTCTTCGTTGTAGCCTGAACCCTAGGTAGGGGGAGAGTCGATGGCTAATTGGAATGTGCCAGTAGGCGTCTGACAAGTCTATAGAGACGGAATATGCCCTCTTGGGCAGTAAGGTCCTTATATGTTGCAGTGTTAGCATTTTGAATTTGCAATTCACTATGAACTTGTTAAGTGGCGACAAGTCCAGAATGACTCTGAGCTTTTCCGAGTCTTTCTTGGGAACACAAAACAGCCTCCCTTAGAAATTGATGGGCTTCACCCTTTTTCTCCAACCGTTCTTGAACGTACTCCTCCATAACGGGGGTGGAGTGTTGGAAAAACCGAAGGTATGGGGGTGGAGTGCTGTACCAGCTCCCGCCCAGTCCATTCTTGAGTAGGCTGTGGGCCCAGGGATCGAAGGTCCACCGATCCCGAAATTTCAGAAGTCTCCCTCCTACCGGTATCACCTAACTTGGACTGCCATCCTGAGGTCTTGCCTTCCTGACCACGACCACCCCTGAATCCCCTTCCCCTTGAGGGGCGTCTAGACGAGCCTCTGGCTGCTCCTCTAGGCTTTGCTCGAAAGGAAGTAGACTGCCCTTCGAACGCTGGGGTGAATGCCGTGGACTGTGTCGACACGGCCTGGGGTACCCACTGAAAGGTGGTCGGGGTTTGTGCCACGATCTGGGGCACTGGGGGCAATGGCAATTGCAGTTGCTGTTGCTGTCTAAGAGGCTTGGCTGGCCGAGACGGTAGCCTAGTCCTCATAGTCTTCCTCTTTGGTTGAGGACCCTCATCCGGGGAAGACTTTCTTTTGATAGCCAGGCCCCACTTCTGGAGAAGGTTTCTATTCTCCAAGGCGGCTTTATCAACAACTTCTTTGACCAAGTCGGTAGGGAAAAAGGTCTTTTCCCCAAATGTTGGAGGAGATTAGTTTCTTTAGCTCGTGCCTCACCGTAGCCGAGGTAAACACGAACTCCCTACAAGCTCTCCTTGCCTTGACGAAGCCATAAAGGTCCTTCGTCACTGTGGCCAGATGAGGCTTGGCCACTACCATGAACATTTCATGGACCTTGGGGTCACTTGCCATTGTCTCGAGAGTAGTCTGAAGAGACATTGAGGCAGTCAGTCTTTCTTTTGTATCGAACTCACTTCGCAAAAGAAAGTCAGACAGCTTAGGGAGGTCCTTGCCGAACTGACGTCCGGCAATATCAGCCTCCAACTTTCCCACTGAGAACGTAAGATGGACGTCCTTCCAGTCTTTGTGGTCCATAGGCAGGGCCAGCAACAAGGGTTTACACTCGTCTAGGGAGGGGCAAGACTTGCCGGCCTCGATTGCTTTTAGTACAGCCAGAAACCCTTTCTGTAAAAGGGGGAAGGCTCTAGTAGGCGAGGACACAAAGGAAGGGAGCTTCCTATTCAATGCAGCTACCTTTGAGTTAGAGAAGCCCCTCTCTTTCATCGGGGATGAAAGTAGAGCTTGAGCCTTAGCATGGTCCATCACTATGACCTCCTTCGGCTCTGTCTCCTCCTTTGAAGCTGGTTCCTTCCTCAGCCGGACATAACAGTCCGGATATGATGCCTTGCTGGGCCAGAATTCCACCCTCCAGGGGAACTGAGCCCAGCTTCTCCGAGATGACGATCTTTCCAGTCGTCATCGGCATGTGCTCAGCATACCTCCATGGGTTAGCATCTGAACACAAGGGAAGGTCTTTCACATTGAGCTTTTCTGGGGCCCATGTGATTCTGCAAGGCACTGCATTCGCAGTTCCATTGCAGCCGCCTTCTCCTGATTCTCCTTCTGCATTTGTTGGATCATTCCAACAATAGAAGAGAGGGCCTGTCCCAGCTCTATTGGGAGACCGGCCGATGTAGATGGGCTTGAACTTCATCCTGGGCTTCTGCCAGGAGGTCTTCCTCCTGACACCCGTCCATATCAGACATCCTGTCATTTAGCTGGATGTCTTGCATCGCGACCGCGACTTCAGCATCCACCTGGATCTGAACTTAGGGGATCTCCTCTTGAGGCTGGGGAATCACTGCATCAGCTGATGCCTTAGGGAAAAGATACGCCCTCATCTTCTCACTTGGAAGATAAGGGCCAGAAGTGTTCTTTTTGGAAGCCCCTTACCCAGGTACGAAGCTTCTTCCTAGCTATTTAAATGTCTCATTAATCAGGTTAGTGCACACAGTACATACCTGAGGGTCCCAATACCGGAGATCATCCTTGGAGACAGCGTATGCTGCGTGTCTCCTACAAAACTCATGTCCGCAGAGGTTCTTGCTGCTGACATTGCAGAAAGCACTTCCCCACTTCGGAGTGTCCTTCTGTAAAGAGAAGAAATTTCCATGAGTATCAAGTGAACTATGTATCACTGGATATGCATAGTATAGCATAACAATTCAGAAAGGAAAGACACACACTTGTGTTTCCCTCACAACCCATTGTTGCAGCCTTCCAGATAATAAAATCAAAAATGGTTTATCTCTTCTAGAGTAACCAATGCAAGGTTTCCAGAGGAAACAGGTGGAGCTCACACCTAAGCAATGATTTTAAAATCCTGGATAATAGACAGGGAAGAACTCAGCTTCCTATCTGAGGGCAACAGCAAAGGGATGTGCAAGAAAACACAATAGTGTTAGAAGATACAGTGCTGTACCAAAACCTTTACTATAGTTTTCTTCTTACTGTATATGCTATACAGAAGAATACTAGTACAGTATAGGGGGATGTGTGCCGGCCTGCCTTTGCCGGCCGGCACACACCTCAACTAGCTTTAAAGTATACTACTTAACAGCTATAGGGCGGCAGCACTCTGGTTCAAATGCCTGTGCCGGTCGGCAGCAACTGCCGGCCGGTAACAGCCAGTGTTGGCCGGCAATGGCTGCCGGCCAGCAACTACACAAGGTAGTACCCAGCTGCCGGCCACACTCTTGGTGACCGGCAGACAAGGACTGACATAAGCCGGCCGGCAAAGGTACAAGACCGATGCCAGCCGGCAGCAAAAGAACCAGAGGACTACACCTGCCCGGCTGCCGGCCTCATAGGCCGGCAGCCGGGACAGGTACAGCACTAGAAGAAAAATAGAATGGATGCCGGGATAAGAGTGTACACAACCTCCAAGCCCGGCAACCGAAAGAGTGCATATAAGGAAGGGGAGAAACTAATTCAGGCTTCCTTGACCAATGCCGTCCGGCTCTGCCGGCAGGCATGGATGAGGGACCAAGAGAGGTCCGGGCAGCACTCGAAAACATAAGACCCTTGCCGGCCAGCAGCTCTGCCGGCCGGCAATGGGTTGAGTCAATTCCACATCCCAACCTATACTAGGTCCAGAAGTAGAACGACGTACAGTACAGTAAGACCCCTGCCGGCCAGCTCTGCCGGCCGGCAAGGTACAGTACAGTAATGGCTAGGCCATTACGGAGATAGAGGGGGAAGGGACAAGAGGGTCCTGCCAACCTTGCTTTAGTGACAGATCACCCGCAGCCAAGAAACTTATCTTAGCCTAAGGGAGATCTAAGGGGAAAGGCCAGCAATACTTGCCAGCTTCCAGAGCACCAAAGCAAGGAAGGCGTTGCTACTCCCAAGGGAAGAACTTATCCTCCCCCGAGAACAGCAACAGGACTTAGTCTGGTCGATCACAAAAGAAGGAATCATAACTACAGAAACCTTCGGTAGTGACCTAAGGGAGCTAAGCTCCCTTTGTATGTGTTAGGTCAGCGAGGGGGACTCTGCCCCAAGCCAGACAACACAGACTCAGACTAAAAACTCTGTTGTTCTGTCCCTCTTGAACCATAACTACAGGAACAGGAAGGTACAGTAACACCCTAGTATAGTTTTATCGAAAATAAATTCGGAAAAAACCACTTAGGGATAAGCCCAAGGCTTAAACAGAGGGAAAGGGATTGCATACATTCTCCGAAGAAAAGAAAGCAACCGGGAGTATGATAAAGTATACTAAGGCTCCATAAGCAATTAGCCTAGGCCCCAAGAGAATCGATTACCTAATTCACCGAAACTCACACGTATACAATCTTGGAAATATTCCACACAGTCTAAAATGTATAAAATATAGCCTAAAGCTTCAATAAAATTTTAATTACCCTCGGAAAAACCAAAATCATGCATGAAGTACTAGGACCAAACGACTAGGCTACATGGCCTAGCGTAGGCCAGAATGGCGAATACTTCGCCAAATAATACTAAGCACGAATGGAAATCCTATGTAAAGCTAAATAGCTAAAATTTATTAAAGCAAAACAACCAGGAATGTCGCTCTGACTAACTAATTTATACCTAGCGAGCGACAGTGTCCAGGACACCTCTGGCAGGCTACGGCTCTTGTATCTAAGATTAATCCTATTAATCACTCAAAATTTTACCAAGAGCCTACATTTATACATAACAGACACTATACTCAACTTATCAGAGGCCAACGAAGACGGAGAAGCCATGAAAAGCCGAATAAATCCAAGATTTGCGAGAAAAACAGGAAAAAACACCGAGTTGTTAAGCTACGCAAAAAGGAATACAGATGGCGCCAGGATTGGCGCCAGGCACGCATACGAATCGGGGGATAGGGAAGCCTTGGGAGCGGCTCCCCGTTTTCTTTCCCGAATTCGTATCTCGTCAATCACCTCCTACGAGACGAAATCTCTGTCCAGGATGTAGATTGCCATGTGACGTGTCTAGAATACGTCCTCTGATATGTCGCGATATCCCTTTCACGAGGGATACTCGCTCCAGGAGTTAGAATTCTGGTACCTTAAGGTAAATTCTCTGGGAATATCGCCGTAGTTGTAATATACCCTAGGAAGCTACCCTATAGGAACTTCCATCAGGACGACATGGCTTGAGCCCAAAAATAAATATATATATATATATATATATATATATATATATATATATATATATATATATATATATTGATATATATATATATATATATATATATATATATATATATATATATATATATATATATATATATAAATATATATATATATATATATATATATATATATATATATATATATATATATATATATATATATATATATATATATATATATATATATATATATATATATATATATATA
>NC_090767.1:38684610-38689859 GCF_036898095.1 Palaemon carinicauda
ATTTTATTCATCTGGAAGGGATTCAAATGTCCCAGATGATGTCTCAATAGAGTTTTTGTATTCATTTTATTCATCTGGAAGCGATTTTAATGTTTAGGATGCTGTCTCAATAGAGTTTTTGCAAGCATTTTATTCATCTGGAAGCGATTTAAATGTCCCAGATGCTGTCTCATTAGAGTTTTTGCATTCATTTTATTCATCTGGAAGGGATTTAAATGTCCCAGATGCTGTCTCAACAGAGTTTTTCATCCATTTTATTCATCAGGAAGGGATTTAAATGTCCCAAATGCTGTCTCAACAGAGTTTTTGCATTTATTTTATTCATCTGGAAGCGATTTAAATGTCCCAGATGCTGTCTCAACAGAGTTTTTGCATTCAATTTATTCATCTGGAAGTGATTTAAATGTCCCAGATGCTGTCTCAACAGAGTTTTTGCATTCATTTCATTCATCTGTAAGGGATTTAAATGTCCCAGATGCTATCTCAACAGAGTTTTTGCATTCATTTTATTCATCTGAAAGGGATTTAAATGTCCCATTTGCTGTCTCAATAGAGTTTTTTGCATTCATTTTATTCATTTGGAAGATATTCAAATGTCGCAGATGCTGTCTCAATAGAGTTTTTGCATCTATTTTATTCATCTGGAAGATTTAACGTTTAAGATGCTGTCTCAAAAGAGTTTTTGCATTCATTTTATTCATCTAGAAGAGATTTAAATGTCCGTTATGCAGTCTCAATAGAGTTTTTGCATTCATTTTATTCATCTGGAAGGGATTTAAATTTCCCAGATGCTGTCTCAACAGAGTTTTTGCATCCATTTTATTCATCTGGAAGGGATTTAAATGTCCGTTATGCTGTCTCAATAGAGTTTTTGCATTCATTTTATTCATCTGGAAGGGATTTAAATGTCCCAGATGCTGTCTCAACCGAGTTTTTGCATTCATCTTATTCATCTGAAAGCGATTTAAATGTCCCAGATGCTGTCTCAATAGAGTTTTTGCATTCATTTTATTCATCTGGAAGCGATTTAAATGTCCCAGATGCTGTCTCAATAGAGTTTTTGCATTCATTTTATTCATCTGGAAGCAATTTAAATGTCCCAAATGCTGTCTCAATAGAGTTTTTGCATTCATTTTATTCATCTGGAAGCAATTTAAATGTCCCAAATGCTGTCTCAATAGAGTTTTTGCATTCATTTTATTCATCTGGAAGCAATTTAAATGTCCCAAATGCTGTCTCAATAGAGTTTTTCATTCATTTTATTCATCTGGAAGGGATTTAAATGTCCCAGATGCTATCTCAACAGAGTTTTTGCATTCATTTTATTCAACTGGAAGCGATTTAAATGTGTCAGATGCTGTCTCAACAGAGTTTTTGCATTAATTTTATTCATCTGGAAGTGATTTAAATGTCTCAGATGATTTCTCAATAGAGTTATTACATTCATTTTATTCAACTGGAAGAGATTTAAATGTCTCAGATGCTGTCTTAATAGAGTTTTTGCATTCATTTTATTCATCTGGAAGCGATGTAAATATCCCAGATGCTGTCTCAATAGAGTTTTTGCATTCATTTTATTCATCTGGAAGGGATTTAAATGTCCCAGATGCTGTCTCATTAGAGTTTTTGAATTAATTTTATTCATCTGGAAGGGATTTATATGTCCCAGATGTTGTTTCAATAGAGTTTTTGCATTCATTTTATTCATCTGGAAGCCATTTAAATGTCCTATATGTTGTCTCAATAGAGTTTTTGCATTCATTTTATTCAACTGGAAGCGATTGAAATGTCCCAAATGCTGTCTCAACTCAATTTTTGCATTCATTTTATTCATCTGAAAGGAATTTAAATGTCCCAGTTGCTGTCTCAATAGAGTTTTTGCATTCATTTTATTCATCTGGAAGGGATTTAAATGTCCCAGATGCTGTCTCAATTGAGTTTTTGCATCTATTTAATTCATATGGAAGCGATTTAAATGTCCCAGATGCTGTCTCAACAGAGTTTTTGCATTCATTTTATTCATCTGGAAGCGATTTAAATGTCCCAGATGCTGTCTCAACAGAGTTTTTGCATTCATTTTATTCAACTGGAAGCGATTTAAATGTCTCAGATGCTGTCTCAATAGAGTTTTTGCATTAATTTTATTAATCTGGAAGCGATTTAAATGTCACAGATGCTGTCTCAATAGAGTTTTTGCATTCATTTTATTCATATGGAAGGAATTTAAATGTCCCAGATGCTGTCTCAAAAGAGTTTTTGCATTCATTTTATTCATCTGAAAGCGATTTAAATGTCTCAGATGCTGTCTCAGCAGAGTTTTTGCATTCATTTTATTCATCTGGAAGGGATTTAAATGTCCCATATGCTGTCTCAACAGAGTTTTTGCATTCATTTTATTCATCTGGAAGCGATTTAAATGTCCCGGATGCTGTCTCAACAGAGTTTTTGCATCCATTTTATTCATCAGGAAGGGATTTAAATGTCCCAAATGCTGTCTCAATAGAGTTTTTGCATTCATTTTATTCATCTGGAAGCGATTTGAATGTCCCAAATGTTGTCTCAACAGAATTTTTTATATTCATTTTATTCATCTGAAAGGGATTTAAATGTCCCAGATGCTTTCTCAATAGATTTTTTTGCATTCATTTAATTCATCTGAAAGCGATTTAAATGTCCCATATGCTGTCTCAACAGAGTTTTTGCATTCATTTTATTCATCTGGAAGCGATTTAAATGTCCCAGATGCTGTCTCAACAGAGTTTTTGCATCCATTTTATTCATCAGGAAGGGATTTAAATGTCCCAGATGCTGTTTCAATAGAGTTTTTGCATTCATTTTATTCATCTGGAAGCGATTTGAATGTCCCAGATGCTGTCTCAATAGAGTTTCTGCATTTTTTTTTATTCATCTGGAAGGGATTTAAATGTCTTA
The DNA here is from genome assembly GCF_036898095.1 of Palaemon carinicauda. Lineage (NCBI taxonomy): Eukaryota > Metazoa > Arthropoda > Malacostraca > Decapoda > Palaemonidae > Palaemon > Palaemon carinicauda. The sequence continues at coordinate 38,687,542 of NC_090767.1, forward strand.
GTTGCTGTTTCAACAGAGTTTTTGCATTCATTTTATTCATCTGAAAGGGATTTAAATGTCCCAGTTGCTGTCTCAATAAAGTTTTTTGCATTCATTTTATTCATCTGGAATGGATTCAAATATCCCAGATGCTGTCTCAATAGAGTTTTTGTATTCATTTTATTCATCTGGAAGTGATTTTAACGTTTAATATGCTGTCTCAATAGAGTTTTTGCATTCATTTTATTCATCTGGAAGAGATTTAAATGTCCGTTATGCTGTCTCAATAGAGTTTTTGCAGTCATTTTATTCATCTGGAAGGGATTTAAATGTCACAGATGCTGACTCAACAGAGTTTTTGCATTCATTTTATTCATCTAAAAGGGATTTAAATGTCCCAGAGATTGTCTCAATAGAGTTTTTGCATTCATTTTATTCATCTAGAAGCGATTTAAATGTCTCAGATGCTGTCTCAACAGAGTTTTTGTATTCATTTTATTCAATCTAGAAGCGATTTAAATGTCTCAGATGCTGTCTCAACAGAGTTTTTGTATTCATTTTATTCAACTGGAAGTGATTTAAATGTCTCAGATGATTTCTCAATAGAGTTCTTGCATTCATTTTATTCAACTGGAAGAGATTTAAATGTCTCAGATGCTGTCTCAATAGAGTTTTTGCATTCATTTTATTCAGTTGGAAGCGATTTAAATGTCCCATATGCTGTCTCAATAGAGTTTTTGCATTCATTTTATTCATCTTGAAGGGATTCAAATTTCCAAGAGATTGTCTCAATAGAGTTTTTGCATTCATTTTATTCATCTAGAAGCGATTTAAATGTCTCTGATGCTGTCTCAACAGAGTTTTTGTATTCATTTTATTCAACTGGAAGTGATTTAAATGTCTCAGATGATTTCTCAATAGAGTTCTTGCATTCATTTTATTCAACTGGAAGAGATTTAAATGTCTCAGATGCTGTCTCAATAGAGTTTTTGCATTCATTTTATTCATCTAGAAGCGATTTAAATGTCCCAGATGCTGTCTCATTAGAGTTTTTCCATTCATTTTATTCATCTGGAAGGGATTTATATGTCCCAGATGTTGTCTTAATAGCGTTTTTGCATTCATTTTATTCATCTGGAAGCCATTTAAATGTCCTATATGTTGTCTCAATAGAGTTTTTGCATTCATTTTATTCAACTGGAAGCGATTGAAATGTCCCAAATGCTGTCTCAACTCAATTTTTGCATTCATTTTATTCTTCTGAAAGGAATTTAAATGTCCCTGTTGCTGTCTCAATAGAGTTTTTGCATTCATTTTATTCATCTGGAAGGGATTTAAATGTCCCAGATGCTGTCTCAATTGAGTTTTTGCATCTATTTAATTCATCTGGAAGCGATTTAAATGTCCCAGATGCTGTCTCAACAGAGTTTTTGCATTCATTTTATTCAACTGGAAGCGATTTAAATGTCTCAGATGCTGTCTCAATAGAGTTTTTGAATTTATTTTATTCATCTGGAAGCGATTTAAATGTCACAGATGCTGTCTCAATAGAGTTTTTGCATTCATTTTATTCATCTGGAAGGAATTTAAATGTCCCAGATGCTGTCTCAATAGAGTTACTGCATTCATTTTATTCATCTGAAAGCGATTTAAATGCCCCATATGCTGTCTCAACAGAGTTTTTGCATTCATTTTATTCATCTGGAAGCGATTTAAATGTCCCAGATGCTGTCTCAACAGAGTTTTTGCATCCATTTTATTCATCAGGAAGGGATTTAAATGTCCCAGATTCTGTCTCAATAGAGTTTTTGCATTCATTTTATTCATCTGGAAGTGATTTAAATGTCCCAAATGTTGTCTCAACAGAGTTTTTGCATTCATTTTATTCATCTGGAAGGGATTTAAATGTCCCAGATGCTGTCTCAATAGAGTTTTTGCATTCATTTTATTCATCTGAAAGCAATTTAAATGTCCCAAATGTTGTCTCAACAGAGTTTTTGCATTCATTTTATTCATCTGGAAGGGATTTAAATGTCCCAGATGCTGACTCAACAGAGTTTTTGTATTCATTTTATTCATCTGAATGGGATTTAAATATCCCAGATGCTGTCTCAATAGAGTTTTTGCATTCATTTTATTCATCTGGAAGCGATTTAAATGTCCCGGATGCTGTCTCAACAGAGTTTTTGCGTTCATCTTATTCATCTGAAAGCGATTTAAATGTCCCAGATGCTGTCTCAATAGAGTTTTTTGCATTCATTTTATTCATCTGGAAGGGATTCAAATGTCCCAGATGCTGTCTCAATAGAGTTTTTGCATCTATTTTATTTACCTGGAAG
>NC_090767.1:38690359-38725359 GCF_036898095.1 Palaemon carinicauda
ATGGGATTCAAATGTCCCAGATGCTCTCTGAATAGAGTTTTTCATCTATTTTATTCATCTGGAAGGGATTTAAATGTCCCAGATGCTGTCTCAATAGAGTTTTTGTATTCATTTTATTCATCTGGAAGCGATTTTAACGTTTAAGATGCTGTCTCAATAGAGTTTTTGCATTCATTTTATTCATCTGGAAGAGATTTAAATGTCCGTTATGCTGTCTCAATAGAGTTTTTGCATTCATTTTATTCATCTGGAAGGGATTTAAATGTCCCAGTTGCTGACTCAACAGAGTTTTTGCATTCATTTTATTCATCTGAAAGGGATTTAAATGTCCCAGATGCTGTCTCAATAGAGTTTTTGCATTCATTTTATTCATCTGGAAGCGATTTAAATGTCCAGATGCTGTCTCTACAGAGTTTTTGTATTCATTTTACTCATCTGGAAGCAATTTAAATGTCCCAGATGCTGTCTCAACAGTTTTTGCATTCATTTTATTCATCTGTAAGGGATTTAAATGTCCAAGATGCTATCTCAACAGAGTTTTTTGCATTCATTTTATTCATCTGAAAGGGATTTAAATGACCCAGTTGCTGTCTCAATAGAGTTTTTTTGCATTCATTTTATTCATCTGGAAGGGATTCAAATGTCCCAGATACTGTCTCAATAGAGTTTTTGCATCTATTTTATTCATCTGGAAGGGATTTAAATGTCCCAGATGCTGTCTCAATAGAGTTTTTGTATTCATTTTATTCATCTGGAAGCGATTTTAACGTTTAAGATGCTGTCTCAATAGAGTTTTTGCATTCATTTTATTCATCTGGAAGAGATTTAAATGTCCGTTATGCTGTCTCAATAGAGTTTTTGTATCCATTTTATTCATCTGGAAGCGATTTTAACGTTTAAGATGCTGTCTCAATAGAGTTTTTGCATTCATTTTATTCATCTGGAAGAGATTTAAATGTCCGTTATGCTTTCTCATTAGAGTTTTTGCATTCATTTTATTCATCTGGATGGATTTAAATGTCCCAGATGCCGTCTCAACAGAGTTTTTGCATCCATTTTATTCATCAGGAAGGGATTTAAATGTCCGTTATGCTGTCTCAATAGAGTTTTGCATTCATTTTATTCATCTGGATTGGATTTAAATGTCCCAGATGCGGTCTCAACAGAGTTTTTGCATTCATCTTATTCATCTGAAAGGGATTTAAATGTCCCAGATGCTGTCTGAACAGAGTTTTTGCATTCATTTTATTCATCTGGAAGCGATTTAATTGTCCCAGATGCTGTCTCAATAGAGTTTTTGCATTCATTTTTTCATCTGGAAGCGATTTAAATGTCACAAATGCTGTCTCAATAGAGTTTTTGCATTCATTTTATTCATCTGGAAGCCATTTAAATGTCCCAGATGTTGTCTCAATAGAGTTTTTGCATTCATTTTATTCATCTGGAAGGGATTTAAATGTCCCAGATGCTATCTCAACAGAGTTTTTGCATTCATTTTATTCATCAGGAAGGGATTTAAATGTCCGTTATGCTGTCTCAATAGAGTTTTTGCATTCATTTTATTCATCTGGATTGGATTTAAATGTCCCAGATGCGGTCTCAACAGAGTTTTTGCATTCATCTTATTCATCTGAAAGGGATTTAAATGTCCCAGATGCTGTCTCAACAGAGTTTTTGCATTCATTTTATTCATCTGGAAGCGATTTGAATGTCCCAGATGCTGTCTCTACAGAGTTTTTGCTTTCATTTTATTCATCTGAAAGGGATTTAAATGTCCCAGTTGCTGTCTCAATAGAGTTTTTTGCATTCATTTTATTCATCTGGAAGGGATTCAAATGTCGCAGATGCTGTCTCAACAGAGTTTTTGCATTCATCTTATTCATCTGAAAGGGATTTAAATGTCCCAGATGCTGTCTCAACAGAGTTTTTGCATTCATTTTATTCATCTGGAAGCGATTTAAATGTCCCAGATGCTGTCTCAATAGAGTTTTTGCATTCATTTTTTCATCTGGAAGCGATTTAAATGTCACAAATGCTGTCTCAATAGAGTTTTTGCATTCATTTTATTCATCTGGAAGCCATTTAAATGTCCCAGATGTTGTCTCAATAGAGTTTTTGCATTCATTTTATTCATCTGGAAGGGATTTAAATGTCCCAGATGCTATCTCAACAGAGTTTTTGCATTCATTTTATTCATCAGGAAGGGATTTAAATGTCCGTTATGCTGTCTCAATAGAGTTTTTGCATTCATTTTATTCATCTGAATTGGATTTAAATGTCCCAGATGCGGTCTCAACAGAGTTTTTGCATTCATCTTATTCATCTGAAAGGGATTTAAATGTCCCAGATGCTGTCTCAACAGAGTTTTTGTATCATTTTATTCATCTGGAAGCTATTTAAATGTCCCAGATGCTGTCTCAACAGAGTTTTTGCATCCATTTTATTCATCAGGAAGGGATTTGAATGTCCCAGATGCTGTCTCAATAGAGTTTTTGCATTCATTTTATTCATCTGGAAGCGATTTAAATGTCCCAAATGTTGTCTCAACAGAGCTTTTGCATTCATTTTACTCATCTGGAAGGGATTTAAATGTCCCAGATGCTGTCTCAATAGAGTTTTTGCATTCATTTTATTCATCTGAAAGCGATTTAAATGTCCCATATGCTGTCTCAACAGAGTTTTTGTATTCATTTTATTCATCTGGAAGCGATTTAAATGTCCAAGATGCTGTCTCAACAGAGTTTTTGCATCCATTTTATTCATCAGGAAGGGATTTAAATGTCCCAGATGCTGTTTCAATAGAGTTTTTGCATTCATTTTATTCATCTGGAAGCGATTTAAATGTCCCAAATGCTGTCTCAATAGAGTTTTTGCATTTATTTTATTCATCTGGAAGCGATTCAAATGTCCCAGATGCTGTCTCAATAGAGTTTCTGCATTAATTTTATTCATCTGGAAGGGATTTAAATGTCTCAGTTGCTGTCTCAACAGAGTTTTTGCATTCATTTTATTCATCTGAAAGGGATTTAAATGTCCCAGTTGCTGTCTCAATAGAGTTTTTTGCATTCATCTTATTCATCTGGATGGGATTCAAATGTCCCAGATGCTCTCTGAATAGAGTTTTTCATCTATTTTATTCATCTGGAAGGGATTTAAATGTCCCAGATGCTGTCTCAATAGAGTTTTTGTATTCATTTTATTCATCTGGAAGCGATTTTAACGTTTAAGATGCTGTCTCAATAGAGTTTTTGCATTCATTTTATTCATCTGGAAGAGATTTAAATGTCCGTTATGCTGTCTCAATAGAGTTTTTGCATTCATTTTATTCATCTGGAAGGGATTTAAATGTCCCAGTTGCTGACTCAACAGAGTTTTTGCATTCATTTTATTCATCTGAAAGGGATTTAAATGTCCCAGATGCTGTCTCAATAGAGTTTTTGCATTCATTTTATTCATCTGGAAGCGATTTAAATGTCCCAGATGCTGTCTCTACAGAGTTTTTGTATTCATTTTACTCATCTGGAAGCAATTTAAATGTCCCAGATGCTGTCTCAACAGTTTTTGCATTCATTTTATTCATCTGTAAGGGATTTAAATGTCCAAGATGCTATCTCAACAGAGTTTTTGCATTCATTTTATTCATCTGAAAGGGATTTAAATGACCCAGTTGCTGTCTCAATAGAGTTTTTTGCATTCATTTTATTCATCTGGAAGGGATTCAAATGTCCCAGATACTGTCTCAATAGAGTTTTTGCATCTATTTTATTCATCTGGAAGGGATTTAAATGTCCCAGATGCTGTCTCAATAGAGTTTTTGTATTCATTTTATTCATCTGGAAGCGATTTTAACGTTTAAGATGCTGTCTCAATAGAGTTTTTGCATTCATTTTATTCATCTGGAAGAGATTTAAATGTCCGTTATGCTGTCTCAATAGAGTTTTTGTATCCATTTTATTCATCTGGAAGCGATTTTAACGTTTAAGATGCTGTCTCAATAGAGTTTTTGCATTCATTTTATTCATCTGGAAGAGATTTAAATGTCCGTTATGCTTTCTCATTAGAGTTTTTGCATTCATTTTATTCATCTGGAATGGATTTAAATGTCCCAGATGCCGTCTCAACAGAGTTTTTGCATCCATTTTATTCATCAGGAAGGGATTTAAATGTCCGTTATGCTGTCTCAATAGAGTTTTGCATTCATTTTATTCATCTGGATTGGATTTAAATGTCCCAGATGCGGTCTCAACAGAGTTTTTGCATTCATCTTATTCATCTGAAAGGGATTTAAATGTCCCAGATGCTGTCTGAACAGAGTTTTTGCATTCATTTTATTCATCTGGAAGCGATTTAATTGTCCCAGATGCTGTCTCAATAGAGTTTTTGCATTCATTTTTTCATCTGGAAGCGATTTAAATGTCACAAATGCTGTCTCAATAGAGTTTTTGCATTCATTTTATTCATCTGGAAGCCATTTAAATGTCCCAGATGTTGTCTCAATAGAGTTTTTGCATTCATTTTATTCATCTGGAAGGGATTTAAATGTCCCAGATGCTATCTCAACAGAGTTTTTGCATTCATTTTATTCATCAGGAAGGGATTTAAATGTCCGTTATGCTGTCTCAATAGAGTTTTTGCATTCATTTTATTCATCTGGATTGGATTTAAATGTCCCAGATGCGGTCTCAACAGAGTTTTTGCATTCATCTTATTCATCTGAAAGGGATTTAAATGTCCCAGATGCTGTCTCAACAGAGTTTTTGCATTCATTTTATTCATCTGGAAGCGATTTGAATGTCCCAGATGCTGTCTCTACAGAGTTTTTGCTTTCATTTTATTCATCTGAAAGGGATTTAAATGTCCCAGTTGCTGTCTCAATAGAGTTTTTTGCATTCATTTTATTCATCTGGAAGGGATTCAAATGTCGCAGATGCTGTCTCAACAGAGTTTTTGCATTCATCTTATTCATCTGAAAGGGATTTAAATGTCCCAGATGCTGTCTCAACAGAGTTTTTGCATTCATTTTATTCATCTGGAAGCGATTTAAATGTCCCAGATGCTGTCTCAATAGAGTTTTTGCATTCATTTTTTCATCTGGAAGCGATTTAAATGTCACAAATGCTGTCTCAATAGAGTTTTTGCATTCATTTTATTCATCTGGAAGCCATTTAAATGTCCCAGATGTTGTCTCAATAGAGTTTTTGCATTCATTTTATTCATCTGGAAGGGATTTAAATGTCCCAGATGCTATCTCAACAGAGTTTTTGCATTCATTTTATTCATCAGGAAGGGATTTAAATGTCCGTTATGCTGTCTCAATAGAGTTTTTGCATTCATTTTATTCATCTGAATTGGATTTAAATGTCCCAGATGCGGTCTCAACAGAGTTTTTGCATTCATCTTATTCATCTGAAAGGGATTTAATGTCCCAGATGCTGTCTCAACAGAGTTTTTGCATTCATTTTATTCATCTGGAAGCGATTTGAATGTCCCAGATGCTGTCTCTACAGAGTTTTTGCATTCATTTTATTCATCTGAAAGGGATTTAAATGTCCCAGTTGCTGTCTCAATAGAGTTTTTTGCATTCATTTTATTCATCTGGAAGGGATTCAAATGTCCCAGATGCTGTCTGAATAGAGTTTTTGCATCTATTTTATTCATCTGGAAGGGATTTAAATGTCCCAGATGCTGTCTCAATAGAGTTTTTGTATTCATTTTATTCATCTGGAAGCGATTTAAATGTCACAGATGCTATCTCAATAGAGTTTTTGCATTCATTTTATTCATCTGGAAGGGATTTAAATGTCCCAGATGCTGACTCAACAAAGTTTTTGCATTCATTTTATTCATCTGAAAGGGATTTAAATGTCCCAGATGCTGTCTCAATAGAGTTTTTGCATTCATTTTATTCATATGGAAGCGATTTAAATGTCCCAGATGCTGTCTCAACAGAGTTTTTGCATTCATCTTATTCATCTGAAAGGGATTTAAATGTCCCAGATGCTGTCTCAACAGAGTTTTTGCATTCATTTTATTCATCTGGAAGCGATTCAAATGTCCCAGATGCTGTCTCAATAGAGTTTCTGCATTAATTTTATTCATCTAGAAGGGATTTAAATGTCTCAGTTGCTGTCTCAACAGAGTTTTAGCATTCATTTTATTCATCTGAAAGGGATTTAAATGTCCCAGTTGCTGTCTCAATAGAGTTTTTTGCATTCATCTTATTCATCTGGAAGGGATTCAAATGTCCCAGATGCTGTCTGAATAGAGTTTTTGCATCTATTTTATTCATCTGGAAGGGATTTAAATGTCCCAGATGCTGTCTCAATAGAGTTTTTGTATTCATTTTATTCCTCTGGAAGCAATTTTAACATTTAAGATGCTGTCTCAATAGAGTTTTTGCATTCATTTTATTCATCTGGAAGATATTTAAATGTTCTTTATGCTGTCTCAATAGAGTTTTTGCATTCATTTTATTCATCTGGAAGGGATTTAAATGTCCCAGTTGCTGACTCAACAGAGTTTTTGCATTCATTTTATTCATCTGAAAGGGATTTAAATGTCCCAGATGCTGTCTCAATAGAGTTTTTGCATTCATTTTATTCATCTGGAACCGATTTAAATGTCCCAGATGCTGTCTCAACAGAGTTTTTGCATTCATCTTATTCATCTGAAAGGGATTTAAATGTCCCAGATGCTGTCTCAACAGAGTTTTTGCATTCATTTTATTCATCTGGAAGCGATTTAAATGTCCCAGATGCTGTCTCTACAGAGTTTTTGCATTCATTTTACTCATCTGGAAGCGATTTAAATGTCCCAGATGCTGTCTCAACAGAGTTTTTGCAATTATTTTATTCATCTGTAAGGGATTTAAATGTCCAAGATGCTATCTCAACAGAGTTTTTGCATTCATTTTATTCATCTGAAAGGGATTTAAATGTCCCAGATGCTGTCTCAATAGAGTTTTTGCATTCATTTTATTCATCTGGAAGCAATTTAAATGTCACAGATGCTCTCTCAATAGAGTTTTTTGCATTCATTCTATTCATCTGGAAGGGATTCAAATGTCCCAGATGCTGTCTCAATAGAGTTTTTGCATCTATTTTATTCATCTGGAAGGGATTTAAATGTCCCAGATGCTGTATCAATAGAGTTTTTGTATTCATTTTATTCATCTGGAAGCGATTTTAACGTTTAAGATGCTGTCTCAATAGAGTTTTTGCATTCATTTTATTCATCTGGAAGAGATTTAAATGTCCGTTATGCTGTCTCAATAGAGTTTTTCTTTTCATTTTATTCATCTGGAAGCGATTTTAACGTTTAAGATGCTGTCTCAATAAAGTTTTTGCATTCATTTTATTCATCTGGAAGAGATTTAAATGTCCGTTATGCTGTCTCATTAGAGTTTTTGCATTCATTTTATTCATCTGGAAGGGATTTAAATGTCCCAGATGCCGTCTCAACAGAGTTTTTGCATCCATTTTATTCATCAGGAAGGGATTTAAATGTCCCAGATGCTGTCTCAATAGAGTTTTTGTATTCATTTTATTCATCTGGATTGGATTTAAATGTCCCAGATGCGGTCTCAACAGAGTTTTTGCATTCATCTTATTCATCTGAAAGGGATTTAAATGTCCCAGATGCTGTCTCAACAGAGTTTTTGCATTCCTTTTATTCATCTGGAAGCGATTTAAATGTCCCAGATGCTGTCTCAATAGAGTTTTTGTATTCATTTTTTCATCTGGAAGCGATTTAAATGTCCCAAATGCTGTCTCAATAGTGTTTTTGCATTCATTTTATTCATCTGGATTGGATTTAAATGTCCCAGATGCGGTCTCAACAGAGTTTTTGCATTCATCTTATTCATCTGAAAGGGATTTAAATGTCCCAGATGCTGTCTCAACAGAGTTTTTGCATTCCTTTTATTCATCTGGAAGCGATTTAAATGTCCCAGATGCTGTCTCAATAGAGTTTTTGTATTCATTTTTTCATCTGGAAGCGATTTAAATGTCCCAAATGCTGTCTCAATAGTGTTTTTGCATTCATTTTATTCATCTGGAAACCATTTAAATGTCCCAGATGTTGTCTCAATAGAGTTTTTGCATTCATTTTATTCATCTGGAAGGTATTTAAATGTCCCAGAGGCTATCTCAACAGAGTTTTTGCATTCATTTTATTCCTTTGGAAGCGATTTAAATGTCTCTGATGCTGTCTCAATAGAGTTTTTGCATTCATTTTATTCATCTGAAAGGGATTTAAATGTCCCAGTTGCTGTCTCAATAGAGTTTTTTGCATTCATTTTATTCATCTGGAAGGGATTCAGATGTCCCAGATGCTGTCTGAATAGAGTTTTTGCATCTATTTTATTCATCTGGAAGGGATTTAAATGTCCCAGATGCTTTCTCAATAGAGTTTTTGTATTCATTTTATTCATCTGGAAGCGATTTTAACGTTTAAGATGCTGTCTCAATAGAGTTTTTGCATTCATTTTATTCATCTGGAAGATATTTAAATGTCCGTTATGCTGTCTCAATAGAGTTTTTGCATTCATTTTATTCATCAGGAAGGGATTTAAATATCCCAGATGCTGACTCAAAAAAGTTTTTGCATTCATTTTATTCATCTGAAAGGGATTCAAATGTCCCAGATGCTGTCTCAATAGAGTTTTTGCATTCATTTTATTCATATGGAAGCGATTTAAATGTCCCAGATGCTGTCTCAATAGAGTTTTTGCATTCATTTTATTCATCTGGAAGGGATTTAAATGTCCCATATGCTGTCTCAATTGAGTTTTTGCATCTATTTTATTCATCTGGAAGCGATTTAAATGTCCCAGATGCTATCTCAACAGAGTTTTTGCATTCATTTTATTCATCTGAAAGCGATTTAAATGTCCCAGATGCTGTCTCAACAGAGTTTTTGCATTCATTTTATTCAACTGGAAGCAATTTAAATGTCTCAGATACTGTCTCAATAGAGTTTTTGCATTCATTTTATCCATCTGGAAGCGATTTAAATGTCACAGATGCTGTCTCAATAGAGTTTTTGCATTCATTTTATTCATCTGGAAGGGATTTAAATGTCCCGGATGCTGTCTCAATAGTTTTTGCATTCATTTTATTCATCTGAAAGCGATTTAAATGTCCCATATGCTGTCTCAACAGAGTTTTTGTATCATTTTATTCATCTGGAAGCTATTTAAATGTCCCAGATGCTGTCTCAACAGAGTTTTTGCATCCATTTTATTCATCAGGAAGGGATTTAAATGTCCCAGATGCTGTTTCAATAGAGTTTTTGCATTCATTTTATTCATCTGGAAGCGATTTAAATGTCCCAAATGCTGTCTCAATAGAGTTTTTGCATTTATTTTATTCATCTGGAAGCGATTCAAATGTCCCAGATGCTGTCTCAATAGAGTTTCTGCATTAATTTTATTCATCTGGAAGGGATTTAAATGTCTCAGTTGCTGTCTCAACAGAGTTTTTGCATTCATTTTATTCATCTGAAAGGGATTTAAATGTCCCAGTTGCTGTCTCAATAGAGTTTTTTGCATTCATCTTATTCATCTGGATGGGATTCAAATGTCCCAGATGCTCTCTGAATAGAGTTTTTCATCTATTTTATTCATCTGGAAGGGATTTAAATGTCCCAGATGCTGTCTCAATAGAGTTTTTGTATTCATATTATTCATCTGGAAGCGATTTTAACGTTTAAGATGCTGTCTCAATAGAGTTTTTGCATTCATTTTATTCATCTGGAAGAGATTTAAATGTCCGTTATGCTGTCTCAATAGAGTTTTTGCATTCATTTTATTCATCTGGAAGGGATTTAAATGTCCCAGTTGCTGACTCAACAGAGTTTTTGCATTCATTTTATTCATCTGAAAGGGATTTAAATATCCCAGATGCTGTCTCAATAGAGTTTTTGCATTCATTTTATTCATCTGGAAGAGATTTAAATGTCCCAGATGCTGTCTCAACAGAGTTTTTGCATTCATTTTATTCATCTGGAAGCGATTTAAATGTCCCAGATGCTGTCTCTACAGAGTTTTTGCATTCATTTTACTCATCTGGAAGCAATTTAAATGTCCCAGATGCTGTCTCAACAGTTTTTGCATTCATTTTATTCATCTGTAAGGGATTTAAATGTCCAAGATGCTATCTCAACAGAGTTTTTGCATTCATTTTATTCATCTGAAAGGGATTTAAATGACCCAGTTGCTGTCTCAATAGAGTTTTTTGCATTCATTTTATTCATCTGGAAGGGATTCAAATGTCCCAGATACTGTCTCAATAGAGTTTTTGCATCTATTTTATTCATCTGGAAGCAATTTAAATGTCCCAGATGCTGTCTCAATAGAGTTTTTGTATTCATTTTATTCATCTGGAAGCGATTTTAACGTTTAAGATGCTGTCTCAATAGAGTTTTTGCATTCATTTTATTCATCTGGAAGAGATTTAAATGTCCGTTATGCTGTCTCAATAGAGTTTTTGTATCCATTTTATTCATCTGGAAGCGATTTTAACGTTTAAGATGCTGTCTCAATAGAGTTTTTGCATTCATTTTATTCATCTGGAAGAGATTTAAATGTCCGTTATGCTTTCTCATTGGAGTTTTTGCATTAATTTTATTCATCTGGAATGGATTTAAATGTCCCAGATGCCGTCTCAACAGAGTTTTTGCATCCATTTTATTCATCAGGAAGGGATTTAAATGTCCGTTATGCTGTCTCAATAGAGTTTTGCATTCATTTTATTCATCTGGATTGGATTTAAATGTCCCAGATGCGGTCTCAACAGAGTTTTTGCATTCATCTTATTCATCTGAAAGGGATTTAAATGTCCCAGATGCTGTCTCAACAGAGTTTTTGCATTCATTTTATTCATCTGGAAGCGATTTAAATGTCCCAGATGCTGTCTCAATAGAGTTTTTGCATTCATTTTTTCATCTGGAAGCGATTTAAATGTCACAAATGCTGTCTCAATAGAGTTTTTGCATTCATTTTATTCATCTGGAAGCCATTTAAATGTCCCAGATGTTGTCTCAATAGAGTTTTTGCATTCATTTTATTCATCTGGAAGGGATTTAAATGTCCCAGATGCTATCTCAACAGAGTTTTTGCATTCATTTTATTCATCAGGAAGGGATTTAAATGTCCGTTATGCTGTCTCAATAGAGTTTTTGCATTCATTTTATTCATCTGGATTGGATTTAAATGTCCCAGATGCGGTCTCAACAGAGTTTTTGCATTCATCTTATTCATCTGAAAGGGATTTAAATGTCCCAGATGCTGTCTCAACAGAGTTTTTGCATTCATTTTATTCATCTGGAAGCGATTTGAATGTCCCAGATGCTGTCTCTACAGAGTTTTTGCTTTCATTTTATTCATCTGAAAGGGATTTAAATGTCCCAGTTGCTGTCTCAATAGAGTTTTTTGCATTCATTTTATTCATCTGGAAGGGATTCAAATGTCGCAGATGCTGTCTCAACAGAGTTTTTGCATTCATCTTATTCATCTGAAAGGGATTTAAATGTCCCAGATGCTGTCTCAACAGAGTTTTTGCATTCATTTTATTCATCTGGAAGCGATTTAAATGTCCCAGATGCTGTCTCAATAGAGTTTTTGCATTCATTTTTTCATCTGGAAGCGATTTAAATGTCACAAATGCTGTCTCAATAGAGTTTTTGCATTCATTTTATTCATCTGGAAGCCATTTAAATGTCCCAGATGTTGTCTCAATAGAGTTTTTGCATTCATTTTATTCATCTGGAAGGGATTTAAATGTCCCAGATGCTATCTCAACAGAGTTTTTGCATTCATTTTATTCATCAGGAAGGGATTTAAATGTCCGTTATGCTGTCTCAATAGAGTTTTTGCATTCATTTTATTCATCTGAATTGGATTTAAATGTCCCAGATGCGGTCTCAACAGAGTTTTTGCATTCATCTTATTCATCTGAAAGGGATTTAAATGTCCCAGATGCTGTCTCAACAGAGTTTTTGCATTCATTTTATTCATCTGGAAGCGATTTGAATGTCCCAGATGCTGTCTCTACAGAGTTTTTGCATTCATTTTATTCATCTGAAAGGGATTTAAATGTCCCAGTTGCTGTCTCAATAGAGTTTTTTGCATTCATTTTATTCATCTGGAAGGGATTCAAATGTCCCAGATGCTGTCTGAATAGAGTTTTTGCATCTATTTTATTCATCTGGAAGGGATTTAAATGTCCCAGATGCTGTCTCAATAGAGTTTTTGTATTCATTTTATTCATCTGGAAGCGATTTAAATGTCACAGATGCTGTCTCAATAGAGTTTTTGCATTCATTTTATTCATCTGGAAGGGATTTAAATGTCCCAGATGCTGACTCAACAAAGTTTTTGCATTCATTTTATTCATCTGAAAGGGATTTAAATGTCCCAGATGCTGTCTCAATAGAGTTTTTGCATTCATTTTATTCATATGGAAGCGATTTAAATGTCCCAGATGCTGTCTCAACAGAGTTTTTGCATTCATCTTATTCATCTGAAAGGGATTTAAATGTCCCAGATGCTGTCTCAACAGAGTTTTTGCATTCATTTTATTCATCTGGAAGCGATTTAAATGTACCAGATGCTGTCTCTACAGAGTTTTTGCATTCATTTTACTCATCTGGAAGCGATTTAAATGTCCTAGATGCTATCTCAACAGAGTTTTTGCATCTATTTTATTCATCTGGAAGGGATTTAAATGTCCCAGATGCTGTCTCAATAGAGTTTTTGTTTTCATTTTATTCATCTGGAAGCGATTTTAACATTTAGGATGCTGTCTCAATAGAGTTTTTGCATTCATTTTATTCATCTGGAAGAGATTTAAATGTCTGTTATGCTGACTCAATAGAGTTTTTGTATTCATTTTATTCATCTGGAAGCGATTTTAACGTTTAAGATGCTGTCTCAATAGAGTTTTTGCATTCATTTTATTCTTCTGGAAGAGATTTAAATGTCCGTTATGCTGTCTCAATAGAGTTTTTGTATTCATTTTATTCATCTGGAAGGGATTTAAATGTCCAAGAGGTTGTCTCAATAAAGTTTTTGCATTCATTTTATTCATCTAGAAGCGATTTAAATGTCCCAGATGCTGTCTCAATAGAGTTTTTGCATTCATTTTATTCATCTGAAAGGGATTTATATGTCCCAAATGCTGTCTCAATAGAGTTTTTGCATTCATTTTATTCATCTGGAAGCGATTCAAATGTCCCAGATGCTGTCTCAATAGAGTTTCTGCATTAATTTTATTCATCTGGAAGGGATTTAAATGTCTCAGTTGCTGTCTCAACAGAGTTTTTTGCATTCATTTTATTCATCTGGAAGGGATTCAAATGTCCCAGATGCTGTCTGAATAGAGTTTTTGCATCTATTTTATTCATCTGGAAGGGATTTAAATGTCCCAGATGCTGTCTCTATAGAGTTTTTGTATTCATTTTATTCATCTGGAAGCAATTTTAACATTTAAGATGCTGTCTCAATAGAGTTTTTTGCATTCATCTTATTCATCTGGAAGGGATTCAAATGTCCCAGATGCTGTCTGAATAGAGTTTTTGCATTCATTTTATTCATCTGGAAGCGATTTAAATGTCCCAGATGCTGTCTCAACAGAGTTTTTGCATCCATTTTATTCATCAGGAAGGGATTTAAATGTCCCAAATGCTGTCTCAATAGAGTTTTTGCATTTATCTTATTCATCTGGAAGCGATTCAAATGTCCCAGATGCTGTCTCAATAGAGTTTCTGCATTAATTTTATTCATCTAAAAGGGATTTAAATGTCTCAGTTGCTGTCTCAACAGAGTTTTTGCATTCATTTTATTCATCTGAAAGGGATTTAAATGTCCCAGTTGCTGTCTCAATAGAGTTTTTTGCATTCATCTTATTCATCTGGATGGGATTCAAATGTCCCAGATGCTGTCTGAATAGAGTTTTTCATCTATTTTATTCATCTGGAAGGGATTTAAATGTCCCAGATGCTGTCTCAATAGAGTTTTTGTATTCATTTTATTCATCTGGAAGCAATTTTAACGTTTATGATGCTGTCTCAATAGAGTTTTTGCATTCATTTTATTCATCTGGAAGAGATTTATATGTCCGTTATGCTGTCTCAATAGAGTTTTTGCATTCATTTTATTCATCTGGAAGGGATTTAAATGTCCCAGTTGCTGACTCAACAGAGTTTTTGCATTCATTTTATTCATCTGAAAGGGATTTAAATGTCCCAGATGCTGTCTCAAAAGAGTTTTTGCATTCATTTTATTCATCTGGAAGCGATTTAAATGTCCCAGATGCTGTCTCAACAGAGTTTTTGCATTCATTTTATTCATCTGGAAGCGATTTAAATGTCCAGGATGCTATCTCTACAGAGTTTTTGCATTCATTTTACTCATCTGGAAGCAATTTAAATGTCCCAGATGCTGTCTCAACAGAGTTTTTGTATTCATTTTATTCATCTGTAAGGGATTTAAATGTCCAAGATGCTATCTCAACAGAGTTTTTGCATTCATTTTATTCATCTGAAAGGGATTTAAATGTCCCAGTTGCTGTCTCAATAGAGTTTTTTGCATTCATTTTATTCATCTGGAAGGGATTCAAATGTCCCAGATACTGAATAAATAGAGTTTTTGCATCTATTTTATTCATCTGGAAGGGATTTAAATGTCCCAGCTGCTGTCTCAATAGAGTTTTTGTATTCATTTTATTCATCTGGAAGCAATTTTAACGTTTAAGATGCTGTCTCAATAGAGTTTTTGGATTCATTTTATTCATCTGGAAGAGATTTAAATGTCCGTTATGCTGTCTCAATAGAGTTTTTGTATTCATTTTATTCATCTGGAAGCGATTTTAACGTCTAAGATGCTGTCTCAATAGTTTTTGCATTCATTTTATTCATCTGGAAGAGATTTAAATGTCCGTTTTGCTGTCTCATTAGAGTTTTTGCATTCATTTTATTCATCTGGAATGGATTTAAATGTCCCAGATGCCGTCTCAACAGAGTTTTTGCATCCATTTTATTCATCAGGAAGGGATTTAAATGTCCGTTATGCTGTCTCAATAGAGTTTTTGCATTCATTTTATTCATCTGGATTGGATTTAAATGTCCCAGATGCGGTCTCAACAGAGTTTTTGCATTCATCTTATTCATCTGAAAAGGATTTAAATGTCCCAGATGCTGTCTCAACAGAGTTTTTGCATTCATTTTATTCATCTGGAAGCGATTTAAATGTCCCAGATGCTGTCTCAATCGAGTTTTTGCATTCATTTTTTCATCTGGAAGCGATTTAAATGTCCCAAATGCTGTCTCAATAGAGTTTTTGCATTCATTTTATTCATTTGGAAGCCATTTAAATGTCCCAGATGTTGTCTCAATAGAGTTTTTGCATTCATTTTATTCATCTGGAAGGGATTTAAATGTCCCAGATGCTATCTCAACAGAGTTTTTGCATTCATTTTATTCATCTGGAAGAGATTTATATGTCCGTTATGCTGTCTCAATAGAGTTTTTGCATTCATTTTATTCATCTGGAAGGGATTTAAATGTCCCAGTTGCTGACTCAACAGAGTTTTTGCATTCATTTTATTCATCTGAAAGGGATTTAAATGTCCCAGATGCTGTCTCAAAAGAGTTTTTGCATTCATTTTATTCATCTGGAAGCGATTTAAATGTCCCAGATGCTGTCTCAACAGAGTTTTTGCATTCATTTTATTCATCTGGAAGCGATTTAAATGTCCAGGATGCTGTCTCTACAGAGTTTTTGCATTCATTTTACTCATCTGGAAGCAATTTAAATGTCCCAGATGCTGTCTCAACAGAGTTTTTGCATTCATTTTATTCATCTGTAAGGGATTTAAATGTCCAAGATGCTATCTCAACAGAGTTTTTGCATTAATTTTATTCATCTGAAAGGGATTTAAATGTCTCAGTTGCTGTCTCAATAGAGTTTTTTGCATTCATTTTATTCATCTGGAAGGGATTCAAATGTCCCAGATACTGAATAAATAGAGTTTTTGCATCTATTTTATTCATCTGGAAGGGATTTAAATGTCCCAGCTGCTGTCTCAATAGAGTTTTTGTATTCATTTTATTCATCTGGAAGCGATTTTAACGTTTAAGATGCTGTCTCAATAGAGTTTTTGGATTCATTTTATTCATCTGGAAGAGATTTAAATGTCCGTTATGCTGTCTCAATAGAGTTTTTGTATTCATTTTATTCATCTGGAAGCGATTTTAACGTTTAAGATGCTGTCTCAATAGTTTTTGCATTCATTTTATTCATCTGGAAGAGATTTAAATGTCCGTTTTGCTGTCTCATTAGAGTTTTTGCATTCATTTTATTCATCTGGAATGGATTTAAATGTCCCAGATGCCGTCTCAACAGAGTTTTTGCATCCATTTTATTCATCAGGAAGGGATTTAAATGTCCCAGATGCTGTCTCAATAGAGTTTTTGCATTCATTTTATTCATCTGGATTGGATTTAAATGTCCCAGATGCGGTCTCAACAGAGTTTTTGCATTCATCTTATTCATCTGAAAAGGATTTAAATGTCCCAGATGCTGTCTCAACAGAGTTTTTGCATTCATTTTATTCATCTGGAAGCGATTTAAATGTCCCAGATGCTGTCTCAATCGAGTTTTTGCATTCATTTTTTCATCTGGAAGCGATTTAAATGTCCCAAATGCTGTCTCAATAGAGTTTTTGCATTCATTTTATTCATCTGGAAGCCATTTAAATGTCCCAGATGTTGTCTCAATAGAGTTTTTGCATTCATTTTATTCATCTGGAAGGGATTTAAATGTCCCAGATGCTATCTCAACAGAGTTTTTGCATTCATTTTATTCATCAGGAAGGGATTTAAATGTCCGTTATGCTGTCTCAATAGAGTTTTTGCATTCATTTTATTCATCTGGATTGGATTTAAATGTCCCAGATGCAGTCTCAACAGAGTTTTTGCATTCATCTTATTCATCTGAAAGGGATTTAAATGTCCCAGATGCTGTCTCAACAGAGTTTTTGCATTCATTTTATTCATCTGGAAGCGATTTAAATGTCCCAGATGCTGTCTCTACAGAGTTTTTGCATTCATTTTATTCATCTGAAAGGGATTTAAATGTCCCAGTTGCTGTCTCAATAGAGTTTTTTGCATTCATTTTATTCATCTGGAAGGGATTCAAATGTCCCAGATGCTGTCTGAATAGAATTTTTGCATCTATTTTATTCATCTGGAAGCGATTTTAACGTTTAGGATGCTGTCTCAATAGAGTTTTTGCATTCATTTTATTCATCTGAAAGGGATTTAAATGTCCCAGTTGCTGTCTCAATAGAGTTTTTTGCATTCATTTTATTCATCTGGAAGGGATTTAAATGTCCCAGATGCTGTCTCAATAGAGTTTTTGTATTCATTTTATTCATTTGGAAGCGATTTTAACGTTTAAGATGCTGTCTCAATAGAGTTTTTGCATTCATTTTATTCATCTGGAAGCAATTTAAATGTCACAGATGCTGTCTCAATAGAGTTTTTGCATTCATTTTATTCATCTGGAAGGGATTTAAATGTCCCAGATGCTGACTCAACAGAGTTTTTGCATTCATTTTATTCATCTGAAAGGGATTTAAATGTCCCAGATGCTGTCTCAATAGAGTTTTTGCATTCATTTTATTCATATGGAAGCGATTTAAATGTCCCAGATGCTGTCTCAACAGAGTTTTTGCATTCATCTTATTCATCTGAAAGGGATTTAAATGTCCCAGATGCTGTCTCAACAGAGTTTTTGCATTCATTTTATTCATCTGGAAGCGATTTAAATGTACCAGATGCTGACTCTACAGAGTTTTTGCATTCATTTTACTCATCTGGAAGCGATTTAAATGTCCTAGATGCTATCTCAACAGAGTTTTTGCATCTATTTTATTCATCTGGAAGAGATTTAAATGTCCCTGATGCTGACTCAATAGAGTTTTTGCATTCATTTTATTCATCTGGAAGGGATTTAAATGTCCAAGAGGTTGTCTCAATAGAGTTTTTGCATTCATTTTATTCATCTGGAAGCGATTTTAACGTTTAGGATGCCGTCTCAATAGAGTTTTTGCATTCATTTTATTCATCTGGAAGAGATTTAAATGTCTGTTATGGTGACTCAATAGAGTTTTTGTATTCATTTTACTCATCTGGAAGCGATTTTAACGTTTAAGATGCTGTCTCAATAGAGTTTTTGCATTCATTTTATTCATCTGGAAGAGATTTAAATGTCCGTTATGCTGTCTCAATAGAGTTTTTGTATTCATTTTATTCATCTGGAAGGGATTTAAATGTCCAAGAGGTTGTCTCAATAAAGTTTTTGCATTCATTTTATTCATCTAGAAGCGATTTAAATGTCCCAGATGCTGTCTCAATAGATTTTTTGCATTCATTTTATTCATCTGGAAGGGATTTAAATGTCCAAGAGGTTGTCTCAATAGAGTTTTTGCATTCATTTTATTCATCTGAAAGAGATTTATATGTCCCAAATGCTGTCTCAATAGAGTTTTTGCATTCATTTTATTCATCTGGAAGCGATTCAAATGTCCCAGATGCTGTCTCAATGGAGTTTCTGCATTAATTTTATTCATCTGGAAGGGATTTAAATGTCTCAGTTGCTGTCTCAACAGATTTTTTGCATTCATTTTATTCATCTGAAAGGGATTTAAATGTCCCAGTTTCTGTCTCAATAGAGTTTTTTGCATTCAACTTATTCATCTGGAAGGGATTCAAATGTCCCAGATGCTGTCTGAATAGAGTTTTTGCATCTCTTTTATTCATCTGGAAGGGATTTAAATGTCCCAGATGCTGTCTCAATAGAGTTTTTGTATTCATTTTATTCATCTGGAAGCAATTTTAACATTTAAGATGCTGTCTCAATAGAGTTTTTGCATTCATTTTATTCATCTGGAAGAGATTTAAATGTTCGTTATGCTGTCTCAATAGAGTTTTTGCATTCATTTTATTCATCTGGAAGGGATTTAAATGTCCCAGTTGCTGACTCAACAAAGTTTTTGCATTCATTTTATTCATCTAAAATGGATTTAAATGTCCCAGATGCTGTCTCAATAGAGTTTTTGCATTCATTTTATTCATCTGGAACCGATTTAAATGTCCCAGATGCTGTCTCAACAGAGTTTTTGCATTCATCTTATTCATCTGAAAGGGATTTAAATGTCCCTGATGCTGTCTCAACAGAGTTTTTGCATTCATTTTATTCATCTGTAAGCGATTTAAATGTCCCAAAAACTGTCTCTACAGAGTTTTTGCATTCATTTTACTCATCTGGAAGCGATTTAAATGTCCCAGATGCTGTCTCAAAAGAGTTTTTGCAATCATTTTATTCATCTGTAAGGGATTTAAATGTCCAAGATGCTATCTCAACAGAGTTTTTGCATTCATTTTATTCATCTGAAAGGGATTTAAATGTCCCAGTTGCTGTCTCAATAGAGTTTTTTCGCATTCATTCTATTCATCTGGAAGGGATTCAAATGTCCCAGATGCTGTCTCAATAGAGTTTTTGCATCTATTTTATTCATCTGGAAGGGATTTAAATGTCCCAGATGCTGTATCAATAGAGTTTTTGTATTCATTTTATTCATCTGGAAGCGATTTTAACGTTTAAGATGCTGTCTCAATACAGTTTTTGCATTCATTTTATTCATCTGGAAGAGATTTAAATGTCCGTTATGCTGTCTCAATAGAGTTTTTGTTTTCATTTTATTCATCTGGAAGCGATTTTAACGTTTAAGATGCTGTCTCAATAAAGTTTTTGCATTCATTTTATTCATCTGGAAGAGATTTAAATGTCCGTTATGCTGTCTCAATAGAGTTTTGCATTCATTTTATTCATCTGGATTGGATTTAAATGTCCCAGATGCGGTCTCAACAGAGTTTTTGCATTCATCTTATTCATCTGAAAGGGATTTAAATGTCCCAGATGCTGTCTCAACAGAGTTTTTGCATTCATTTTATTCATCTGGAAGCGATTTAAATGTCCCAGATGCTGTCTCAATAGAGTTTTTGCATTCATTTTTTCATCTGGAAGCGATTTAAATGTCACAAATGCTGTCTCAATAGAGTTTTTGCATTCATTTTATTCATCTGGAAGCCATTTAAATGTCCCAGATGTTGTCTCAATAGAGTTTTTGCATTCATTTTATTCATCTGGAAGGGATTTAAATGTCCCAGATGCTATCTCAACAGAGTTTTTGCATTCATTTTATTCATCAGGAAGGGATTTAAATGTCCGTTATGCTGTCTCAATAGAGTTTTTGCATTCATTTTATTCATCTGGATTGGATTTAAATGTCCCAGATGCGGTCTCAACAGAGTTTTTGCATTCATCTTATTCATCTGAAAGGGATTTAAATGTCCCAGATGCTGTCTCAACAGAGTTTTTGCATTCATTTTATTCATCTGGAAGCGATTTGAATGTCCCAGATGCTGTCTCTACAGAGTTTTTGCTTTCATTTTATTCATCTGAAAGGGATTTAAATGTCCCAGTTGCTGTCTCAATAGAGTTTTTTGCATTAATTTTATTCATCTGGAAGGGATTCAAATGTCGCAGATGCTGTCTCAACAGAGTTTTTGCATTCATCTTATTCATCTGAAAGGGATTTAAATGTCCCAGATGCTGTCTCAACAGAGTTTTTGCATTCATTTTATTCATCTGGAAGCGATTTAAATGTCCCAGATGCGGTCTCAACAGAGTTTTTGCATTCATCTTATTCATCTGAAAGGGATTTAAATGTCCCAGATGCTGTCTCAACAGTTTTTGCATTCATTTTATTCATCTGGAAGCGATTTAAATGTCCCAGATGCTGTCTCAATAGAGTTTTTGTATTCATTTTTTCGTCTGGAAGCGATTTAAATGTCCCAAATGCTGTCTCAATAGAGTTTTTGCATTCATTTTATTCATCTGGAAACCATTTAAATGTCCCAGATGTTGTCTCAATAGAGTTTTTGCATTCATTTTATTCATCTGGAAGGTATCTAAATGTCCCAGACGCTATCTCAACAGAGTTTTTGCATTCATTTTATTCCTTTGGAAGCGATTTAAATGTCTCTGATGCTGTCTCAATAGAGTTTTTGCATTCATTTTATTCATCTGGAAGGTATTTAAATGTCCCAGATGCTATCTCAACAGAGTTTTTGCATTCATTTTATTCCTTTGGAAGCAATTTAAATGTCTCTGATGCTGTCTCAATAGAGTTATTGCATTCATTTTATTCATCTGAAAGGGATTTAAATGTCCCAGTTGCTGTCTCAATAGAGTTTTTTGCATTCATTATATTCATCTGGAAGGGATTCAGATGTCCCAGATGCTGTCTGAATAGAGTTTTTGCATCTATTTTATTCATCTGGAAGGGATTTAAATGTCCCAGATGCTTTCTCAATAGAGTTTTTGTATTCATTTTATTCATCTGGAAGCGATTTCAACGTTTAAGATGCTGTCTCAATAGAGTTTTTGCATTCATTTTATTCATCTGGAAGATATTTAAATGTCCGTTATGCTGTCTCAATAGAGTTTTTGCATTCATTTTATTCATCTGGAAGGGATTTAAATGTCCCAGATGCTGACTCAACAAAGTTTTTGCATTCATTTTATTCATCTGAAAGGGATTTAAATGTCCCAGATGCTGTCTCAATAGAGTTTTTGCATTCATTTTATTCATATGGAAGCGATTTAAATGTCCCAGATGCTGTCTCAACAGAGTTTTTGCATTCATATTATTCATCTGAAAGGGATTTAAATGTCCCAGATGCTGTCTCAACAGAGTTTTTGCATTCATATTATTCATCTGGAAGCGATTTAAATGTCCCAGATGCTGTCTCATTAGAGTTTTTGCATTCATTTTACTCATCTGGAAGCGATTTAAATGTCCAAGATGCTATCTCAACAGAGTTTTTGCATCTATTTTATTCATCTGGAAAGGATTTAAATGTCCCAGATGCTGTCTCAATAGAGTTTTTGTATTCATTTTATTCATCTGGAAGCGATTTTAACGTTTAAGATGCTGTCTCAATAGAGTTTTTGCATTCATTTTATTCATCTGGAAGAGATTTAAATGTCCCAGATGCTGTCTCTACAGAGTTTTGGTATTCATTTTATTCATCTGGAAGCGATTTTAACGTTTAAGATGCTGTCTCAATAGAGTTTTTGCATTCATTTTATTCATCTGGAAGAGATTTAAATGTCCGTTATGCTGTCTCAATAGAGTTTTTGCATTCATTTTATTCATCTGGAAGGGATTTAATTGTCCCAGATGTCTCAATGGAGTTTTTGCATTCATTTTATTCATCTGGAAGAGATTTAAATGTCCCAGATGCTGTCTCAAGAGAGTTTTTGCATTCATTTTATTCATCTGGAAGCGATTCAAATGTCCCAGATACTGTCTCAACAGAGTTTTTGCATTCATTTTATTCATATGGAAGGGATTTAACCCTGGATAGGTACGATGGGTCGTTCGCGACCCCGAGCGTAAAAAAAAAACAGGTTTTTCTCACTTGACTCACCCCCGTGACTGAATTTGTGGGTGATCGACCTGCAGGAGGTGTCTCCCCTACACGCTCTAGTAGTGTCCAGATGTGCATTGCTGTAGCTGTACTCCTTCCCCGATTTCTGAGACGCGTCGGGGTCGAGCGCGACCGAGTTTACCCTTCTAAGGTAGTTTGCATAATTATCAAAGTTATTACGTATTATGAAATTGTCGTAGAATGGTGCAACTTGTATAGGTTATCAGCTGTGGAAAGTCTTAGAGGATTGTTTGGCTACCATGTGCATGATTTTTTTTTTTTAGTTAAAATGTCGTTCATTACCACGAGGACCATTTTACCGCGAGTGCCCCTTTTTCATTTTTTTTCATTTTTTTGCCAAGTCATTTTTCCGTAAGATATTGCCAAATAGTGTCGTAAACCTTTTGCTTGTTTAGTGTTGGAAAGTGTGTCTAGATGATCTGGCTACCCATGCGTGACTTTGTTTTTGTCAGATACGACGTAGTTATTGGTATATTGGGTATTTAACTGCGGTTACCAATTTCTGTTTTTTTCCAATATTTGTAAAAATTACTACGTAGTAAGGAATTGCCGTATATTATTCATTTTTTTTTCATGTTTATGTGTTAGAAAGTGTGCCTTGATGGTTGGGCTAACACGTGCATGTCTTTTTTTTATCTGAGATGCCGTATATTAGAATGTCGGGCATTTTACCGCGAGTACCCCTTTTTCATTTTTTTCATTTTTTTGCCAAGTCATTTTTCCGTAAGATATTGCGAAATAGTGTCGTAAAACTTTTGCTTTTTTAGTGTTGGAAAGTGTGTCTAGATGATCTGGCTACCCATGCGTGATTTTGTTTTTTGTCAGATACGACGTAGTTATTGGTATATTGGGTATTTAACTGCGGTTGCCAATTTCTGTTTTTTTTCAATATTTGTAAAAATTTACTACGTAGTAAGGAATTGCCGTATATTATTGATTTTTTTTTCATGTTTATGTGTTAGAAAGTGTGCCTTGATGGTTGGGCTAACACGTGCATGTCTTTTTTTTTTATCTGAGATGCCGTATATTAGAATGTTGGGCGTTTTTCCGCGAGTGGCCCTTTTTATTTTTTTTGCATTTTTTTGCTTAGTCATGTTACCGTAAGGAATTGGCAAGTAGTGTCGCAAAACTTATATTTTTATAGTGTTGGAAAGTGTTTCTAGATGATCTGGCTACCCAAGCCTATTTTTTTTTAGCCAGATATGGCGTATATATAAGTATGTGTTCGATTTTCCTGTGATTGCCATTTTTTCGTTTTTTCCCATTTCTTTCAAAATTACTACGTACTAAGGAACTATCACAGAGTAATGATTCATTTATATGTTTATTTGTCGGAAAATGTGCCTTGATGGTTTGCCTAGCACGTGGCTGAAATTTTTTTTTTCTGAAATGCCGTATATTAGAATGGCCATTTTTCCACGAGTGCCCCTTTTTATTTGTTTTGCATTTTTTCGCTTAGTCATGTTACTGTAAGGAATTGGCAAGTAGTGTCGCAAAACTTATATTTTTATAGTGTTGGAAAGTGTTTCTAGATGATCTGGCTACCCATGCCTATCTTTTTTTTTTTTTAGCCAGATATGGCGTATATATAGGTTTGTGTTCGATTTTCCTGTGATTGCCATTTTTTCGTTTTTTCCCATTTCTTTCAAAATTACTACGTACTAAGGAACTATCACAGAGTAATTATTCATTTAGATGTTTATTTGTCGGAAAATGTGCCTTGATGGTTTGCCTAGCATGTGGCTGAATTTTCTTTTTCTGAAATGCCGTATATTAGAATGTTAACCATTTTTCCGCGAGTGCCCCTTTTTATTTGTTTTGCATTTTTTCGCTTAGTCATGTTACCGTAAGGAATTGGCAAGTAGTGTCGCAAAACTTATATTTTTATAGTGTTGGAAAGTGTTTCTAGATGATCTGGCTACCCATGCCTATCTTTTTTTTAGCCAGATATGGCGTATATATAGGTATGTGTTCGATTTTCCGGTGATTGCCATTTTTTCGTTTTTTCCCAATTCTTTCAGAATTACTACGTACTAAGGAACTATCACAGAGTAATGATTCCTCTAGATGTTTATTTGTCGGAAAATTTTGTTTACTTTTTTTTTGATTGAATATCATCAAATTTTTTTAGCTAAAATATTATATTGTTTCACATTTTTTTTTTTCGATTTTATTTCCCTTCAAAAAAATTTTTTTGGGTCAGAATTTCAATTTTATAGTCGTAAAATAATCGACAATTATCCAGCAACCCACCATACAATTTTTATGCATATCCAATAATAATTAGATTAGTAAATAACACCTTGAAATTGACATACCCTTCCTACATTTCAAGTGGCAGATTAGGGAGTCTGAGTCAGTGTGGTTGGCGGCCATTTTGTGGACATATCCGAAGCCTAAGCTGCCCTATCTATATATATTCTTGTTCCCTATAGAATTTGTGATATTTTGGTATATTTTTACCTGCATAAATATCATATTATATATTAAATATATGTATTTTTTTACGAAATTTCTAAGTACTCAAAAAATTACCTTTAGATATGGCCCCTGATATAAATGTAATTTACAAAATAATGAAAATTTTTTTACATATTTCTATTTTAGGATAACATATGTTTATGCCCTAAAAAAATTAGCAACTTCCTATTTCAATTTGGGTACCCAAAAAAATTCATGAAATTTGGACAAATTTTTTTGGCCAAAAAAAGTTACTCTTTTTTTCTCATTTCAGATCTTCACCTCCATGGGTCTGACTTCATCCAAAATACATCAAGATGTGTCCTAAACATTCAAGAATCGATTCCTAAAAGGATTTGTGTATATATGTATAAACTTTTTTTTATGAATTTTTATGTCAGGTCTTTTTTTTTCTACTTAATTTTTTAAAATATTTATAATAAATAGTTTTTCTGCAGATGAGTAGTATTTATCTTTACAGTTGTTTTAAGCATTCATTGAAGTTTTTTTTGGCAAAAAAAAAAAAGGAGGTTACTGCAAAAACTGATTTTTCAAGAATTTTTTTTGGCGTCGGGGTCGTTCGCGTCCGAGTATACCCTTAAAGGGGTGTCCGAGGAGCGTACCTATCCAGGGTTAAATGTCCAAGATGCTGTCTCAACAGAGTTTTTGCATTTATCTTATTCATCTGAAAGAGATTTAAATGTCCCAGATGCTGTCTCACCAGAGTTTTTGCATTCACTTTATTCATCTGGAAGCGATTTAAATGTCCCAGATGCTGTCTCAATAGAGTTTCTGCATTCATTTTATTTATCTGGAAGCGATTTAAATGTCCCAAATGCTGTCTCAATAGAGTTTTTGCATTCATTTTATTCATCTGGAAGCAATTTAAATGTCCCAGATGTTGTCTCAATAGAGTTTTTTCATTCATTTTATTCATCTGGAAGGGATTTAAATGTCCCAGATGCTATCTCAACAGAGTTTTTGCGTTCATTTTATTCAACTGGAAGCGATTTAAATGTCTCAGATGCTGTCTCAACAGAGTTTTTGCATTCATTTTATTCATCTGGAAGCGATTTAAATGTCTCAGATGCTGTCTCAACAGAGTTTTTGTATTCATTTTATTCAACTGGAAGCGATTTAAATGTCTCAGAAGATTTCTCAATAGAGTTTTTGCATTCATTTTATTCATCTGGAAGCGATTTAAATGTCCCAGATGCTGTCTCAATAGAGTTTTTGCATTCATTTTATTCATCTGGAAGGGATTTAAATGTCCAAGAGGTTGTCTCAATAGAGTTTTTGCATTCATTTTATTCATCTAGAAGCGATTTAAATGTCCCAGATGCTGTCTCAATAGAGTTTTTGCATTCATTTTATTCATCTGAAAGGGATTTATATGTCCCAGATGTTGTCTCAATAGAGTTTTTGCATTCATTTTATTCATCTGGAAGCGATTTAAATGTCCCAGATGCTGTCTCAATAGAGTTTTTGCATTCATTTTATTCATCTAGAAGCGATTTAAATGTCCCAGATGCTGTCTCAATAGCCTTTTTGCATTCATTTTATTCATCTGGAAGGGATTTAAATGTCCAAGAGGTTGTCTCAATAGAGTTTTTGCATTCATTTTATTCATCTGAAAGGGATTTATATGTCCCAGATGTTGTCTCAATAGAGTTTTTGCATTCATTTTATTCATCTGGAAGCGATTTAAATGTCCCAGATGCTCTCTCAATAGAGTTTTTGCATTCATTTTATTCATCTGGAAGGGCTTTAAATGTCCAAGAGGTTGTCTCAATAGAGTTTTTGCATTCATTTTATTCATCTGGAAGCGATTTAAATGTCCCAGATGCTGTCTCAACAGAGTTTTTGCATTCATTTTATTCACCTTGAAGGGATTTATATGTCCCAGATATTGTCTCAATAGAGTTTTTGCATTCATTTTATTCATCTGAAAGGAATTTAAATGTCCTACATGTTGTCTCAATAGAGTTTTTGCATTCATTTTATTCATCTGGAAGCGATTTAAATGTCCCAGATGCTGTCTCAACAGAGGTTTTGCATTCATTTTATTCACCTTGAAGGGATATATATGTCCCAGATATTGTCTCAATAGAGTTTTTGCATTCATTTTATTCATCTGAAAGGAATTTAAATGTCCCAGTTGCTGTCTCAATAGAGTTTTTGCATTCATTTTATTT
Organism: Palaemon carinicauda; assembly: GCF_036898095.1. NCBI lineage: Eukaryota > Metazoa > Arthropoda > Malacostraca > Decapoda > Palaemonidae > Palaemon > Palaemon carinicauda. The sequence continues at coordinate 38,717,596 of NC_090767.1, forward strand.
ATCTGGAAGGGATTTAAATGTCCCATATGCTGTCTCAATTGAGTTTTTGCATCTATTTTATTCATCTATAAGGGATTTAAATGTCCCAGATGCTATCTCAACAGAGTTTTTGCATTCATTTTATTCATCTGGAAGCGATTTAAATGTCCCAGATGCTGTCTCAACAGAGTTTTTGCATTCATTTTATTCAACTGGAAGCAATTTAAATGTCTCAGATACTGTCTCAATAGAGTTTTTGCATTCATTTTATTCATCTGAAAGCGATTTAAATGTCACAGATGCTGTCTCAATAGAGTTTTTGCATTCATTTTATTCATCTGGAAGGGATTTAAATGTCCCAGATGCTGTCTCAATAGAGTTTTTGCATTCATTTTATTCATCTGAAAGCGATTTAAATGTCCCATATGCTGTCTCAACAGAGCGTTTGCATTCATTTTACTCATCTGGAAGGGATTTAAATGTCCCAGATGCTGTCTCAATAGAGTTTTTGCATTCATTTTATTCATCTGAAAGCGATTTAAATGTCCCAGATGCTGTCTCAACAGAGTTTTTGCATTCATTTTATTCATCTGGAAGCGATTTAAATGTCCCAGATGCTGACTCAACAGAGTTTTTGCATTCATTTTATTCATCTGAAAGGGATTTAAATGTCCCAGATGCTGTCTCAATAGAGTTTTTGCATTCATTTTATTAATATGGAAGCGATTTAAATGTCCCAGATGCTGTCTCAACAGAGTTTTTGCATTCATCTTATTCATCTGAAAGGGATTTAAATGTCCCAGATGCTGTCTCAACAGAGTTTTTGCATTCATTTTATTCATCTGGAAGCGATTTAAATGTACCAGATGCTGACTCTACAGAGTTTTTGCATTCATTTTACTCATCTGGAAGCGATTTAAATGTCCTAGATGCTATCTCAACAGAGTTTTTGCATCTATTTTATTCATCTGGAAGGGATTTAAATGTCCCTGATGCTGTCTCAATAGAGTTTTTGTTTTCATTTTATTCATCTGGAAGCGATTTTAACGTTTAGGATGCTGTCTCAATAGAGTTTTTGCATTCATTTTATTCATCTGGAAGAGATTTAAATGTCTGTTATGGTGACTCAATAGAGTTTTTGTATTCATTTTATTCATCTGGAAGCGATTTTAACGTTTAAGATGCTGTCTCAATAGAGTTTTTGCATTCATTTTATTCATCTGGAAGAGATTTAAATGTCCGTTATGCTGTCTCAATAGAGTTTTTTTATTCATTTTATTCATCTGGAAGGGATTTAAATGTCCAAGAGGTTGTCTCAATAAAGTTTTTGCATTCATTTTATTCATCTAGAAGCGATTTAAATGTCCCAGATGCTGTCTCAATAGAGTTTTTGCATTCATTTTATTCATCTGGAAGGGATTTAAATGTCCAAGAGGTTGTCTCAATAGAGTTTTTGCATTCATTTTATTCAACTGAAAGGGATTTATATGTCCCAAATGCTGTCTCAATAGAGTTTTTGCATTTATTTTATTCATCTGGAAGCGATTCAAATGTCCCAGATGCTGTCTCAATGGAGTTTCTGCATTAATTTTATTCATCTGGAAGGGATTTAAATGTCTCAGTTGCTGTCTCAACAGAGTTTTTGCATTCATTTTATTCATCTGAAAGGGATTTAAATGTCCCAGTTGCTGTCTCAATAGAGGTTTTTGCATTCAACTTATTCATCTGGAAGGGATTCAAATGTCCCAGATGCTGTCTGAATAGAGTTTTTGCATCTATTTTATTCATCTGGAAGGGATTTAAATGTCCCAGATGCTGTCTCAATAGTTTTTGTATTCATTTTATTCATCTGGAAGCAATTTTAACATTTAAGATGCTGTCTCAATAGAGTTTTTGCATTCATCTTATTCATCTGAAAGGGATTTAAATGTCCCTGATGCTGTCTCAACAGAGTTTTTGCATTCATTTTATTCATCTGTAAGCGATTTAAATGTCCCAAAAACTGTCTCTACAGAGTTTTTGCATTCATTTTATTCATCTGAAAGGGATTTAAATGTCCCAGTTGCTGTCTCATTAGAGTTTTTTTGCATTCATTCTATTCATCTGGAAGGGATTCAAATGTCCCAGATGCTGTCTCAATAGAGTTTTTGCATCTATTTTATTCATCTGGAAGGGATTTAAATGTCCCAGATGCTGTATCAATAGAGTTTTTGTATTCATTTTATTCATCTGGAAGCGATTTTAACGTTTAAGATGCTGTCTCAATAGAGTTTTTGCTTTCATTTTATTCATCTGGAAGAGATTTAAATGTCCGTTATGCTGTCTCAATAGAGTTTTTGTTTTCATTTTATTCATCTGGAAGCAATTTTAACGTTTAAGATGCTGTCTCAATAAAGTTTTTGCATTCATTTTATTCATCTGGAAGAGATTTAAATGTCCGTTATGCTGTCTCATTAGAGTTTTTGCATTCATTTTATTCATCTGGAAGGGATTTAAATGTCCCAGATGCCGTCTCAACAGAGTTTTTGCATCCATTTTATTCATCAGGAAGGGATTTAAATGTCTGTTATGCTGTCTCAATAGAGTTTTTGCATTCATTTTATTCATCTGGATTGGATTTAAATGTCCCAGATGCGGTCTCAACAGAGTTTTTGCATTCATCTTATTCATCTGAAAGGGATTTAAATGTCCCAGATGCTGTCTCAACAGTTTTTGCATTCATTTTATTCATCTGGAAGCGATTTAAATGTCCCAGATGCTGTCTCAATAGAGTTTTTGTATTCATTTTTTCATCTGGAAGCGATTTAAATGTCCCAAATGCTGTCTCAATAGAGTTTTTGCATCCATTTTATTCATCTGGAAACCATTTAAAAGTCCCAGATGTTGTCTCAATAGAGTTTTTTCATTCATTTTATTCATCTGGAAGGTATTTAAATGTCCCAGATGCTATCTCAACAGAGTTTTTGCATTCATTTTATTCCTTTGGAAGCGATTTAAATGTCTCTGATGCTGTCTCAATAGAGTTTTTGCATTCATTTTATTCATCTGAAAGGGATTTAAATGTCCCAGTTGCTGTCTCAATAGAGTTTTTTGCATTCATTTTATTCATCTGGAAGGGATTCAGATGTCCCAGATGCTGTCTGAATAGAGTTTTTGCATCTATTTTATTCATCTGGAAGGGATTTAAATGTCCCAGATGCTTTCTCAATAGAGTTTTTGTATTCATTTTATTCATCTGGAAGCGATTTTAACGTTTAAGATGCTGTCTCAATAGAGTTTTTGCATTCATTTTATTCATCTGGAAGATATTTAAATGTCCGTTTTGCTGTCTCAATAGAGTTTTTGCATTCATTTTATTCATCTGGAAGGGATTTAAATGTCCCAGATGCTGACTCAACAAAGTTTTTGCATTCATTTTATTCATCTGAAAGGGATTTAAATGTCCCAGATGCTGTCTCAATAGAGTTTTTGCATTCATTTTATTCATATGGAAGCGATTTAAATGTCCCAGATGCTGTCTCAACAGAGTTTTTGCATTCATCTTATTCATCTGAAAGGGATTTAAATGTCCCAGATGCTGTCTCAACAGAGTTTTTGCATTCATATTATTCATCTGGAAGCGATTTAAATGTCCCAGATGCTGTCTCATTAGAGTTTTTGCATTCATTTTACTCATCTGGAAGCGATTTAAATGTCCAAGATGCTATCTCAACAGAGTTTTTGCATCTATTTTATTCATCTGGAAAGGATTTAAATGTCCCAGATGCTGTCTCAATAGAGTTTTTGTATTCATTTTATTCATCTGGAAGCGATTTTAACGTTTAAGATGCTGTCTCAATAGAGTTTTTGCATTCATTTTATTCATCTGGAAGAGATTTAAATGTCCCAGATGCTGTCTCTACAGAGTTTTGGTATTCATTTTATTCATCTGGAAGCGATTTTAACGTTTAAGATGCTGTCTCAATAGAGTTTTTGCATTCATTTTATTCATCTGGAAGAGATTTAAATGTCCGTTATGCTGTCCCAATAGAGTTTTTGCATTCATTTTATTCATCTGGAAGGGATTTAAATGTCCCAGATGTCTCAATGGAGTTTTTGCATTCATTTTATTCATCTGGAAGAGATTTAAATGTCCCAGATGCTGTCTCAAGAGAGTTTTTGCATTCATTTTATTCATCTGGAAGCGATTCAAATGTCCCAGATACTGTCTCAACAGAGTTTTTGCATTCATTTTATTCATATGGAAGGGATTTAACCCTGGATAGGTACGATGGGTCGTTCGCGACCCCGAGCGTAAAAAAAAAACAGGTTTTTCTCACGTGACTCACCCCCGTGACGGAATTTGTGGGTGATCGACCTGCAGGAGGTGTCTCCCTTACACGCTCTAGTAGTGTCCAGATGTGCATTGCTGTAGCTGTACTCCTTCCCCGATTTCTGAGACGCGTCGGGGTCGAGCGCGACCGAGTTTACCCTTCTAAGGTAGTTTGCATAATTATCAAAGTTATTACGTATTATGAAATTGTCGTAGAATGGTGCAACTTGTATAGGTTATCAGTTGTGGAAAGTGTTAGAGGATTGTTTGGCTACCATGTGCATGATTTTTTTTTTAGTTAAAATGTCGTTCATTACCACGAGGACCATTTTACCGCGAGTGCCCCTTTTTAATTTTTTTTAATTTTTTTGCCAAGTCATTTTTCCGTAAGATATTGCCAAATAGTGTCGTAAAACTTTTGCTTGTTTAGTGTTGGAAAGTGTGTCTAGATGATCTGGCTACCCATGCGTGACTTTGTTTTTGTCAGATACGACGTAGTTATTGGTATATTGGGTATTTAACTGCAGTTACCAATTTCTGTTTTTTTCCAATATTTGTAAAAATTACTACGTAGTAAGGAATTGCCGTATATTATTCATTTTCTTTTCATGTTTATGTGTTAGAAAGTGTGCCTTGATGGTTGGGCTAACACGTGCATGTCTTTTTTTTTATCTGAGATGCCGTATATTAGAATGTCGGGCATTTTACCGCGAGTACCCCTTTTTCATTTTTTTCATTTTTTTGCCAAGTCATTTTTCCGTAAGATATTGCGAAATAGTGTCGTAAAACTTTTGCTTTTTTAGTGTTGGAAAGTGTGTCTAGATGATCTGGCTACCCATGCGTGATTTTGTTTTTGTCAGATACGACGTAGTTATTGGTATATTGGGTATTTAACTGCGGTTGCCAATTTCTGTTTTTTTTTCAATATTTGTAAAAATTTACTACGTAGTAAGGAATTGCCGTATATTATTGATTTTTTTTTCATGTTTATGTGTTAGAAAGTGTGCCTTGATGGTTGGGCTAACACGTGCATGTCTTTTTTTTTTATCTGAGATGCCGTATATTAGAATGTTGGGCGTTTTTCCGCGAGTGGCCCTTTTTATTTGTTTTGCATTTTTTTGCTTAGTCATGTTACCGTAAGGAATTGGCAAGTAGTGTCGCAAAACTTATATTTTTATAGTGTTGGAAAGTGTTTCTAGATGATCTGGCTACCCATGCCTATTTTTTTTTTACCCAGATATGGCGTATATATAAGTATGTGTTCGATTTTCCTGTGATTGCCATTTTTTCGTTTTTTCCCATTTCTTTCAAAATTACTACGTACTAAGGAACTATCACAGAGTAATGATTCATTTATATGTTTATTTGTCGGAAAATGTGCCTTGATGGTTTGCCTAGCACGTGGCTGAAATTTTTTTTTTCTGAAATGCCGTATATTAGAATGGCCATTTTTCCACGAGTGCCCCTTTTTATTTGTTTTGCATTTTTTTGCTTAGTCATGTTACCGTAAGGAATTGGCAAGTAGTGTCGCAAAACTTATATTTTTATAGTGTTGGAAAGTGTTTCTAGATGATCTGGCTACCCATGCCTATCTTTTTTTTTTTTAGCCAGATATGGCGTATATATAGGTTTGTGTTCGATTTTCCTGTGATTGCCCTTTTTTCGTTTTTTCCCATTTCTTTCAAAATTACTACGTACTAAGGAACTATCACAGAGTAATTATTCATTTAGATGTTTATTTGTCGGAAAATGTGCCTTGATGGTTTGCCTAGCATGTGGCTGAATTTTCTTTTTCTGAAATGCCGTATATTAGAATGTTAGCCATTTTTCCGCGAGTGCCCCTTTTTATTTGTTTTGCATTTTTTCGCTTAGTCATGTTACCGTAAGGAATTGGCAAGTAGTGTTGCAAAACTTATATTTTTATAGTGTTGGAAAGTGTTTCTAGATGATCTGGCTACCCATGCCTATCTTTTTTTTAGCCAGATATAGCGTATATATAGGTATGTGTTCGATTTTCCGGTGATTGCCATTTTTTCGTTTTTTCCCAATTCTTTCAGAATTACTACGTACTAAGGAACTATCACAGAGTAATGATTCCTCTAGATGTTTATTTGTCGGAAAATTTTGTTTACTTTTTTTTTGATTGAATATCATCAAATTTTTTTAGCTAAAATATTATATTGTTTCACATTTTTTTTTTTCGATTTTATTTCCCTTCAAAAAAATTTTTTTGGGTCAGAATTTCAATTTTATAGTCGTAAAATAATCGACAATTATCCAGCAACCCACCATACAATTTTTATGCATATCCAATAATAATTAGATTAGTAAATAACACCTTGAAATTGACATACCCTTCCTACATTTCAAGTGGCAGATTAGGGAGTCTGAGTCAGTGTGGTTGGCGGCCATTTTGTGGACATATCCGAAGCGTAAGCTGCCCTATCTATATATATTCTTGTTCCCTATAGAATTTGTGATATTTTGGTATATTTTTACCTGCATAAATATCATATTATATATTAAATATATGTATTTTTTTACGAAATTTCTAAGTACTCAAAAAATTACCTTTAGATATGGCCCCTGATATAAATGTAATTTACAAAATAATGAAAATTTTTTTACATATTTCTATTTTAGGATAACATATGTTTATGCCCTAAAAAAATTAGCAACTTCCTATTTCATTTGGGTACCCAAAAAAATTCATGAAATTTGGGCAAATTTTTTGGCCAAAAAAAGTTACTCTTTTTTTTCTCATTTCAGATCTTCACCTCCATGGGTCTGACTTCATCCAAAATACATCAAGATGTGTCCTAAACATTCAAGAATCAATTCCTAAAAGGATTTGTGTATATATGTATAAACTTTTTTTTTATGAATTTTTATGTCAGGTCTTTTTTTTCTACTTAATTTTTTAAAATATTTATAATAAATAGTTTTTCTGCAGATGAGTAGTATTTATCTTTACAGTTGCTTTAAGCATTCATTGAAGTTTTTTTTGGCAAAAGAAAAAAGGAGGTTACTGCAAAAACTGATTTTTCAAGAATTTTTTTTGGCGTCGGGGTCGTTCGCGTCCGAGTATACCCTTAAAGGGGTGTCCGAGGAGCGTACCTATCCAGGGTTAAATCGCTTCCAGATGAATAAAATGAATGCAAAAACTCTATTGAGACAACCTCTTGGACATTTAAAGCCCTTCCAGATGAATAAAATGAATGCAAAAACTCTATTGAGAGAGCATCTGGGACATTTAAATCGCTTCCAGATGAATAAAATGAATGCAAAAACTCTATTGAGACAACATCTGGGACATATAAATCCCTTTCAGAGTAATAAAATGAATGCAAAAACTCTATTGAGACAACCTCTTTGACATTTAAATCCCTTCCAGATGAATAAAATGAATGCAAAAAGGCTATTGAGACAGCATCTGGGACATTTAAATCGCTTCTAGATGAATAAAATGAATG
>NC_090767.1:38730359-38760359 GCF_036898095.1 Palaemon carinicauda
TATAAGCATGTGGTAATACACTGATAGGCCTATAATTTTTGCATCAGGTGGTGTCACCTTTCTTGTGTGTTGGAATTATAATATTTTCAATCCAATCATTTGGAGCTGCTTGTCCATCTACTATATCCCTGCATAAATCACACAACCATCTCTCTACCATTTCACCGCCAGGTTCAAGCAATTCCTTTGGTAGTCCATCTATTCCTGGTGCTTTCCCACTTGACATAGCTCTTAAAGCTTTTCCCACTTCTTCTATCAGGAGATCTGGCGTTTCTTGTATGTTCCATAGCTCTCCTCTTAGTTCTGGATAATCTTCTCCAGTTACCCGTCTTCCACTTCCTTTTAGTTGTTCCTCGTAGTGCGTTTTCCAGATCTTCTCAACATCAGCCGTTGCTGATACCTTGTTGCCATCTGCATCTCTTACAGCAATTCCATTGTTTTTCCAACCCCTTGTTAATCTGTCTACTGCGGTGAATAGCTCTCTTGAATGGCCGTTTCTGAAACATTCCTCACATGTTTTACACAGGTCTTCTATCCATTTTATTTTTGGTCTTTTGCATTTATTGTCCACTGCTCTGCACTTTTGTCTATAACTTTCTTTTTCTTGGGATGGGTTTTCATTCTTTGTCTTTTCTGCTTCTCTCCTCTCTTGGCATGCATCCAATACTTCCTCTGTGACCCACTGTTGCTTTGCTCTCCTTCTCCTTCCCAAAATACTGTCGGCTTCCTCTTTAATTATGTCTCGTCCCCGACGCCACTTTTCCTCTGTTGTCTCGAGTCCTATTAGTGGTTCAAAACGTCCTCCTACTCTTACTTTGAAGGCAGTTTTTACTTCCTCGTTCCTCAGTTTATCTAGATTATACCTGACTAGTTCTTGATTTCTTTCTCTGTCTGTCCGAAATTTAATACGAATGTTTGAAAGTAGTAGTTCATGTGATGTTCCAAAGTCTGCTCCCCTCATCACTTTTGTTCCCATCACTGATGTTTTCCATCTCTTATTTATAAGGATATAATCAATGCAGTTCTTATGAATTCCATCTGGGTGTGTCCATGTATATCTGTGCTGTTCTCTATGATAAAAGTAAGTATTTGTTATACACAGTTGTTTACCCTGGCAAAATTCCAACATCCTCTGTCCTCTCTCATTTCTCTCACCTAAACCGAACTCTCCCATCACATCCTCGTAGCCTCTCCTGTCATTTCCGATTTTACTATTGAAATCGCCCATCACCATGACTACATCGCCTGTCTTTGTTGCCTCTATTTCCTCCTCTAACTGTGAATAGAAGTTTTCTACGTCTTCATCTTCATATGAGGTGTCTGGTGCATATACCTGAATAACCTTAAAATTCTTGTGCTTTCCTCTCAAAGTGACCGAAATTATTCTTGAGTTCACCGAATTGTGCTCCAAATAAGCTCTTTGTGCTCTTTTTCCTAACATTAGTGCTACTCCCTCTCTATGAATATTGTCTGTTCTACCTGAATACAATATTTTGATTCCTTCTGACAACATTTCACCTTCTCCCACCCAAAGAGTCTCTGCTATTCCCAATACATTCCAACTGTATCTATTTATTTCTTCAATGGTACACCTAAGTTTTGCTGGTGCAAAGAGCGTTGTTACATTTACAGTTCCAACTGTTGTTATTCCTTTTGCTGACCACATTGCCAATTTCTCACCACAAGGCTGTGGTTTAGGACCTCGGGGCGCGTCGGTTCCCCCGGACACGGTAGCAGGCTAGCCACTCCTCTGCTACCTGTTTGGTCCACGACTCCTTATTACTATTATTCGGAGTAGCCCTTGCAATAAGTTGTACTGCAAGGGTTTCCCTCATCCGCCACCTAAGGGACGCGCCTGGTAGGAGTTGTCTCTCCCACAGGATATATATATATATATATATATACACTGTATATATATATATATATATGTGTGTGTGTGTGTGTGTGTATGTATGTATGTATGTATGTACACACATATATATGTGTGTACATATATATATATATATATATATACATATATATATATATATATATATGTGCGTGTGTGTATGTATGTATGTATGTATGTATGTATGTATGTACACACATATATATGTATGTATATATATATATATATATAGGTGTATATATATATATATATATATATGTATGTATGTATGTATGTAGGTATGTACACACACACACACACACACACATATATATATATATATATATATATCACATTCTGAGTGGGGATACCTTAACGTGGTGAAAGTGTTTGTGTAACGCCGTGATCAGCAAAACTGTACTTGTCAGGGCTACCCATACTGGGTTGAAAGTCTCCCCAAATCACTAATCCACATTGGCCAGTGAGGTGATGAAAACTGGCCAAACCCAACATGAATAAAGACATGTCTGAGGTATTTCTCCTACACTGGACCAGAAATGGCTATACTTGTTGTTCTTGCGAGTATATATATATATGTATATATATATATATATATATATATTTGTTAACCTTTGTGTCTGCATATATATATATATATATATATGTATATATACATATATATATATATATATATATATGCAGACACAAAGGTTAACAATAAACTAATTTTTAAATAAAATACGCATGCTCTCTCTCTCTCTCTCTCTCTCTCTCTCTCTCTCTCTCTCTCTTTTTTTTTGTGTAAATTTCAGATGATATATTTTAATATTTATACCTATTTTTACTAGTATCTGAAAAATAAACTGTCAAAAATACCTTGTATAAATTTAATGCACTACTTCAATGTTAACTGATTTCTCAACCAAGATTCATATTCGAAAAAAATAAACAATATAAAAATATATTTGATTTGCCTTTGCTTATAGGACAGTTAACAAAAAATTAGATCAATATTAAAAATGCATTTTCAGCCAATAGAAGATGTTTTGATTAAGAGTGCATACGTACCATGTAATTATAATTTGGGTTTAACTTATTTCCAATACTTACTATAAATGGAATATAAAATCTATAATATTCAAAGTTTGTTTCTATATATTCATTCGAAAGAAAGTACCAAAATAAAATTTTCCAATGGTATTTCATGAACTGGCGTTTGGCTCTTTTACTTTGCTGAAAGAGCAAACCACTATTTCCTAACAGTTTGCCCGAATGGCGTGTTCCTATTGGCTAAGGAATATGTTTCTTTACCGTTGCCCGAAAGGAGCGTTCCTATTGGCTAATTTCACTACCGTTGCCCGAATGGAGCGTTCCTATTGGCTAAGGACATCGAAAGATAACTCTTCAATCGTTCCTTAAGGCTGGATTTTCTTTCCAATGTTTTACTTCCAAAATGACCTCACTGAGGCCATCTATTGATACATTTAGGAACATGGGCCCAGTTCGCTAAATCAACTAAAAAATTATTGTATTTTTTATTTAAAAATACGTATAAAATATTCATTACATAAGAATAAGATATAAAATAAATGAGTTCACTCAAAAAGAATGTCTAGATAAACAGTTTCTTTGCATTTATAGAATAATCTTCAAGAGAAATAAATACTCGTAAACAGTTCTAGCAAAAATGGATGACCACAACAGGAGGGGGTCCAGAATTGCCAATAAACTAATCAGGTAGAATTTTTCTATTTACAGGAAAAAGAAACTCACTTGGATGATATAGAAAGTGGAAAATATATATTTTTCTAAATATAATCTCATCCTCCTGCTAAAGAGGTCATGAATAATATATTCAGTCTGATTCATTTTCTTTCAAAGTCGAAAGGTTTACTTTATAGAGAGAGAGAGAGAGAGAGAGAGAGAGAGAGAGAGAGAGAGCACATACGAAAAGTTAGGATAAAGTGAATGAATTTTGATATGTAAAAGTAGACCTACGCCATTGTTTTCTAAGTAGGTTTTCTCTATTGTTTTCTTTCTCTTTTTTTTATATTTTGTTCATCATGTGTCATTTATTGTTATTTTCATTATATCATCTATATAATTTTCATCTTTATTATGAAACGCAAATTTTCATATATATTTATTTTTTTAATTATACACTTATTATCGTCTAGAAATCTCATTTGTTCAAGGTATTATTTTTGCGCAAACAAACGCACGCACGCACATTTACCATAACAAACGCACGCACGCTCATTTACCATAACAAACGCACGCACGCTCATTTACCATAACAAACGCACGCACGCTCATTTACCATAACAAACGCACGCACGCACATTTACCATAACAAACGCACGCACGCTCATTTACCATAACAAACGCACGCACGCTCATTTACCATAACAAACGCACGCACGCTCATTTACCATAACAAACGCACGCACGCTCATTTACCATAACAAACGCACGCACGCTCATTTACCATAACAAACGCACGCACGCACATTTACCATAACAAACGCACGCACGCTCATTTACCATAACAAACGCACGCACGCACATTTACCATAACAAACGCACGCACGCTCATTTACCATAACAAACGCACGCACGCACATTTACCATAACAAACGCACGCACGCTCATTTACCATAACAAACGCACGCACGCTCATTTACCATAACAAACGCACGCACGCTCATTTACCATAACAAACGCACGCACGCACATTTACCATAACAAACGCACGCACGCTCATTTACCATAACAAACGCACGCACGCTCATTTACCATAACAAACGCACGCACGCTCATTTACCATAACAAACGCACGCACGCTCATTTACCATAACAAACGCACGCACGCTCATTTACCATAACAAACGCACGCACGCACATTTACCATAACAAACGCACGCACGCTCATTTACCATAACAAACGCACGCACGCTCATTTACCATAACAAACGCACGCACGCTCATTTACCATAACAAACGCACGCACGCACATTTACCATAACAAACGCACGCACGCTCATTTACCATAACAAACGCACGCACGCACATTTACCATAACAAACGCACGCACGCTCATTTACCATAACAAACGCACGCACGCTCATTTACCATAACAAACGCACGCACGCACATTTACCATAACAAACGCACGCACGCACATTAAACATACCAAGATGCTCCTTGCAACGGACCGTAGATGTTAGTCCTATTCCATTTCACTAGACTAAATAAAAGAAAAATAATGATCTTCTCAAGTAATTATGCAAAAATTATTCAAATACTAAAGAAATCCTACATAGAAAACAATGGCATAGGCCTAGTTTTACGTATCAAATTCATTCACTTTATCCTTATAGCGAAGGAGACGTATCTAGTGTTCGAATGACTTTAATTCTAACTTCGACTACGCATAAGTAGTTATCATTGTAAAGGCTTTACGGTTTTAGGCATGGAATAGGCATCTGCAAATCAAGTAACTTAGGCCTACAGCAAATGACACTTCAAATATAAACTTATGATTCACAACTTAAAATGCAAATTTTGAAAACGAAGCCGATGTTGATAAGTCAAATCAAACATTAGGACTTTAAGAATAGAGTACTTATGACGTTTCGTTCGAATGTGCTCTCTCTCTCTCTCTCTCTCTCTCTCTCTCTCTCTCTCTCTGACTGAAATTATTCTATAAATATCATCTCTGGAGCTTCGTGATCAATCGAATAAATCTTAGAACGAAACTATCAGGAAAACATTAAATTCAAAGAGGAAGTTTCGTTGTGTTTCGAACTTATCCTTTTATTTCGTTTTGTAGACACAGACGATTGGAGATTGAAATCAAACCCTTACTGAGACGTTTTGTTGAAGACTATTTCATTATTAATAATACTTCTGATTTAGAGGGGAGGCCGATGGGGGAAGCAACCTTATATCCGTGTGTGTAAACCAGCCATGGTGGAAGAAGAGAAGTTAACTAGATGGACTTTGGTTTAGTCACTAAACTTTAGTGAGTACGATTAAACTCTCTCTCTCTCTCTCTCTCTCTCTCTCTCTCTCTCTCTCTCTCGTACACATAGACCTCTGCGTAGACAGGCAATCACGTTTCATATATACCAATAAGCAACGGATAATGTTATGCAAGAACGAAGGGATATCAGACAAAGCGTTATCAAATGAGAGAGAGAGAGAGAGAGAGAGAGAGAGAGAGAGAGAGAGAGAGAGAGAATTCTATTCCATATATTCCCTGTAATGCTAAAGAGTAGTTTCTTATTAGTCTCACTTGTTGCCAAATGTAAATGGAACATCTACCTCAGTATCAGTGTTATTAAGGGGAATGATGTTGTCAGGAAGAAATTTGACAACGCTGCTCATTGCTTACTGGAATCATTCATTGTTTGTTATATAAATATTCTATATATTTCTCATAATGTGTCATTGATTACTATTTTCGTTATATTATCTATATATATTATTTTCTCGTTTATTGTAAAAGGCAACTTCTTAAGAATATATTTAGAATTAGGCCTATAGACCTGTTAAGGTCTAGAAAAGCTGAAACAATAGGAATCCTCCGTTGAAGGTAACAGCCTTGCACAAGCACATGCACACACACACATTTACATTAACACGTTGCTCCTTGTAGCAGACCTTAGATGCTACACACTTGTCCTTCCCGTATCCTACCAAGTCCCTCCCCTATCCTTCACCGTATCCTACCCCGTTCTCCCCTCCTCTCTCCTACCCTGGCCCTCAGATAATTATGCTCAAAATATTCAAATAATAGAGGAAATGTAGATAAGAAACAATGGTGTAGGCCTAGTTTTACATGATCTCGAAGTAGAAGTATTTTGTGTTCGAATGTCATTAATTCCAACTTCGACTTTGCACAAGTAGTCATCACTGTGAACGTTTTACTGTTATAGGCATGAAATATGCATCTGCAAATCAAGTCACTTAGGCCTACACTCAAATAAAGCATGAAATTATCAAATAAAGTTATGATTAATGACATTAAATCCAAGATTCATAAACGAAGCCAACGCTAAATGAAATCGAATGAAAATTCTTCCGTTAAAAGGACGTATACCATTGTAGGCTAAATAAAAAAATAAAAAAACAAACAACTGAAATGACCCTTATGCTCTGATATCGTAAGGATGGGAACTGCTTACTCCAGATAACTGGATCTACACTAAAATGTCCTATAGTTATTTTCCTTTTTGCTAATTTCATTTATGATTAACTATAACATATTTCAATTTGACCTTTCCGTCATATTAAATTGAAAATGTGAAACTGGAGGGCCAAAATAAGTATCTTTGTTCAAACAAACAAATAAACACCACTAGCTAGGCCTATGTTCTCATGCAACCTGCAGAAACACACTACACCGCTTAAATGTTTTCTTAGGTTTTACTTACATTCATTATTATTGTTCGTAAATAGAAAATTGAATTAAAAGTTTCAAGCTTAAAACCAAGTTTTAACTACTGGTTTACTACTCCTCAGTCATGTCCAGGGGTATGGTCAGTTTTCCTACCTAAGCCTATGCTGTCCAACTGCAGATAAATGTTGTTTAAAAAAAAAGCTTTCCAATTTAGATTCAAGTCAAATATCAAAGATAAAACCTTCTCAGTACAACAGATTTCAGTTCAGCTGTTGTACAGACACAGATCTACTGTGTGTATATATATATATATATATATATATATATATATTTTTTTTTTCTTTTAACTATCTTTCATTCGCGGCAAAAACCTAATGATAGCCAGGTGTTATTATCCCAACTGATATGAAGGTATAATAATTAAGGGATAAAAGTAAAGATTGAGAATCTCTTTTATTAATTAATTTATCATACAGGCACATTAGGCCTAATTACAACCAGAAGGTTTAATCAAACAAAACGTTTTGTATTCAGAATTGTGTTTAAATTATTAAAGACCAAGACGATAATACGTAGATTGTTTGAAAATTTTTCATTTGATTTTCCTGTGGATTAAAAAAAAACATGATAGAATACAAATATATTAAAGGGCATCATTGTTTATGAAGGCATATTTAAAAGCTCAAGAATTGGGAACTTTTCTTGTGTCTATATTTGATCAATCTGCTCCTCTGTTTATTACTTGTAACTGCATGAAGTTTTGTACAGTAGACGGCACTCATATAGACCATGTACAGTAAACGGCACCTATATGCACCATGTACATTATTACTATTATTATTATTATTATTATTTCTTGCTAAGCTACAACCCTAGTTGTAAAAGAAGGATGTTATAAGCCACAACAAGGAAAATAGCCCTGTGAGGAAAGGAAACAGGAAAAATAAAATATTTTAAGAAAACTAACAATATAAACTACAAAAACTTGAACAAAATAAGAGGAAGAGAATTAAGATAGAATAGTGTGCCCGAGTGTACCCTCAAGCAAGAGAACTCTAACCCAAGACAGTGGAAGACCATGATACAGAGGCTATGGCACTACCCAAGAGTAGAGAACAATGGTTTGATTTTGGAGTGTCCTTCTCCTAGAAGAGCAGCTTACCAAAGCTAAAGAGTCTCTTCTACCTTTACCAAGAGGAAAGTGGCCACTGAACAATTAAAGTGCAGTAGTTAACCCATTGGGGTGAAGAAGAATTGTTTGGTAAACTCAGTGTTGTCAAGTGTGTGAGGACAGAAGAGAATGTGTAGGAATAAGCCAGACTATTTGTTGTGTGTGTGTAGGCAAAGGGAAAAATGAACCGTAACCAGAGAGAAGGATCCAATGTAGTATTGGTCTGGCCAGTTAAAGGACCCAATAACTCTCTAGCGGTAGTATCTCAACGGGTGGCTGGTGGCCTGGCCAACCTACTACCTATTGTTATTATTATTATTATTGTTATTATTATTATTATTATGAGTTGGAAAAGTAGCGCTTCAACATGGAAAATATCCTTGTGAAGAAATAAAATCAAGAAAGAATAATGATGATCCTGTGTACCCTCAAGCAAGAGAACTGTAACCTGAGACAATTGTAGTCAATGGTAAAGACTTCTTAAGTGTCCACGATAAACGTGCTGCCAACAGGGAGAGGTGGTAACGTTGTCACAGGGGCAGGTCGGCGCCATTGCATATATATATATATATATATATATAACTACGTTTTCCCGCCAAAGGTGAAAACATGGCAACACTGATATTGTCTCCGAAGTCGAATGTTATTGGTTTTCGAAATGCATCTCTTGCCTGTTTATTATTCAATGCAATTTCGATTCATTCCGATAAGTTGAATACATGCCAGTCTCTGGAGAACATTCTTTTTCTGTTTATTCATAATGATTCCATTTAAAGCCAATATAAGGGAATTATTATTATTATTAAAAGAGGAGATTTATCAGCCAAATGAGTCAATATACATACATAAATACATACATACATAAATACATACATACATACACACATACACACACATATAGGTCCTCTTCATTTTGTTTTCTATCAACATTAAGAGTAAAAAGAAAGGGAGCACTAGTCCAGAACATATTGCATCATAACAAATGTTGTTACTGTTCTTAATATATTCGAGAAGTAATGAACAATTATTTGTTCATTACTTCTCTTGTAGTTTATCTATTTCTCTATTTCCTTTCCTCAATGGGCTATTTTTCCCTGTTGGAGCCCTTGGGCTTATAACATCTTGTTTTTCCAACTATGGTTGTATCTTAGCTAATAATAATAATAATAATAATAATAATAATTATCATTATTATTATTGTTATTATTATTTATAACATACAATAAGATAACAGTTTTAGTCTCTAAGTCTACCACCTCGCACCAGATTCGGAAGGTCGAATATTTCACGTTTTCGACCGAATGAGTATTTGATGGATAAGGGCGTTCAGCAAGAACTTACTCCGTGAGACAAGGACGATCATTGAACCGATTTCCTTTGAGTTTCGACCATAAAAGCTGTTTTTAGCATACTCTTGTCCTCTGAGCTACGAGGAAGTGGTTTCTTATCATGGATAATACTGGGTTTTTGAATCACCCTGGAAGTGCTTGATTTGGAACCCTATTCAGAGTAATCACGAATCTCTCTCTCTCTCTCTCTCTCTCTCTCTCTCTCTCTCTCTCTCTCAAAGCATTATTTCTTGCATTGTAAGAATGTTGTATTAAACACATTACTGACTTATCTAACAGCGGTGTTTTCTTAACAGATTCTACAGATAAAAATGATTAATAACAACATGAAACTTAATATGATGACTTTATTGAATTATTTGGTTATTCAATTTTAATCACAAGATTAAAAATCGACACTCAACACCAAGCAATTATAATCAACGATTTATTTTCTGTCCATCAATGATATAAAACAGAAACAAACTTAATTTCTAGATATTCTCTCAAATGGTTTCAACAATTTCATTGAAATTATTATTATTATTATCATTATTATTATTATTATTATTATTATTATTATTATTATTATTATTATTATTCATTTTGATTTTTATCATTATTATTATTATTATTATTATTATTATTATTATTATTATTATTATTATTAACTATTTTGATTTTTATTATTATTATTACTACTACTACTATTATTATTATTATTATTATTATTATTATTATTATTATTGCTTGCTAAGCTACAACCCTAGTTGGATAAGCAGGATGCTATAAGCCCAAGGGCCTCCAACAGGGAAAACAGCTTAGAATCAAATACTGGAGAGAGGGAGAACTTCTCCTTAAACACTTATTGACTAAGATATTTCCTAATAAATATCCCTTATATTGCATTATCAATATTGTTCATAAACACGACTCGTTAATTGAACTCTTTTGGGTAAGAGTAGACTGGGCGGATTTATCAAAAGAGCAAATACATCAAAGGGGAGATTATTATTCATGGACGTACTTACACATATATACAGTAGGTACTGGCATGGATGCATATAGGTGCATACATACTTATGTACATACTTATGTACAAAAATATGTATAAGACACACACCGTCTGTATGTATTTTTTCATAATGGAGCAAAAGTTCACTATTCATAAAATTACTACTGGTATATAGAAATGTAGGTAAAATAGAGCTCTTACTACTCAGTATTATAATCTATATAAAATACGTTAAATTGATATCCACCATACAAAAAGGCTCAGGGAGATGAAGAGTATGAATAACTTCGCTTTTTCCTTTAATGACAAACTGGATAAGGCCCTATACAGACTCTCTAACCTTTCCCACACACACTCAACAAATAGAACAGTTGGAAAATGAGCTCTCTCTCTCTCTCTCTCTCTCTCCTCTCTCTCTCTCTCTCTCTCATCCTCTCTCTCTCTCTACAATGTCAACTGTCAAAGAGATAGATATTCGTACCAGTTTCCAATTATAGGATCTTATGATTGCAATATCACTCTTACCAAGACCTACAAGAGAGAGAGAGAGATGAGAGAGAAGAGAGAGAGAGAGAGAGATGTGAAGACCATTGTAACTAAGATTTCAAATCTAACACCAGCCCTGGGAGCCTAATAAGAGCGGCAATGCAGATTAACCAAAATAACTGAACGCTGTGAACTTTTGAAGAAAGACGTCACAATTGAATTTATGATTGTACGAATTCACTCAATAGCTTCTAGTTGTTACATAATAATATACATCGATAAATGCTACTTTATAAAAATGTTTGTAGCGAATGATGCAATTGAAGAATTTCATAGAACTTTTTAAACTTCAGCGCCAAAGTTCCAATTAGAAGTCAACCCTGAAGTTGCACAAGGAAAGGAAGGGAACAGAAAAGGTAGGATATAGAGAAAATGCAAGTACGCATAGCCAAAGAATCAGTGCAATGACATGAAACTAGTGCCTACAGTACACCAGGGCGAGTTACAACGGCAGCAAATACTATCTGTAACCAACCCCCCCCCCCCCCTGACAAGAAAAGCGCTTTAGCAGTCTAGATAATTCACAGAAGATGACGGATGTAACCAATAACAGAGCAAGGACGTAGAGGCCTACCTATTATTACATGGGCTTTCTTCTTTAACCAATTTGCACAAAAGGTTTTGAGAGAGAGAGAGGAGAGAGAGAGAGATGAGAGAGAGAGAGAGAGAGATGTGAAGACCATTGTAACTCTAGACTTCAAATCTAACACCAGCCCTGGGAACCTAATAAGAGCGGCAATGCAGATTAACAAAATAACTGAACGCTGTGAACTTTTGAAGAAAGACGTCACAATTGAATTTATGATTGTACGAATTCACTCAATAGCTTCTAGTTGTTACATAATAATATACATCGATAAATGCTACTTTTATAAAAATGTTTGTAGCGAATGATGCAATTGAAGAATTTCATAGAACTTTTTAAACTTCAGCGCCAAAGTTCCAATTAGAAGTCAACCCTGAAGTTGCACAAGGAAAGGAAGGGAACAGAAAAAGGTAGGATATAGAGAAAATGCAAGTACGCATAGCCAAAGAATCAGTGCAATGACATGAAACTAGTGCCTACAGTACACCAGGCGAGTTACAACGGCAGCAAATACTATCTGTAACCAACCCCCCCCCCCACTGACAAGAAAAAGCGCTTTAGCAGTCTAGATAATTCACAGAAGATGACGGATGTAACCAATAACAGAGCAAGGACGTAGAGGCTACCTATTATTACATGGGCTTTCTTCTTTAACCAATTTGCACAAAAGGGTTTGAGAGAGAGAGAGAGAGAGAGAGAGAGAGAGAGAGAGAGAGAGAGAGAGAGAGAGAGAGAGAGAGAGAGAGATTCGCGTATCAAAAAGTCTACATTTTCAGCATAATTCAAAGTTAATTAAGTTATTGGAGTGTACAAGTTTATCTCCACAGCATATAATTTCTCTTCCTGCCAGCCTCCACTGCTAAATATATACATGATTGTTTTAACGCCTTCATGTTTATACGAAAGTAGAATTCACAACATTAAGCTGCACAAAGCATATTATTTACTTCGAGGGCAACCTCTTGTCCTCATTAAAGTTCTTCTATTGATTTTTTTTTGTTGATGAAATAATAGCCAAGTTATTGATGGCACTAATCTACAAGTCCCCTTGTGAAGACCGACGCACAAGGTCCACCTATACTTCCACAGGGATCCTCCTTACGAACTTCTATGTGGACATTGTAGAGGGACGCCTTTTGGGCAGATGGAGATAGGGCCTAACAAGTTGAGGACCTCTGACGGATGTTCTAGCCACGTAAGAGTTTTACGTTCTAGCAGAGCAAGGATGGACTTTCTTACAATTGTCAACATGGAAAGCCACCCTTGAAGAAATCGTGCGAGTATCACTCAGGTCCAACAGATATTTGAACAAGGACGTCGAAAGGAGAGTTAGAAAGACTCTGGATATATAACAATTTTATCAAACCGTAACCAGTGATTCCAACCCACATTACTATAAAAGAATACAACCCACAGTCGCCATCTAAAAGAGCAAGCTTGTCTCCCCTTGTGTAGAAACTCATTGGCTAAGACGGGACGTCGTAAACAAATACATAGTATGCCCAGTACAGAAATGAAGTTTCCCTTGAAGAATTCTTCCTAATACGTCCAGCTAGGAAACCACAAAATATCCAGCCATTCAAATCCACGAACAGTAGTATCTCATCGACAACAACAAAACCAGCCTAATAGCTGTTCGTGTTTCATCAAACATAACTGGACAAAGTCAATTCAAGTCATCAAACTACAAAGAGATTCATCTAACTCGGATGAGGAAACGAGCGGAAAATAACAGAAGGAAACAATATGGAAACAAAGTATTATGCAACCCAATGGTGAGTTCACTTAAAAGTGGTATGCTGTAAGCACTACCTGAGGTTTCTGCAGCATTGTACAGTGAACCCTCGCTACTTCGCGGTTCGACCATCGCGGATTCACCACTTCGCGGATTTTTTTCATAACCCATGTCTATACATATATTGCGGATTTTCCGGAAATATCGAAAATACCGCGATGTGACCGATGGTGCGAGATTGGAGAAAGTAAGGAAAATTAAATCATGATTGATTTTCAATATAAATGAAAACTTTGAGGAGCAACAAAGATATCATTTGTTAGAGAGATAGAGAGAGGTAAGGAATGGGAGGTAGTGAAAAGTAGCCCACACAGAGAGAGAGAGAGAGGAGAGAGAGAGAGAGGAGAGAGAGAGAGAGAGAGAGAGAGAGAGAGATAGAGGGGGGTGTTTAAATGTAATAAACAAAAAAATTTGATAGGTTATAACACATTGGTGCTTATGTCATATCAACTGTATACTGTAGACGGTTTGAATAAGTTAAGAAATGGTATAAATGATACTTTGTTAGTGTATTCGTACACACTCAAGAGCGGCAGCTAGATCGACAGCTGATCTAATCACAGCCAAAAGTAAAAAAAAAAAAGTCAACAATACTCGATTTTTAAAACACACCACCGAAATTTAAAAACAAAAGTACACGCTTTCTTAATGTGCAATTAACTATTTAAAGAGTGCAATTTTCTAGAATAAAATGATATTTCCCAAAAAATAGTGGTTTGCTGATGAAATCGGATGCCGTATTTTTAGCTATGATTGAAATGGATGTAGACTCCGGCCTAATTATTTCATTTCGTATTTAATTGACCACTAAGAAAACTAATTTTAGTTTCTTCATCTAAATGTAAGTATTGTATAACACGAAGAGAGAGAGAGAGAGAGAGAGAGAGAGAGAGAGAGAGGAGAGAGAGAGGAGAGAGAGAGAGAGAGAGAGAAATCAGCTGTTGTAAACAAATGGCGTGTTTTTGTTTCGTGAGAATTTCATCGCCACGACTTTAACAACAACATACTGTACTGAACTTTACAGTATTATACAGACTACTGTAATATGATAAAGTAAAATATTTGTAATCTATTTTATATGAAATGGGGCTATTTTTGTTTTGTTTAAAATTTACATTTACGTATGTAAAACAACTCTCTCTCTCTCTCTCTCTCTCTCTCTCTCTCTCTCCTCTCTCTCTCTCCTCTCTCTCTCTCTCCTCCTCTCTCTCGTAGATTGTTTTCCTGCTTTGCTACGTATGTATGATTTTATATAGATACGGTAAATAATATTTGTAATACTGTAACATATTTTATAAAAGCTTTTACTGTAATATCATTATTTATCACTTTCATCATGCGGGTTAAATTCCTTAGTTTGTTTACTGAGCGTACTTTATGACGCCGTCGTTTCAGGCGGCGTCATAAAGAAAAAAATTTCATTTGGAAGTCCTAAGAAAAATTAAGGTAAAACATTAGTAATAACCAAATCAACATACTGTACTGAATAATCAATATAATTGATGCAAAAACTAACCTATAAACAGATGTGTAAATGCGTTTGTTTCTTCATTAGGATCAGAGATAAACGTAAACAATACATTGGTTGCCATTTTTTATCGTGCTTTTTGGCGTGTTTAGGAAACGCATGATATAAAGTCGCCTTTAATAATTGTGCCTGTTTTAGTTTAGGGTACTGTATTACATGCATTAAGTGTTCTGTACATTAAAGGGTAGTTTGTTAACAGTACTACGTACAAGGGGAAGGTTTTAAAAGTCTGAATATACATGTTAAATAAATAGGTAAATATGGTGTTACTACTTCGCGGATTTTCACCTATCGCGGCCGCGTCTGGAACCTATCTACCGCGATAAACGAGGGGTTCACTGTACACAGAAATGGATTGGCCTCACAGGTCCCAACGCCGGCCAAAATGAACCAAATTAATTCATCCAAACTAATTAATCCAACATAGACATTAATCTACAAAAAATGACGTAGTAGATGATCTATAAGATATCACATATTACAACACATTAAAACCATTGGCAAGTTGCATAGAGAGAGAGAGAGAGAGAGAGAGAGAGAGAGAGAGATTTTTTTACAATTTCCTATATCATTAAATGCTTGTTGAAAGGCCTTCGATTTTCAGGTATTAAAGTCAAAACTATATGCAGTTCTATCTAATAAAATGTTCTGTGTTGCTGTTTTAGTGCAAACTGGAATAGACAGATTAATTCCATTAAATACTGCAATATTTTTCAGGTCTCCCAAAGTAGTGAATAAGAATTAGATCGTGGAAATTAATAATGAATTAATCTATAGAAATGGCAATGCATAGAACTTGAATCAATGAGTTTTAATTTGGTATAACAAATGAAACCACCCATCGTATAGAAAGCTATCAAAGGTGTTTGCAAATCCTTTGATTAATCAAGTGTCCGGAAATGAGAGAATGTAATCTACCACACAGGATATAACAATAGTGTTTCATGTTTATGTTGCATTGTTGTATACACAGATAATTCTGACTACAATGTTAACTATTCCTTTACATCTTCGTGTCAGTCAGTTAAGTCTTGACTAGTTTTCTGTCTCGATAAAGGAAGTGGAGAGGATCCGAGGTCTCCATCTTGGTCAAGACGAGACTGGGGCAACATAGAAGGAATCCTGTGCCAATACAATTTTGGAGTTTTCGAGTGTTAATCTGTGATAGAGTTGATGGGAGAAGTACAAGAGGAAGGCCAAGGTTTGGGTGGATGGATGGTGTGAAGAAAGCTCTGGGTGATAGGAGGATAGATGTGAGAGAGGCAAGAGAGCGTGCTAGAAATAGGAATGAATGGCGAGCGATTGTGACGCAGTTCCGGTAGGCCCTGCTGCTTCCTCCGATGCCTTAGATGACCGCGGAGGTTGGAGGGGCCTGGTGTAGACCACTGGAGAAAACACTCGGCTTTGTTAAGAACCCATATAACTTGTAGATTCAGTTTTCCTATGCAAGTCTCTCTCTCTCTCTCTCTCTCTCTCTCTCCTCTCTCTCTCTCTCTCTCTCTCTCTGTATATATATATATATATATATATATATATATATATATATATATATATATATATATATATACGTATATACATACATACATATACATATATATATATATATATATATATATATATATATATATATATATATATATATATATATATATATATATATATATAGAGAGAGAGAGAGAGAGAGAGAGAGAGAGAGAGAGAGAGAGAGAGAGAGAGAGAGAGAAGGGTGTCTGGTTTGTTATACCTAAATATATCCAGATTGGTTAAACCTCTGAAATGTGAACTGAGCTTAAGTGCATTACATATATTTTGAGTTATTCACGTTAAAACCAAATCATATATATGCTCTATTTTTACTTGCATTTTAAGTGAATAGTATATTTTAAACTACTCAGAAATATTGTATAATTATCTTTCTAACTTAACTGGTTATGTAATCCAAATAATCTTGTTGATCTTTAATATTTTATTTATGTGATGTTAATAATTATAACCCTTTTCAAATTTGACTAAAAAAAAAGTTAGTGAAATTTTACTTGAATTTATCAACCTCAAAACTCTATTTCCCCATATACTGAGAAACTTACCAATGATACTGATAATCACTAAGACAAAATTTCTTCACTAAAATTGCCATAAACATTTTGTTCGACAAGTTGAGAAATTCAATCCAAAACTGATTTGAAATCCTTTCAATTTCAATGAATTTTCAGTCCCACACCAAAAAAAAATCCATTGTAATTACAGAGTGAAATTTTTGACTATTCTAATATATATTATAAAGGACTAAACTGTGTAACAAAAGGTTTTGAAATACTGCAACAACCTAACTAAATCTCTGTGTGAGTGTGTGTGTGTGTGTGTGTGTGTGTGTGAGGGAACTGGTAGAAATTTCAGCATGGACTAGTCTTGGAAAACCCTGAAAGGGGCATCAAAGGTTTCGTCAGAAGGTACTAGTTGGACTATAGGGGTCAGTCAGTGATTGGCACTCACGCATCTAGCAATGACGTCACCTACTTTCACGTTGTTGGTTGGCTACTAGGTAATAACAGAATGGAAAGTGCGCTCTCTCTCTCTCTCTCTCTCTCTCTCTCTCTCTCTCTCTCTCTCTCTCTCTCTCTCTCTCTCTCTCTCTCAATCTTTGCGTGCAAAGTAATTATTTTGTTCAGTTTCAAAAAGTAATGAATTTTGAGTTATCAGTGTTCCAAATCAAACCATTGTTCTCTATCCTTGGGTACTGCCATAACCTCTGTACCATGATCTTGGGTTATTTCTTTTGCTTGAGGGTATATTATTCTATCTGTTTCCTTATTTCCTTTCCTCACTGGGCTATTATCACTGCTGAAGCCCTAGGGGCTTATAGCATCCTTTTTTTCCAAGCAGGGTCGTAGCTTATTAATAATAATAATAATAATATCCTCTATATTTCGCATTCGTCATTCTTGCTATCAAACCTCTTGGGCGCTGTTCAGTGTACTTGAGTTCACATATGTTATGAAAACTTCGTGGCAGAGAGAGAGAGAGAGAGAGAGAGAGAGAGAGAGAGAGAGAGAGAGAGAGAATTTGGGGATAGACAACATCACCAATAATTGAAAGCACTTGGCAGTTTGATTACAAACATCGTTTTACTTGTTTTGTTAATACATGAATTCTGCTGCTTCTCCACAGACGTTGTTTGTTATGGGGACCGACTTGAAACAGGATTTATGTAGAATTGCAAAACCTTACATGAGGGTGAGGGTAATGGGTGAATAGGGTGAGGGAAACGGGGTGAATAAGGTAATGGGTGAATGGGGTGAGGGTAATGGGTGAATAGGGTGAGGGAAACGGGTGAATAAGGTAATGGGTGAATGGGGTGAGGGTAATGGGTGAATAGGGTGAGGGAAACGGGTGAATAAGGTAATGGGTGAATGGGGTGAGGGTAATGGGTGAATAGGGTGAGGGTAATGGGTGAATGGGGTGAGGGAAACGGGTGAATAAGGTAATGGGTGAATGGGGTGAGGGATACTGGTGAATAAGGTAATGGGGTGAATGGGGTGAGGGAAACGGGTGAATAAGGTAATGGGTGAATGGGGTGAGGGATACGGGTGAATAAGGTAATGGGTGAATGGGGTGAGGGATACGGGTGAATAAGGTAATGGGTGAATGGGGTGAGGGAAACGGGTGAATAAGGTAATGGGTGAATGGGGTGAGGGTAATGGGTGAATAGGGTGAGGGAAACGGGTGAATAAGGTAATGGGTGAATAAGGTAATGGGTGAATGGGGTGAGGGTAATGGGTGAATGGGGTAAGGGTAATGGGTGAATAGGGTGAGGGAAACAGGTGAATAAGGTAATGGGTGAATGGGGTGAGGGTAATGGGTGAATAGGGTGAGGGAAATGGGTGAATAAGGTAATGGGTGAATAGGGTGAGGGTAATGGGTGAATGGGGTGAGGGTAATGGGTGAATGGGGTGAGGGAAACGGGTGAATAAGGTAATGGGTGAATGGGGTGAGGGATGCGGGTGAATAAGGTAATGGGTGAATGGGGTGAGGGATACGGGTGAATAAGGTAATGGGTGAATGGGGTGAGGGATACGGGTGAATAAGGTAATGGGTGAATGGGGTGAGGGTAATGGGTGAATGGGGTGAGGGTAATGGGTGAATAGGGTGAGGGAAACGGGTGAATAAGGTAATGGGTGAATGGGGTGAGGGTAATGGGTGAATGGGGTGAGGGTAATGGGTGAATAGGGTGAGGGTAATGGGTGAATAAGGTAATGGGTGAATGGGGTGAGGGAAACGGGTGAATAAGGTAATGGGTGAATGGGGTGAGGGTAATGGGTGAATGGGGTGAGGGTAATGGGTGAATAGGGTGAGGGTAATGGGGTGAATAAGGTAATGGGTGAATGGGGTGAGGGAAACGGGTGAATAAGGTAATGGGTGAATGGGGTGAGGTATACGGGTGAATAAGGTAATGGGTGAATGGGGTGAGGGATACGGGTGAATAAGGTAATGGGTGAATGGGGTGAGGGTAATGGGCGAATGGGGTGAGGGTAATGGGCGAATGGGGTGAGGGAAACGGGGTGAATAAGGTAATGGGTGAATAGGGTGAGAGGAATGGGTGAATGGGGTGAGTGAAACAGGTTTATATGGTGAGGGTAATGGGTGAATGGGGTGAGGGAAACGGGTGAATAAGGTAATGGATGAATTGGGTGAAGGTAATGGGTGAATTGGGTGAGGGTAATGGGTGAATGGGGTGAAGGTAATGTGTGAATAGGGTGAGGGTAATTGGTGAATGGGGGGGAGTGAAACAGGTTTATGTGATGAGGGTAATGGGTGAATGGAGTGAGGGAAATGGGTTAATGGGGAGAGAGAGAGAGAGAGAGAGAGAGAGCAACTCGTATGTATATTACTTGGTCAAGATCACACGAGTGATAGTCTACAGTAAACCAGTAGTTAAAACTTCGTTTTAAGCTTAAAACTTTTATAGTTCTATTTACGTACTTCAAATGCAGATTAAACGAACAATAATGTCAAGGAATATTTAGATAAATGTAAGAAAAACTTTGCAAATCATGTAAACGGTGTAGATTAGTGTTGCAGGTTGCACGAGAACATAGGCCTATGTCGGTGTTTGTTGGTTTGAACAATGAAACTTTTTTTGTTCCTCCAGTCTCACTGTTCCATTTCATATGATCATCATCATCAATTACGGGGTGTTCGATGTCGAACGGCCGTGGCCCTCTGCACAAAACTTCTCCATTCATTCCGGTCTTGAGCCTTCCTTTCCAACTCCACCATCGTTAGCCCGCACATCTCCTTGATATTGTCACTTATTCTAGTTTTAGGCCTTCCTCTCGTTCTTGTACCATAGACTGATCCAATTAGTAGCGTTCTTTCCAGAGAATATTGTGTTTCCGAACCTGGTGTCCAATAAAAGTTAGTTTTCTTTCATCCAAAATGTCAAGTAATCTTTTTTCGATATTGATCTTTTGTAGAACTTCCACGTTAGTCTTTTTCTCAATCCAGCTTATCCTAAGGACTCTTCTGTAACACCATAGTTCAAAACTTTCTAATCTTTTCCGATCTGTAGCTTTTAAAACCCAACATTCTGAGCCGTATGATGCGATGGGGAAAACAAGTGATTTGAGAAGCCGCTTCTTTGTCTTTAGAGATATATGTCGGTCTTTCCACACATTGCTTAGTGCGATGGTTGCATTCTTTGCAATACCAATTCTTCTTTTGATCTCTTGGGAGTCGTCTCCATTATTGGTGAAAGTTGCTCCGAGGTAAGTAAATTCAGTGACATTATCTAGGGCAACTCCGTCTAGTAGGATTTCTTGATCAGACGGGGCTTTTTGACACTTCATGACCTTTGTTTTCTTAGCATTTAGGTACAGTCCCACTTTTTCACTCTCAGCTTTTACTTTTGATACTAATGTTTGGAGGTCCTCCATACTTCCAGCGATTAAAACCACATCGTCGGCATATCTGAGATTAGTGATCTTTTGTCCTCCAACAGTTATGCCTCCTTCGTAGTCTTCAAGCGCATTTCTCATTATGGTTTCCTAGTAGATGTAGATGTTAAAGAGGTGGGGAGAAACAATGCATCCTTGTCTGACACCTTGTCCGATGTTAAACCAATCCGTTAGGCCATAAGATGTTTGCACTGCTGCTTTCTGTTGATTGTACAGTGCTTTCAGAAGTGAGATGACATGAGGTGGAAAACCCATAGAGTACATGTCGTTCCATAAGATGTCATGTGCAACTGTATCAAAGGCTTTAGTGTAGTCAATAAAACAAAGGAATACGTCGATTCCTCGTTCTCTGCTTTTTTCAAGGATCATCTTGAGATTCGTGATTTGGTCTCTGGTGCCTTTCCCAGGACGGAATCCTGCCTTGTTCGTCAGCGATTTCTTCGTTCAGTTTGTTTGCCATTCTCTTAGCCATGATTTTCAAAAGTCAAATTGAAATATGTTATAGATAATAGTAAATGAAATTCGAAAACAAAGTAAATAGTGTGTATCATCAAGGTACCCGGTCACCTGGAGCAAGCTGTTCTAACCCTTACGATGTCAGACAGTAAGGGGGGATTCCAGTTGCATTTTTACAATGATATACGTCCTTTTAACGGAAGAATTTTCGTATTGTTTTTATCATGAATTATCTACGCAACAATGATACGTTACATTTCCCTGATTATTGGATTTGCACGAGAGAGAGAGAGAGAGAGAGAGAGAGAGAGAGAGAGAGAGAGAGAGAGAGAGAGAGAGAGAGAGAGAGAGAGAGTTTTAACACCACAGAAGCACAAGACGAAAGGAATTCTCGTGATCTCGTCTCGAGTCCAATCGTTCGATTTGATTTGACTTTGGCTTCGTTTGTAAAATTTATATTTAAATCTGTAAATCATAATCTTATTTAAGTAACTTGTGCTTTACTGTTGTTTATGACTAAGTTACTTGATTCAGATATGGCTATTCTATTCTTAAAACAGTAAAAGGTTCACAATGATAACTATTTATGCAGAGTCGAAGTTAGAATGAAAGACATTCGAACATGAAATGAGTCTCTTGTGCGATTCGGATAAAGTGAATGGATTTGATACGTGAAACTAGGCCTACGCCATTGCTTTCTATGTCATTTCCTCTATTATTTGAATACTTTAGGCATAGTTGCCCGAGAAGATAATCGTTTCTCCTGCAGTTCAAGTGAAGTGACTGGGTGGGATAAGTGAGGGAGGGGAAGGATAGGACGGATCTGATGGGAGGAAATAGCGGTTATTAGGGACATGGATAGGTAGCTGGAGGGAGTATGGGGCCAGGGGGAAGGGGGAAGGGGGAAGGGGGAGGGGAGGGATTAAGGGGGTTGTAGGGGGAGAATAATGTCTCCTAATCAGCTTCAAAGGCTTTGCGTTGGAAGGAATAGCTTATTTTTTTTTTATTGTAAATGTGTGTGTGTATGTGTGTTTGTGCAAGGCTAACACCTTGAACACGGCGGATTCCTTATGCTGCATCTTATGATCTTTTCTAGACCTCAACAGATCTATAATTTAGGAACATGTATTTGGAAATTGACATTTTATAAAACGGGGAAAATAATAAAAATATTGTAACAAAGTAAGTAATAAATGAATCATTATAAACGAAATAGAAACATTTATGACGTTTCATAAATCGAAGGATTCGAGTGACAGATGAGCAGCGTTGCCAAATTTCCTCCTGACACCTTTATTTCCCTTAACGATATTGATACTGGATTTGACATTCACATTTGGCAAGGGGGGTATAAGGACTGAAGCCTAAGCAAAGGGTCTGCGGATATGTGAGAGAGAGAGAGAGAGAGAGAGAGAGACTAGGCCTATACTCTCTTGGAGAAACTGGTTGTCTTTTACTATATTAAGCTGCCTAATACGATGCCAGGATCACGAAAGCCTTATTTTTCTCTTGGCTTTTAAAGGATACTCATGAATGGCAGTGGCAGGGGACACTGACAATGCCCTAGAGACTGACCATATTACTTATGATCAGCGCCCAAATCCCTTCTCCACCCGATGTAGGACCAGGGAGGGCCAGGCAGTGGCTCACGATGACTCAGCAGGTAGACATAGGTTCCTTTAAACACCCCATCCTTAGCTCACAAGGATGGTGGGGTTGCAGACACCACATGAAACTATAAAGTTTCAGCGGGTCTCGAACCCCAGTCCGGGAGATTTCCAGGCAGTTGTTGATGAGGAGTCATCTTACATGCTAATAAAATCCTCCTTTATGACTAAGAAATGTCTCCTCTTCTTCAACTGATTCTTATTATAAGGAGACTTGTTTTATACTTAGTAATGAGAGAGAGAGAGAGAGAGAGAGAGAGAGAGAGAGAGAGAGATTTCTTTACTAACAAATAAAAGTTCAAGTTTAATCGTCCACACTAAACTAAAGTCCATCTTATTAGCCTCCCTGCTCACACTATGATTGGTCTACATACTGAAGAAAGGTAGCTTCCCCCGTCGGCCTCCGCTCTAAATAGAAAATATAAAAAATGAGATAGGAAATCCTCACTCATGTGTCTCAGTAAGGATATAAAAACTTGTCTACAAAACGAAATAAAATGAGAAAATTGAATCACAACGAAACAACTTATTTGAACTAAGTATTTCCCAGAACATTTCGTTCAAAATTCTATTCGTTTGATCACGAAACTTTGAGATGACACTGAAATCAAATGTGGACAGAGAGAGAGAGAGAGAGAGAGAGAGAGAGAGAGAGAGAGAGAGAGTAGCGTCTCTCTATGGGAACTTGCTTGTTTCCTTCAATGCCAGAAGGGCGTATGTAACAGTTGAAGGATTTCCTTCTCTATTCCTTCGTCTAAAAGGTCGATGATAGCTCATGAGAAGCTTCGATTTCCCGCATATTGAAAGGTGGTTTCTCTTCTATTCAGGAATATATTTGAAACTGTCATTTTGCTTTAGAGAAAGTTAATGTCTGTAATGAAACTAAAGAAGAAAATACATTCTGAACGAAAATTAAATTTGATATTTCAAACGTCGGATGAGTCTGATGAGCGGCGTTGCCACTTTTCCTCCTGATAATATTATTTCCCTCTCTAACACTGATACTGCACTTGGCTCTCTACTTACATTTGGCACAAGTGAGGCTCTTCGAAGTATTATTATTATTATTATTATTATTATTATTATTAGCCAAGCTACAACACTAGTTGGAAAAGCAAGATGCTATAAGCCCAAGGGCTCCAACTGGAAGATATAGACCAGTGAGGAAAGGAAATAAGGAGATAAATAAATGATATAAGAAATAATTAACAAATAATAGAATGTTTAAAAAACAGTAACAGCATCCAAACGGTTATTTCATAAACAAACTTTAAAAACACTTATGTTCATCAGAGAAACATTTTCTACCAAAAAATTCCCCTCAAAAAGTAGACAACTTTTTCTACCATGAAAATTGGCCAAACACAAGATATGTCTCAAGTCATGTCTGAGGCCTTAGTCCTGCAGTGGACTGCATTTGTTATTGTTGTTGTAGCTTATATATATATATATATATATATATATATATATATATATATATATATATATATATATATATATATATATATATATATATATATATATATATACATGTGTGTGTGTGAAAATGATCAATACAGAAAGAAAAAACTTATTTGTCAACAAAATTCTAATTAGTAGTAATTAGAGTCACTTAATTTCATTTAATTTTTTTATTCGGCATTCATTAATTCATTTGAAAGAAATATGGGGTTTTTATCAGCGTTCTCTCTCTCTCTCTCTCTCTCTCTCTCTCTCTCTCTCTCTCTCTCTCTCTCTCTCTCTCTCCTTATTTCATCACATAGGCTGTTAATTAGGGATATTTAGTCACAGTAGTTGTTAATTTTGAAGATAATTCGGAAGTTTTAAGATGAAAAATAGTTTCAAACTTTAAAGATAAACAGGTTTAAAATAGTTTCAAAAGTTTTGAGATAGTTTCAAAAGTTTTGAGATAGTTCCGAAAGTTTGAAGATAGTTTCAAAAGTTTCAAGATAGTTTCAAAAGTTTTAAGATAGTTTCAAAAGTTTGAAGATAGTTTCAAAAGTTTGAAGATAGTTTCAAAAGTTTTGAGATAGTTTCAAAAGTTTTGAGATAGTTCCGAAAGTTTGAAGATAGTTTCGAAAGTTTTGAGATAGTTTCAAAACTTTTGAGATAGTTTCAAAAGTTTTGAGATAGTTCCGAAAGTTTTAAGATAGTTTCAAAAGTTTTAAGATAGTTTTGAAAGTTTTAAGATAGTTTCAAAAGTTTTAAGATAGTTTCAAAAGTTTGAAGATAGTTTCGAAAGTTTTGAGATAGTTTCAAAAGTTTTAAGATAGTTCTGAAAGTTTTAAGATAGTTTCAAAAGTTTTAAGATAGTTTCAAAGGTTTTAAGATAGTTTCAAAAAGTTTTAAGATAGTTCCGAAAGTTTTAAGATAGTTTAGAAAGTTTTAAGATAGTTTAAAAAAATTTAAGATAGTTTCAAAAAGTTTTAAGGTAGTTCCAAAAGTTTTAAGATAGTTTCAAAAAGTTTTAAGATAGTTCCGAAAGTTTTAAGATAGTTTCGAAAGTTTTAAGATAGTTTAAAAATTTTTAAGATAGTTTCAAAAAGTTTTAAGGTAGTTCCAAAAGTTTTAAGATAGTACCAAAAGTTTTAAGATAGTTCCAAAAGTTTTAAGATAGTTTACAAAAGTTTGAAGATAGTTTCAAAGTTTGCAGATAGTTTCAAAGTTTGCAGATAGTTTCAAAAGTTTTAAGAAAGTTTG
This sequence comes from Palaemon carinicauda, assembly GCF_036898095.1. Classification (NCBI taxonomy): domain Eukaryota; kingdom Metazoa; phylum Arthropoda; class Malacostraca; order Decapoda; family Palaemonidae; genus Palaemon; species Palaemon carinicauda. The sequence goes on from NC_090767.1 coordinate 38,756,377, forward strand.
AAAGTTTTAAGATAGAAAAGTTTTAAGATAGTTTCAAAAGTTTTAAGATAGTTTCAAAAGTATTGCAATAGTTTTAAACGTTTTGAGATGATTTTAAAAGTATAGAGATAGTTCGAGTGTCATATTAATCGCAATAAAATCTTGAACTTGACTCTCTCTCTCTCTCTCTCTCTCTCTCTCTCTCTCTCTCTCTCTCTCTCTCTCTCTGCCAAGGCTAACTAAAAACGATTTAAAACTGCATGAATTATGTATGTTAAACATAGGGATCAGGAGCCATATTTCTGTTCCATTTAATATGACGGAAAAAGTCAATATGAAATATCTAATCTAATACGATGATAAACAAAATTCCCTAATAAGGGTAAATGATTACACAGTCTTTTATATTGTATAATGACACTTTGTGTGTAGTCAGTTACCTGGAGCAAACTGTTCTTGCCCTTACGATGCCAGACAGTAAGGGTGATTATTTCCGTTGCCTTTTTACAATTGTATATGTCTTTTTATTTGCTCTCTCTCTCTCTCTCTCTCTCTCTCTCTCTCTCTCTCTCTCTCTCTCTCTCTCTCTCAAATTTGATATCTCTTTCCCTTTTTTCCCTTGTTTTTTATCACCAATATTAATTACCTATAAGTATATATGAAACGTAATTGTATATGTGCGCTCGTGCATGTTTAATAGAGACGAAAATCTAAGAGAGAGAGAGAGAGAGAGAGAGCGAGAGAGAGAGAGAGAGAGAGAGAGAGAGAGAGGAGAGAGAGAGAGAGAGAGAGTTTAATCCTATGCAATAGACCAAAGTCGATGTGATTAACTTTCTATTTTCACCATGACGTAAGGTAGCTTCCTCCCCCATCGGCCTCTGCTCTAAAATCGAAAGTAATAATAATGAAATAAGTCTTTATTATGATGAAAAAGGTCTCTTTTATTATAAAATCATAATCTGTCCATGACATGATGCCATTAAACCAAGGGAGTGGAGAGAGGCAGCAGGGTTGACTAGGCCTATTACTACCAGACACCATTCCTCTCCCTCTTTCTTCTCCAACAATCTTCAAGTCTCTCTCTCTCTCTCTCTCTCTCTCTCTCTCTCTCTCTCTCTTTCAAAGGTGGTCTGGCAAATTCAAAATTCAGATTGCAAATAGTTAATTTGACCACAAAAAATGAAAAGTTTTAATTATCACAATATGAGAAACAAAAACTGACATGAGACGTTCCCCACTGTCTATATATGCACGACATCCCCACAGTTTTTATATGCACGACATCCCCACAGATTATGTATGCACGACATCCCTACATTCTGTTCATGTTAAAGAGTTAATTCCTCAACTTGGTAACAGCTGCAATAAAACTCTAGAGTGCTATGTGATAGTTTGTGGATGAGAGAGAGAGAGAGAGAGAGAGAGAGAGAGAGAGAGAGAGAGAGAGAGAGAGAGAGACCAGAAGCAACTTGTATGCATATCACTTTGTGAAGATCACACGAAGTTTCAACTACTGGTCTACAGTAAACCAGTAGTTAAAACTTCGTTTTTAAGTTTAAACCTTTTATCATTCTATTTTCGAACTTCAAATGCAGAATAAACGAACAATAATAACGAGGAATATTTAAATAAATGTAAAAAAAAAACTTTGCAAATCATTTAATAGGTGTAGATTAGTGTTGCAGGTTGTATGAGAACATAGGCCTAGTTAGTGGTGTTTGAGTGAACAAAAACTTATTTTGTTCTTCCAGTCTCACTGTTCCATTTAATATGATGCAAAAGTCAAATTGAAATATATGATTGATTATAGTATATGGAATTCGAAAACAAATAAGTATTTACACAACATTTTAGTGTGTATCAAGAATGTTTGGAAGATTGAAAGACGTGCACGTGTTTAGGGGTATGGCTAACGGTATGTCAGATCATTTTTTGGTGGAAGGAAAATTAGTTGTAGCAAAAGAGTGGGGGAATAGAGTAGGTGGATGTAAAAGGGAGGTAGTGAGGATTGAAGAGCTAATAAAACCGGGGGTAAAAAGTAAATATCAGGAAAGGTTGAAAATGGCATATGATGAGGTGAGAGTAAGAGAAACTGGTAATTTAGAGGAGGAGTGGAAGTTAGTAAAAGAAAATTTTGTTGGGATTGCAAGTGATGTATGTGGCAAGAAGGTTGTTGGAGGCAGCATGAGGAAGGGCAGTGAATGGTGGAATGAAGGAGTGAAGGTGAAAGTGGAAGAGAAAAAGAGGGCTTTTGAAGAATGGCTGCAGAGTAATAGTATAGAGAAGTATGAAAAATATAGAGAGAAAAAGGTGGAAGTAAAGTGCAAGGTACGTGAGGCAAAGAGGGCAGCTGACCTGAGTGAAGAGAGTAAGGAAGGCTGGCGCAAGAATTGAAGAGACAGTGAAAGATGGAAATGGAAGGTTGTTAAAAGGAGAGGAGGCAAGGAAAAGGTGGGCGGAATATTTTGAAAGTTTGCTGAATGTTGAGGATAATAGGGAGGCAGATATAATTGCTGTTCCAGGTGTTGAGGTGCCAGTGATGGGAGATGAGAATGAGAGAGAGATAACAATAGATGAAGTGAGGAGAGCACTAGATGAAACGAGAGTAGGAAAAGCATCTGGTATGGACGGTGTGAAAGCTGAGATGTTGAAGGAAGGGGGTGTGCTTGTACTTGAATGGTTGGTGGGATTGTTTAATATGTGTTTTGTGTTGTCAATGGTACCAGTAGATTGGGTTTGTGCATGTATTGTACCACTATATAAGGGTAAGGGAGATGTGCATGAGTGTTGTAATTCAAGAGGTATTAGTTTGTTGAGTGTAGTTGGAAAAGTGTATGGTAGAGTATTGATTAATAGGATTAAGGATAAAACAGAGAATGCAATCTTGGAAGTACAGGGTGGTTTTAGAAGAGGTAGGGGTTGTATGAATCAGATTTTTACAGTTAGGCAGATATGCGAGAAATATTTAGCAAAAGGTAAGGAGGTGTATGTTGCGTTTATGGATCTGGAGAAAGCATATGATAGAGTTGATAGGGAAGCAATGTGGAATGTGATGAGGTTATATGGAGTTGGTGGAAGGTTGTTGCAAGCAGTGAAAAGTTTATACAAAGGTAGTAAAGCATGTGTTAGAATAGGAAATGAAGTGAGCGATTGGTTTCCGGTGAGAGTGGGGCTGAGACAGGGATGTGTGATGTCGCCGTGGTTGTTTAACTTGTATGTTGATGGAGTGGTGAGAGAGGTGAATGCTCGAGTGCTTGGACGAGGATTAAAACTGGTAGGCGAGAATGACCATGAATGGGAGGTAAATCAGTTGTTGTTTGCGGATGATACTGTACTGGTAGCAGACACAGAAGAGAAGCTTGACCGACTAGTGACAGAATTTGGAAGGGTGTGTGAGAGAAGGAAGTTGAGAGTTAATGTGGGTAAGAGTAAGGTTATGAGATGTACGAGAAGGGAAGGTGGTGCAAGGTTGAATGTCATGTTGAATGGAGAGTTACTTGAGGAGGTGGATCAGTTTAAGTACTTGGGGTCTATTGTTGCAGCAAATGGTGGAGTGGAAGCAGATGTACGTCAGAGAGTGAATGAAGGTTGCAAAGTGTTGGTGGCTGTTAAGGGAGTAGTAAAAAATAGAGGGTTGGGCATGAATGTAAAGAGAGTTCTATATGAGAAAGTGATTGTACCAACTGTGATGTATGGATCGGAGTCGTGGGGAATGAAAGTGATGGAGAGACAGAAATTGAATGTGTTTGAGATGAAGTGTCTAAGGAGTATGGCTGGTGTATCTCGACTAGATAGGGTTAGGAACGAAGTGGTGAGGGAGAGAACGGGTGTAAGAAATGAGTTAGCGGCTAGAGTGGATATGAATGTGTTGAGGTGGTTTGGCCATGTTGAGAGAATGGAAAATGGTTGTCTGCTAAATAAGGTGATGAATGCAAGAGTTGATGGGAGAATTACAAGAGGAAGGCCAAGGTTTGGGTGGATGGATGGTGTGAAGAAAGCTCTGG
>NC_090767.1:38764017-38779017 GCF_036898095.1 Palaemon carinicauda
TAAATATTCAATATAATATAATATAATATAAATATAATATATATATATATATATATATATTCATTTTTTCCTTTGAATTTTCATTTAAATTTTACCTTGTTTTTATAGTTTGAATGAATTTGTAAAAAATTTTAACTGTTTCTTAATTCTTTTGTATATGTCTTTGTGTGATTTCGCCTGGGGCTCTGATCCCGAGGTCGTTAAGAGAATCCAGACATTAATGTATCAAAAATATATATGGCTTATTTGAATATGAAAAACACGTAAAAATGTGCAAAATTAATCATTAATTGAATGCCAAGTAACAAACTACCAATTAGCTACGATGGTGAAGATGGGTTGATTTCAATTCTAAGTACAAAATACCTGAATTCGACAGGTATAAGTACAGAAGAATTGTCATTGACTTTTATCTTTCTTCGTGGCCAAGTGGCTTAGTCACTGTCTATACAAGCTTGCCGACCAGGGTTCGATTCCCGGCCGGACCCAAGCTCTTGTCTTTGTGTGATTTCGCCTGGGGCTCTGATCCCGAGGTCGTTAAGAGAATCCAGACATTAATGTATCAAAAATATATATGGCTTATTTGAATATGAAAAACACGTCTAAATGTGCAAAATTTATCATTAATTGAATGCCAAGTAACAAACTATCAATTAGCTACGATGGTGAAGATGGGTTGATTTCAATTCTAAGTACAAAATACCTGAATTCGACAGGTATAAGTACAGAAGAATTGTCATTGACCTTTATCTTTCTTCGTGGCCAAGTGGCTTAGTCACTGTCTATACAAGCTTGCCGACCAGGGTTCGATTCCCGGCCGGACCCAAGCTCTTGTCTTTGTGTGATTTCGCCTGGGGCTCTGATCCCGAGGTCGTTAAGAGAATCCAGACATTAATGTATCAAAAAATATATATGGCTTATTTGAATATATATATATATAATATATATATATATATATATATATATATATATATATATATATATATATATATTATATATATATATAAATATATATATATATATATATATATATATATATATATAAATATATATATATTTATATATATATATATATATATATATATATATATATATATATATATATATATATATATATATATATATATATATATATCTATATATATACAGAATGAGTTCTGGAATGAATTAACTATGTGTGTAGAAGGACTTGGTAGAAGGAATTATGTAGTTGTCATTGGTGACTTAAATGCTAGAGTGGGCGCTGGAGAGGTAGAAGGTGTCATTGGGAAGTATGGCGTACCAGGTGAAAATGAGAGTGGTGAGAGACTGGTAGATATGTGTGTTGAACAAGAGATGGTAATAAGTGCTAGCTTTTTCAAAAAGAAAGATAAAAATAAGTATATATGGGTAAGAGTGGCAAATGGAAGAGTAGTAGAAATGGCATTAATGGATTATGTGTTGATAACTAAAAGAATGTTTTGAAGATTGAAAGACGTGCATGTGTTTAGGGGTATGGCTAACGGTATGTCTGATCATTTTTTGGTGGAAGGAAAATTAGTTGTAGCAAAAGAATGGGGGAATAGAGTAGGTGTATGTAAAAGGGAGCTAGTGAGGGTTGAAGAGCTAATAAAACCGCGGGTAAAAAGTAAATATCAGGAAAGGTTGAAAATGGCATATGACGAGGTGAGAGTAAGAGAAACTGGGTAATTTAGAGGAGGAGTGGAAGTTAGATAATGAAAATTTTGTGGGGAATGCAAGTGATGTATGTGGCAAGAAGGTTGTTGGAGGTAGCATGAGGAAGCGCAATTTTGATTCCGGATTGTCCTTTGGAATGAAGGAGCCATTTTATTCCGGACTGTCCTTTGAAATGAAGGAGCCTCTTGATTCCGGATTGTCCTTTGGAATGAAGGAGCCATTTGATTCTGGATTGTCCTTTGGAATGAAGGAGCCATACGATTCCGGATGGTCCTTTGGAATGAAGGAGCCCATACGATTCCGGATTGTCCTTTGGAATGAAGGAGCCATTTGATTCTGGATTGTCCTTTGGAATGAAGGAGCCATACGATTCCGGATGGTCCTTTGGAATGAAGGAGCCATACGATTCCGGTTTGTCCTTTGGAATGAAGGAGTCATTTGATTCCAGATTGTCCTTTTAAATGTAAATTAATTAAGATTATTGAAATAAATATGGGATATATCCTTTTGAACATTGTTCTAGCATAAATTTAATGTGAAAACTAAAAGATATGATCCATTTTAATCATCCATTCTTTCAATTGCTATTTTATATACTTCATGAGAAGTTTTTAATATAAGTTTTATTTAATTGCAGATTCACATAATCAAAGAAGAGTAGTCTAGTCTCCTTGAGATGTAAAACATGGACATCTTCTTCCCATCATATCATCCGGAATCTACTTGGGTGATTAGATCCTCATGATTGATCAGAACTGAAAAGAACTCACTCGATCTCCTGTTTGATCACAGTGTTGAGGTGAGAACTATTAGATCTTAGCATTTAATCAGCAAACAAGTGAAGCATCCCAACTAATGGATTAAGGGTAGAGGTAATAGATTTGAGGGATTACCCAGCTAGCAAAGTGATATTCATTTAATTACAATAAATTATAATGAATACAAAATACTCCTTATTTCATTCATAGCACATACACCATCTCCATAATAAATGAGGTAATGTGTAAAGATATAAAGCTGATTTTCTTATTTTCTTATTTTCATGTATACATAATTTATTACTTTCAACATGAGCTTGAAACAATATCTTTAGTAAGAAACTGTTTTGTTGTGGCTGACATTACAACTGTAAATTAATCTTTTATCTAACTCATATATTTTAGTTTATCTTCCCAAAGTAAAAGATGAAATTAATGAAGCCCTGAAGACCCCTCATGAAGATGGTTGACCAAAGTACATGGTGTGACGTGAACTTTATTACTTTACTCTTTTCAGAATGTTATCACTTAAATATTTCTTAGAACCACTATAAATACATTCCTAAATCCCTAAGCCTTGCAATAACCTTTGATTCCTTATCAAAGAAAAAATCAACCTCCTCAACCTAACATCCCATGTTTCTTTCCACAGGAATCTGATCCTAAATGAGAAAAGTCCACAATAGTACAATGTCAGATTGATACCAATGTTCACAATGCCCCAGGAAGGTCCTGTAGTACGAGGCTCTCCACCTGCAGACTCCTGTCCTCAGCTCCTAACTCTATCTATGCCACATGACCTTCTTTTCCCACTGGTTCGATGGGTTAATTGTGGGAGAGCAAGGAAGCCAGTGCCAACTCTACCTTGATCCAAAGGACTATCGATTTGATTCTTCTTTTGCATTTGGTGAATTTCACAATCTTGATTTTCATTAGAGATTTAGAAATTTATCATATTTCTTCACTGGTACCAAAAGACAAGAAATTTTTCCTTCACAGTTTATCTTTTTTTAGAATATCTTAGTGCTGTATAACCATTTTGTTATAATATTAAGGAGAAGTTCTCCCTCTCTCCAGTATTTGATTCTAAGCTATTTTCCCTGTTGGAGGCCCTTGGGCTTATAGCATCCTGCTTATCCAACTAGGGTTGCAGCTTAGCAAGTAATAATAATAATAATAATAATAATAATAATAATAATAATAATAATGAAAATGATAATAATAATAATGAAAATAATAATAATAATAATAATAAAAATCAAAATAATTATTAATAATAATAATAATAATAATAATAATGATAATAAAAATAAAAATAATTAATAATGATAATAATAATAATAATAATAATAATAATAATAATAATAAAAATAAAAATGATTAATAATATTAATAATAATAAAAATAATAATAATAATAATAATAAAAAATCAAAATAATTAATAATAATAATAATAACAATAAAAATCAAAATAATTAATAATAATAATAATAATGATAATAATAAAAATCAAAATAATTAATAATGATAATAATAATAATAATAACAATAATAATAATAAAAATCAAAATAATTAATAATAATAATAATAATGATAATAATAATAAAAATAAAATAGAATAATAATGGTAATAATAATAATAATAAAAATCAAAATAATCAATAATAATAATAATAATAATAATAATAATAATAATAATAATAATAATAATAATAATGATAATCAAAATAATTAATAATGATAATATAATAATAATAATAATAATAATAAGAATAATCAAAATAATTAATAATAATAATAATAATAATAATAATAATAATAATAATAATAATAATAACTTGAATGAAATTGTTGGGGATCAAATCACTTGAGAGATGATCAAGGAATTGATTTTGTTTCTCTGTCTTATGATATCATTGATGGATAGAAAATAGATCGTTGATTATAATTGCTTAGTGTTGAGTGTTGAGTGTTAATCTTGTGATTAAAATTGAATAACAAAATAATTCAATAAAGTCATCATATTAAGTTTCATGTTATTAATAATAATTTTTATCTGCAAAATCTGTTAAGAAAACACCGCTGTTACATAAGTCAGTAATGTGTTTAATACAACAATCTTACAATGCAAGAAATAATGCTTTGTGTGTGTGTGTGTGTGTGTGAGAGAGAGAGAGAGAGAGAGAGAGAGAGAGAGAGAGAGAGAGAGAGATTCGTGATTACTCTGAATAGGGTTCCAAATCAAGCGCTTCCAGGGTGATTCAAAAACCCAGTATTGAAGATCCTATTATCCATAATGAGGAAACCACTTTCTCGTAGCTCAGAGGACAAGAGTATGCTAAAAACAGCTCTTATGGTCGAAACTCAAAGGAAATCGGTTCAATAATCGTCCTTGTCTCACGGAGTAAGACCTTGCTGAACGCCCTTATCCATCAAATGCTCATTCGGTCGAAAACGTGAAATATTCAACCTTCCGAATCTGGTGCGAGGTGGCAGACTTAGAGACTAAAACTGTTATCTTATTGTATGTTATAAGTAATAATAACAATAATAATAATGATTATTATTATTATTATTATTATTATTATTATTATTATTATTATTATTAGCTAAGATACAACCATAGTTGGAAAAACAGGATGTTATAAGCCCAAGGGCTCCAACAGGGAAAAATAGCCCATTGAGGAAAGGAAATAGAGAAATAGATAAACTACAAGAGAAGTAATGAACAAATAATTGTTCATTACTTCTCGAATATATTAAGAACAGTAACAACATTTATTATGATGCAATATGTTCTGGACTAGTGCTCCCTTTCTTTTTACTCATAATGTTGATAGAAAACAAAATGAAGAGGACCTATATGTGTGTATGTATGTATGTATGTATGTATGTATATTTTCCCCTCCCTAACTTATTGGAGCCAGCTCTGTAAAGGTCGAGTTTGACTCATTTGGCTGATAAATCTCCTCTTTTAATAATAATAATAATTCCCTTATATTGGCTTTAAATGGAATCATTATGAATAAACAGAAAAAGAATGTTCTCCAGAGACTGGCATGTATTCAACTTATCGGAATGAATCGAAATTGCATTGAATAATAAACAGGCCAGAGATGGATTTCGAAAACCAATAACATTCGACTTCGGAGACATCAGTGTTGTCATGTTGTCACCCTTGGGGGGAAAACGTAGTTATATATATATAATATATATATATATATATATATATATATATATATATATATATGCAATGGCGCCGACCTGCCCCTGTGACAACGTTACCACCTCTCCCTGTTGGCAGCACGTTTATCGTGGACACTTAAGAAGTCTTTACCATTGACTACAATTGTCTCAGGTTACAGTTCTCTTGCTTGAGGGTACACAGGATCATCATTATTCTTTCTTGATTTTATTTCTTCACAAGGATATTTTCCATGTTGAAGCCCTACTTTTCAAACTCATAATAATAATGTAATAATAATAACAATAATAATAATGATAATAATAATAATAATAATAGGTAGTAGGTTGGCCAGGCCACCAGCCACCCGTTGAGATACTACCGCTAGAGAGTTATTGGGTCCTTTAACTGGCCAAACCAATACTACATTGGATCCTTCTCTCTGGTTACGGTTCATTTTTCCCTTTGCCTACACACACACAACAAATAGTCTGGCTTATTCCTACACATTCTCTTCTGTCCTCACACACTTGACAACACTGAGTTTACCAAACAATTCTTCTTCACCCCAATGGGTTAACTACTGCACTTTAATTGTTCAGTGGCCCTTATCTTCTTGGTAAGGGTAGAAGAGACTCTTCAGCTATGGTAAGCAGCTCTTCTAGGAGAAGGACACTCCAAAATCAAACCATTGTTCTCTAGTCTTTGGAAGTGCCATAGCCTCTGTATCATGGTCTTCCACTGTCTTGGGTTAGAGTTCTCTTGCTTGAGGGTACACTCGGGCACACTTTTCTATCTTAATTCTCTTCCTCTTATTTTGTTGAAGTTTTTGTAGTTTATATTGTTACTTTTCTTAAAATATTTTATTTTTCCTGTTTCCTTTCCTCAATGGGCTATTTTCCCTGTTGTGGCTTATAACATCCTTCTTTTACAACTAGGGTTGTAGCTTAGCAAGAAATAATAATAATAATAATAGTAATAATGTACATGGTCTATACAAGTGCCGTTTACTGTACATGGTCCATATAAGTGCCGTTTACTGTACAGGGTCCATATGAGTGCCGTTTACTGTACATGGTCCATATAAGTGCCGCTTACTGTACATGGTCCATATAAGTGCCGCTTACTGTACATGGTCCATTTAAGTGCCGTTTACTGTACATGGTCTTTTTAAGTGCCGTTTACTGTACATGGTCTATTTAAGTGCCGTTTACTGTACATGGTCTTTTTAAGTGCTGTTTACTGTACATGGTCCATTTAAGTGCCGTTTACTATACATGGTCTATATGAGTGCCGTCTACTGTACGTAACTTCATGCAGTTACAAGTAATAAACAGAGGAGCAGATTGATCAAATGTAGACACAAGAAAAGTTCCCAATTCTTGAGCTTTTAAATATGCCTTCATAAACAATGATGCTCTTTAATATATTTGTATTTTATCATGTGTTTTTTTTTTAATACACAGGAAAATCAAATGAAAATTTTTCAAACAATCTACGTATTATCGTCTTGGTCTTTAATATTTTAAACACAATTCTGAATACAAAACAGCTTCTTTGATTAACCCTTCTGGTTGTAATTAGGTCTAATTTACCTGTATGATAAATTAAATAATAAAGAGATTCTCAATCTTTACTTTTATCCCTCAATTATTATACCTTCATATCAGTTGGGATAATAACACCTGGCTATCATTAGGCTTTTGCCACGAATGAAAGATAGTTAAAAAAAAAAAATATATATATATATATATATATATATATATATATATATATATATATATATATATATATATATATATATACAGTAGATCTGTGTCTGTACAACAGCTGAACTGAAATCTGTTGTACTGAGAAGGTTTTATCTGTGATATTTGACTTGAATCTAAATTGGAAACCTTTTTTTAAACAACATTTATCTGCAGTTGGACAGCATAGGCCTAGGTAGGAAAACTGACCATACCCCCTGGACATGACTGAGGAGTAGTAAACCAGTAGTTAAAACTTGGTTTTAAGCTTGAAACTTTTAATTCAATTTTCTATTTACGAACAATAATACCGATAAATATTCAAATAATGAATGTATGTAAAACCTAAGAAAACATTTAAGCGGTGTAGTGTGTTGCAGCAGGTTGCATGACAACATAGGCCTAGCTAGTGGTGTTTGTTTGTTTGTTTGAACAAAGATACTTATTTTGGCCCTCCCGTTTCACATTTTCAATTTAATATGACGGAAAGGTCTAATTGAAATATGTTATAGTTAATAATAAATGAAATTAGCAAAAAGGAAAATAACTATAGAACATTTTAGTGTAGATCCAGTTATCTGGAGTAAGCAGTTCCCATCCTTACGATTACAGAGCGTAAGGGTCATTTCAGTTGTTTTTTTTTTTCTTTATTTACAACGGTATACGTCCTGTTAACGGAAGAATTTTCATTCGATTTCATTTACCGTTGGCTTTGTTTATGAATCTTGGATTTAATGTCATTAATCATAACTTTATATGATAATTTCATGCTTTATTTGAGTGTAGGCCTAAGTGACTTGATTTGCAGATGCATATTTCATGCCTATGACCGTAAAACGTTCACAGTGATGACTACTTGTGCAAAATCGAAGTTGGAATTAATGACATTCGAACACAAAATACCTCTACTTCGAGATCATGTAAAACTAGGCCTACACCATTGTTTCTTATCTACATTTCCTCTATTATTTGAATATTTTGAGCAGAATTATCTGAGGGCCAGGGTAGGAGAGAGGAGGGGAGAACGGGGTAGGATACGGTGAAGGATAGGGGAGGGACTTGGTAGGATACGGGAAGGACAAGTGTGTAGCATCTAAGGTCTGCTACAAGGAGCAACGTGTTAATGTAAACGTGTGTGTGTGCATGTGCTTGTGCAAGGCTGTTACCTTTAACGGAGGATTCCTATTGTTTCAGCTTTTCTAGACCTTAACAGGTCTATAGGCCTAATTCCAAATATATTCTTAAGAAGTTGCCTTTTACAATAAACGAGAAAATAATATATATAGATAATATAACGAAAATAGTAATCGATGACACATTATGAGCAATATACAAATATTTATATTTCAAAAAACGAATGATTCCAGTAAGCGATGAGCAGCGTTGTCAAATTTCCTCCTGACACCTTTATTTCCCTTAATAACACTGATACTGACGTAGATGTTCCATTTACATTTGGCAACAAGTGAGACTAATAAGATACTACGCTTTAGCATTACAGGGAATATATGGAATAGAATTTCTCTCTCTCTCTCTCTCTCTCTCTCTCTCTCTCTCTCTCTCTCTCTCTCTCTCTCTCTCTCTCTCTCTCTCTCTCTCAATTGATAACGCTTTGTCTGATATCCCTTCGTTCTTGCATAACATTATCCGTTGCTTATTGGTATATATGAAACGTGATTGCCTGTCTAAGCAGAGGTCTATGTGTACGAGAGAGAGAGAGAGAGAGAGAGAGAGAGAGAGAGAGAGAGAGAGAGAGAGTGTGAGTTTATTCGTACTCACTAAAGTTTAGAGACTAAACCAAAGTCCATCTAGTTAGCTTCTCTGCTTCCACTATGGCTGGTTTACACACACGGATATAAGGTAGCTTCCCCCATCGGCCTCCCCTCTAAATCAGAAGTATTACTAATAATGAAATAGTCTTCAACAACACGTCTCAGTAAGGGTTTGATTTCAATCTCCAATCGTCTGTGTCTACAAAACGAAATAAAAGGATAAGTTCGAAACACAACGAAACTTCCTCTTTGAATTTAATGTTTTCCTGATAGTTTCGTTCTAAGATTTATTCGATTGATCACGAAGCTCCCGAGATGATATTTCTAGAATAATTTCAGTCAGAGAGAGAGAGAGAGAGGAGAGAGAGAGAGAGAGAGAGAGAGAGAGAGAGAGAGAGAGAGCACATACGAACGAAACGTCATAAGCCCTCTGTTCTCAAAGTCCTAATGTTCGATTTGGCTTATCAACATCGGCTTCGTTTTCAAAATTTGGATTTTAAGTTGTAAATCATAACTTTATATTTGAAGTGTCATTTTGCTGTAGGCCTAAGTGACTTGATTTGCAGATGCCTATTCCATGCCTAAACCCGTAAAGCCTTTACAATGATAACTACTTATGCGAAGTCGAAGTTAGAATTAAAGTCATTCGAACACTAGATACGTCTCCTTCGCGATTAGGATAAAGTGAATGAATTTGATACGTAAAACTAGGCCTAGCCATTGTTTTCTATGTAGGATTTCTTAAGTATTTGAATAATTTTTGCATAATTACTTGAGAAGATCATTATTTTTCTTTTATTTAGTCTAGTGAAATGGAATCGGACTAACATCTACGGTCCGTTGCAAGGAGCTGCTTGGTATGGTAAATGTGCGTGCGTGCGTTTGTTATGGTAAATGAGCGTGCGTGCGTTTGTTTGCGCAAAAATAATACCTTGAACAAATGAGATTTCTAGACGATAATAAGTGTATAATTAAAAAAATATATATATATATATGAAAATTTGCGTTTCATAATAAAGATGAAAATTATATAGATAATATAATGAAAATAAAAATAAATGACACATGATGAACAAAATAGAAAAAAAAGGAAAAGAAAACAATAGAGAAGAAAACCTACTTAGAAAACTTTCACATATCAAAATTCACTGACTTTATCCTGACGTTTCGTATGTGCTCTCTCTCTCTCTCTCTCTCTCTCTCTCTCTCTCTCTCTCTCTCTCTCTCTCTCTCTCTCTCTCTCTCAAGCAAACCTTTCGACTTAGGAAGAAAAGGAATCATACTAAATATTTTATTCACGACCTCTTTAGCAGGAGGAGGAATTTATATGTGAAAAATATATATTTTTCGCTTTAAATACCATCCAAGTGAGTTTCTTTTTCCTGTAAATAGAAAAATTCTACCTGATTAGTTTATTGGCAATTCTGGACCCCCTCCTGTTGTGGTCATCCATTTTTGCTAGAACTGTTTACGAGTATTTATTTCTCTTTAAGATTATTCTATAAATGCAAAGACACTGTTTATCTAGACATTCTTTTTGAGTGAACTCATTTTATTTTATATCTTATTCTTATGTAATGAATATTTTATACGCTTTTTTAAATAAAAAATACAATAATTTTTTAGTTGATTTAGCGAACTGGGCCCATGTTCCTAAATGTATCAATAGATGGCCTCAGTGAGGTCATTTTGGAAGTAAAACATTGGAAAGAAAATCCAGCCTTAAGGAACGATTGAAGAGTTATCTTTCGATGTCCTTAGCCAGTAGGAACGCTCCATTCGGGCAACGGTAGTGAAATTAGCCAATAGGAACGCTCCTTTCGGGCAACGGTAAAGAAACATATTCATTAGCCAATAGGAACACGCCATTCGGGCAAACTGTTAGGAAATAGTGGTTTGCTCTTTCAGCGAAGTAAAAGAGCCAAACGCCAGTTCATGAAATACCATTGGAAAATTTTATTTTGGTACTTTCTTTCGAATGAATATAAGGATTAAAACTTTGAATATTATAGATTTTATATTCCATTTATAGTAAGTATTGGAAATAAATTAAACCCATATTATAATTACATGGTACGTATGCACTCTTCATCAAAACATCTTCTATTGGCTGAAAATGCATTTTTAATATTGATCTAATTTTTTGTTAACTGTCCTATAAGCAAAGGCAAATCAAATATATTTTTATATTGTTTTTGTTTTTTAATATGAATCTTGGTTGAGAAATCAGTTAACATTGAAGTAGTGCATTAAATTTATACAAGGTATTTTTGACAGTTTATTTTTCAGATACTAGTAAAAATAGGTATAAATATTAAAATATATCATCTGCAATTTACAAAAGAGAGAGAGAGAGAGAGAGAGAGAGAGAGAGAGAGAGCATGCGTATTTTATTTAAAAATTAGTTTATTGTTAACCTTTGTGTCTGCATATATATATATATATATATATATATATATATATATATATATATATATATATATATATATATTTATATATATATATATATATAAATATATATATATATATATATATATATATATATATATATGCAGACACAAAGGTTAACAAATATATATATATATATATATATATATATATATATATATATATCTGTATATATATATATATATATATATATATATATATATATATATATATATACTCGCAAGAACAACAAGCATAGCCATTTCTGGTCCAGTGTAGGAGAAATACCTCAGACATGTCTTTATTCATGTTGGGTTTGGCCAGTTTTCATCACCACACTGGCCAATGTGGATTAGTGATTTGGGGAGACTTTCAACCTAGTATGGGTAGCCCTGACAAGTACAGTTTTGCTGATCACGGCGTTACACAAACACTTTCACCACGTTAAGGTATCCCCACTCAGAAAGTGATATATATATATATATATATATATATGTATATATATATGTGTGTGTGTGTGTGTGTGTAGGCTACATACCTACATACATACATATATATATATATATATATATATATATATATATATATATATATATATATATATACCAGTTTATATATATATATATATATATATATATATATATATATATATATATATATATATATACACCTATGTATATATACTTATATATATATATATATATATATATATATATATATATATATATATATATATATATATCTATATACATACCTATATATATGTACATACATATATATGTGTGTACATACATACATACATACATACACACACACGCACACACGCACACACGCATATATATATATATATATATATATGTATATATATAATATATATATATATACCTATATATATGTACACACATATATATGTGTGTACATACATACATACATACATACACACACACACACATATATATATATATATATATATATATATATATATATATATATATATATATATATATATATATATATATATATATATATATATATATCCTGTGGGAGAGACAACTCCTACCAGGCGCGTCCCTTAGGTGGCGGATGAGGGAAACCCTTGCAGTACAACTTATTGCAAGGGCTACTCCGAATAATAGTAATAAGGAGTCGTGGACCAAACAGGTAGCAGAGGAGTGGCTAGCCGGCTACCTTATTAGCCAAGAAACCTGCATGAAAAAGATGTCAAGGATTAGTAGTATGGCTACCGCGTCCGGGGGAACCGACGCGCCCCGAGGTCATAAACCACAGCCTTGTGGTGAGAAATTGGCAATGTGGTCAGCAAAAGGAATAACAACAGTTGGAACTGTAAATGTAACAACGCTCTTTGCACCAGCAAAACTTAGGTGTACCATTGAAGAAATAAATAGATACAGTTGGAATGTATTGGGAATAGCAGAGACTCATTGGGTGGGAGAAGGTGAAATGTTGTCAGAAGGAATCAAAATATTGTATTCAGGTAGAACAGACAATATTCATAGAGAGGGAGTAGCACTAATGTTAGGAAAAAGAGCACAAAGAGCTTATTTGGAGCACAATTCGGTGAACTCAAGAATAATTTCGGTCACTTTGAGAGGAAAGCACAAGAATTTTAAGGTTATTCAGGTATATGCACCAGACACCTCATATGAAGATGAAGACGTAGAAAACTTCTATTCACAGTTAGAGGAGGAAATAGAGGCAACAAAGACAGGCGATGTAGTCATGGTGATGGGCGATTTCTATAGTAAAATCGGAAATGACAGGAGAGGCTACGAGGATGTGATGGGAGAGTTCGGTTTAGGTGAGAGAAATGAGAGAGGACAGAGGATGTTGGAATTTTGCCAGGGTAAACAACTGTGTATAACAAATACTTACTTTTATCATAGAGAACAGCACAGATATACATGGACACACCCAGATGGAATTCATAAGAACTGCATTGATTATATCCTTATAAATAAGAGATGGAAAACATCAGTGATGGGAACAAAAGTGATGAGGGGAGCAGACTTTGGAACATCACATGAACTACTACTTTCAAACATCCGTATTAAATTTCGGACAGACAGAGGAAGAAATCAAGAACTAGTCAGGTATAATCTAGATAAACTGAGGAACGAGGAAGTAAAAACTGCCTTCAAAGTAAGAGTAGGAGGACGTTTTGAACCACTAATAGGACTCGAGACAACAGAGGAAAAGTGGCGTCGGGGACGAGACATAATTAAAGAGGAAGCCGACAGTATTTTGGGAAGAAGAAGGAGAGCAAAGCAACAGTGGGTCACAGAGGAAGTTTTGGATGCATGCCAAGAGAGGAGAGAAGCAGAAAAGACAAAGAATGAAAACCCATCCCAAGAAAACAAAGAAAGTTATAGACAAAAGTGCAGAGCAGTGGACAATAAATGCAAAAGACCAAAAATAAAATGGATAGAAGACCTGTGTAAAACATGTGAGGAATGTTTCAGAAACGGCCATTCAAGAGAGCTATTCACCGCAGTAGACAGATTAACAAGGGGTTGGAAAAACAATGGAATTGCTGTAAGAGATGCAGATGGCAACAAGGTATCAGCAACGGCTGATGTTGAGAAGATCTGGAAAACGCACTACGAGGAACAACTAAAAGGAAGTGGAAGACGGGTAACTGGAGAAGATTATCCAGAACTAAGAGGAGAGCTATGGAACATACAAGAAACGCCAGATCTCCTGATAGAAGAAGTGGGAAAAGCTTTAAGAGCTATGTCAAGTGGGAAAGCACCAGGAATAGATGGACTACCAAAGGAATTGCTTGAAGCTGGCGGTGAAATGGTAGAAAGATGGTTGTGTGATTTATGCAGGGATATAGTAGATGGACAAGCAGCTCCAAATGATTGGATTGAAAACATTATAATTCCAACACACAAGAAAGGGGACACCACCTGATGCAAAAATTATAGGCCTACCAGTCTATTACCACATGCTTATAAAGTTTTAGCAAAAATCATACAAAGTAGAATAGCAAGGTAAGAAGAGGAAATAATTGATGAGGGTCAAGCAGGATTTAGGGCGGGTAGAGGAACAATCGATCATGTATTCACCTTCTCACAAATCATAGAAAAATTCTGGGAGAAGGAAAAAGATCTGTATTGTATATTTATTGACTTCAGGCAAGCGTTTGACTCCATATGGAGGGAAGGAATGATTAAGATTTTGAAGGAATGGGGATTAGAACCAAAAATACTGGAAACCATCAGGAGATTGTATGAAAGGACATCAGCTAGAGTAAGAAAAGGAAAGTGTTTGACAGAAGAGGTCATAACCACTGGTGGGGTTATACAGGGTTGCCCACTATCACCACACCTCTTCAACCTATACTTGGAATGGATTATGAGAATGGCACTTGGAGATTATGAGGGTGGCATAGATATAGGAGGGACAAAA
>NC_090767.1:38789017-38794017 GCF_036898095.1 Palaemon carinicauda
GCCGGCCGGCAGTTACTGCCACCCGGTACATGCATTTGAACCAGCGTTCTGCCGCCTTATAGCTATTAAGTAGTATACTTTAAAGCTATACTGTACCAGTATTCTTCAGTATAACATATACTGTAGGAAGAAAACTATAGTATAAGTTTTGGTACAGCACTGTGTGTTCTAACACTTTTGTATTGTCTTGCACAGCCCTTTGGTGTTGCCTTACAGATAAGAAAGTGAGTTCTTTCTTGTCTATTGTCCGGTATTTTAAAATCATATCTTAAGTGTGAGCGCCACCTGTTTCCTCTGGAAATTTTTCATTGGTTACTCTAGGACAGATTAGCCATACGATTTTATTATCTGGAAGGCTGCAAGAATTGTTTGTGCGGGAAAACACAAGTGTGTGTCTTTCCTTTCTGATTTGTTATGCTAACTGTGCATATCCAGTGATACGTAGTTCACTTGATACTCATGGAAATTTTTTCTCTTTGCAGGAGGTACGTCCGAAGTGCGGAAGTGCTTTCTGCAACGTCCGCAGTAAGAACTTCTGCGGACATGAGTTATGTAGGAGGCACGCAGCATGCGCTGTCTCCAAGGGTGATCTCCGGTTTTGGGACCCCCAGGTATATACCGTGTGCTCTAACCTGATTACTGAGGCTTTTAATTCCCCTAGGACAGCGGAATCAAGGGATATAGCTAGGGAGAAGCTTCGCACCTGGGTAAGGGGCTTCCAGAAGAACACCTCTGGACCTTATCTTCCAAGTGAGAAGATGAGGGCTTACCTTTTCCCTAGGCATCAGTTGATGCAGTGATTCCCCAGCCTCAAGAGGAGATCCCCCTAGTTCAGATCCAGGTGGATGCTGAAGTGGCGGTCGCCTTGCAAGACATCCAGTTGGATGACAGGATGTCAGACGTGTCTGAGCGTCTGGAGGAAGACCTCCTGCCAGGAGGCCAGGATGAGGATCAAGCCCCAGACATTGTAGAGGAAGAAGCCGACGAGGTGTCGGCTGCTCCGGTTCTGATCCCTGAACCTATTCCCTCAACATCGTCCGCTCTCCCAGTAGAGCTGGGACAGGCCCTCTCCTCCATTGTTGGAATGATCCAACAAATGCAGAAGGAGAATATGGAGAAGGCGGCTGCAATGGAACTGCAGATGCAGAAGCTTGCAGCATCACGTGGGCCCCAGAAAAGGCTCAATGTGAAAGACCTTCCCTTGTGCTCAGATGCTAACCCGTGGAGATATGCTGAGCACATGCCAATGACGACTGGAAAGATCGTCATGTCGGATAAACTGGGTTCAGTTCCCCTTGAGGAGGTGGAATTCTGGCCCAGCAAAGGGTCATATCCGGACTGTTATGTCCGGTTGAGGAAGGAACCAGCTTCAAAGGAGGAGACAGAGCCGAAGGAGGTCATAGTGATGGACCATGCTAAGGCTCAAGCTTTGCTTTCATCTTCGATGAAAGAGAGGGGCTTCACAAACTCAAAGGTAGCTGCATTGAGTAAGAAGCTCCCTTCCTTTGTGTCCTCTCCTGCTAGAGCCCTCCCCTTTTTGCAGAAAGGGTTTGCGGCTGTATTAAAAGCAGTCGAGGCTGGCAAGCCTTGCCCCTCCCTGGAGGAGTGTAAACCCTTGTCGCTGACCCTACCCATGGACCACAAGGACTGGAAGGACGTCCATCTTACCTTCTCAGTCGGGAAGTTGGAGGCTGATATTGCCGGACGTCAGTTCGGTGAGAACCTCCCTAAGCTGTCTGACTTTCTTTTGCGGAGAGAGCTCGAGACAAAAGAAAGACTGGCTGCCTCAATGTCTCTTCAGACCACTCTTGAGACGATGGCAAGTGACCCCAAGGTCCATGAAATGTTCATGGTAGTGGCTAAGACTCATCTGGCCACAGTGACGAGGGATCTTTACAGCTTCGTCAGGGTGAGGAGAGCTTGTAGGGAGTTCGTGTTCACCTTGGCTACGGTGAGGCACGAGCCAAGGAAACTAATCTCCTCAAACATTTGGGGCAAAGACCTTTTCCCTAGCGAATTGGTCAAAGAAGTTGTGGATAAGGCCGCCACGGAGAATAGAAATCTTTTCCAGAAGTGGGGCCTGTCTATCAAGAGAAAATCTTCCCCGGATGAGGGTCCCCAACCAAAGAGGAAGACTAAAAGAACTAGGCTACTGTCTCGGCCAGCGAAGCCAGTTGAACAGCAACAGCAACAGCAATTGCCGATGCCTTCAGTGCCCAAGATGGTGGCACAAACCCCAACCACTTTCCAGTGGGTACCCCCGGCCGTGTCGACGCAGTACCCGGCATTCAACCCAACGTTCGAAGGGCAGTCAACTTCCTTTCGAGCAAAGCCTAGAGGAGCAGCCAGAGGCTCGTCTAGGCGCCCCTCAAGGGGAAGGGGATTCAGGGGTGGTCGCGGTCAGGGAGGCAAGACCTCTGGACAACAGTCCAGGTGAGGTGATACCGGTAGGAGGGAGACTTCAAAATTTTCGGGATCGGTGGACCTTCGATCCCTGGGCCCACAGCCTACTCAAGAATGGACTGGGCTGGAGCTGGTACAGCACTCCACCCCTGTGCCCTCGGTTTTTCCAACACTCCACCCCCGTTCTGGAGGAGTACATCCAAGATTTGTTGGAGGAATAAAGTGATCCGAAGGGTAAAGTCCATCAAATTCCAAGGGAGGCTGTTTTGTGTTCCCAAGAAGGACTCGGGAAAACTCAGAGTCATTCTGTACTTGTCGCCACTCAACAAGTTCATAGTGAACTGCAAGTTCAAGATGCTAACACTGCAACACATTAGGACCTTACTGCCCAAGAGGGCATATACCGTCTCCATAGACTTGTCAGACGCCTATTGGCACGTTCCAATCAACCGTCGACTCTCCCCCTACCTAGGGTTCAAGCTACAACGAAGACTATACCCCTTCAGAGCCATGCCATTCGGGCTAAATATAGCTCCAAGGATCTTCACGAAGCTTGCGAGCGTAGCTCTCAAGCAATTACGCCTAAAGGGAATTCAGGTAGTAGCCTACCTGGACGACTGGCTGGTGTGGGCAGCATCCAAAACAGAATGCTTGAACCTTCCATTCATGTGATCCAGTTCCTAGAGTTTCTAGGCTTCAAGATCAACAGAAAAAAGTCTCGACTTTCTCCATCTCAAAAGTTCCAGTGGCTGGGATTCCACTGGGACCTAATGTCACACCGTTTCTCCATCCCGGCGAAGAAAGGAAGGAGATAGCGGGTTCTGTCAAGAGACTTCTAGATTCCGAAAGGATATCAAGACGCGAGCAGGAGAGAGTACTAGGTTCTCTCCAGTTTGCTTCGGTGACAGACCCGGTGCTAAGAGCACAGCTAAATGATACAACCGGAGTTTGGAGAAGTTATGCATCAACGCGCGAAGAGATCTGAGAAGACCAATTCCGTTTCGTCTATGTACTCTTCTCAGGCCTTGGTCCCAAGCCAGACATCTGAAGAAGTCGGTTCTTCTTCAGCCACCTCCCCCGTCGGTGACAATTCACTCAGACGCCTCGAAGGAGGGATGGGGAGGTCACTATCAACGGAAAAAAGTCCAGGGGACTTGGTCCAAGCTATTCAAGACCTTTCTCATAAACTTTCTAGAAGCTATGGCAGTGCTCCTTACCTTAAAGAAAGTCTCCCCGCGTCACTCGATCCACATATAGTTGGTGCTGGACAGCGAGGTAGTTGTGAGATGCTTGAATCGACATGGATCAAGGTCACCACCTCTCAACCAGGTGATGTTGGCCATCTTCCGATTGGCGGAAAAGAAGAAGTGGTACCTGTCGGCAATTCACCTTCAAGGAGTCCACAATGTGACAGCGGACGCTCTATCCAGGTTCACACCGATAGAGTCGGAATGGTCTCTAGATGCAGGATTTTCTCCTTCATCTTGAGTCAAGTCCCAGAACTGCAGATAGACCTCTTTGCGACGAAAGACAACAAGAAGTTGCCCCTGTACGTGTCCCCATACGAGGACCCCTTAGCGGAAGCAGTGGACGCGATGTCCCTCGACTGGAACAGGATTTATCTGTTCCCTCCTCACAACCTTCTGTTGAGGGTCCTCAACAAACTGAGATCCTTCAAGGGGGTAGCGGCAATAGTGGCCCACAAGTGGCCGAACAGCGTGTGGTTCCCCCTGGCATGGGAACTACGGCTGAAGTTTCTACCGCTACCAGATCCAGTTCTGACCCAGCGAGTCCAGAAGTCTGCTGTCTGCGCTTCATTACAGAAAACCCGGACCCTGCAGCTCATGATTTTCTCTCCCTAGCGGTGAGAAAGCGTTTCGGGATTTCGAAAGCCAGCATAGACTTCCTAGAGGAATGTATGTGCAAATCTACTAGAAGGCAATAAAGTTTCGAAAGCCTGCGCTAGGCTCAGACCTTCAGCACCTCCAAAGCCCATTTCACGGTCTTTAGACAAAGTTCTTCATTTCGCTTCTCTGTTGAGCAATGAGGAGGGTGCGTTAAAGGATTTGACCCAAAAAGTTATTTTCCTATTTGCACTCGCGTCCGGGGCCAGGGTTAGTGAGATTGTAGCTCTCGCGAGAGAGGAAGGTCGTGTTCAATTCCAGGATGGGGGAGAACTGAACCTGTTTCCGGAGCCTACTTTTCTCGCCAAGAATGAGTTACCCACCAACAGGTGGGGTCCCTGGAGAATCTGCCCTCTGAAAGAAGATGCATTTCTATGTCCAGTAGAATGCCTAAAGGTCTATCTTCATAGAACTTCAGACTTCAAGGGTGGTCAACTATTCAGGGGAGAAACATTAGGCTCAAATTTATCACTGAATCAACTCAGGGCGAAAAATCAAATATTTTATTCGCAGAGCGGATCCTGACAGTACACCCGCAGGTCACGATCCGAAGAAAGTTGCTTCATCCTTAAATTTCCTTAATTTTATGGATTTTGAACATCTTCGTTTATACACTGGCTGGAAGTCTTTCAGAGTGTTCTTTCGCCACTATGCGAAGCAAGTGGAGCAACTAAAGAATTCTGTGGTAGCAGT
>NC_090767.1:38804017-38816713 GCF_036898095.1 Palaemon carinicauda
GAGAGAGAGAGAGAGAGAGAGAGAGAGAGAGAGAGAGAGAGAGAGAGAGAGAGAGAGAGGTGCATATCTAACGAGATCCAACCTTGGGTCACCCATACATGAAATTTTGTCTATTTCCAGAAGGTTCAAACTTGTTTGGGAAGCGTGGGAGTTTTTACCAAGTGTCAAAGCTGCCAAATATTAATCTCCCAAAACCTATACGTACGTAACGCCAGACGGCTCTCTCAGTCATCTAGCTCCACCCACCCATTGTCCCTGGAAAAAAAAAGATAACCTCCTGTACCAACCGTGTGTCACACAATTGTACATAATTATTTTGTATATATTATGCTTGTATCTGCGCTCTTCCCTCGCACTAAAAAGAACCTGAATGATCATGTCTCCGGTTTTGCTCTGTAACATTGTCTGTCTCTCGAACCGGTTATTTCCTGTTGCCTTGAGGTTTTGTATATAAAGGAGAGTGTTCCTTAATAAACAACTCAGTTGATTGCTTCCTGCCTTTGAGTTCACAACCCTCTCTCGGCACCGTCACATTGGTGACCCCGGAAGTCGACTCGCTCCCACTGCCTTCCACCCCCACCTCCCTCGCCCCTCCATCGTTGGTACTATGATGGACTCTACTACAGTAGTTGGCGCTACGGCCGCGCCATTGAAACTTTCAACGTTCGCCAGCAGAGAGGCCTTTGCTTGGTTTCAGCGCGCAAAAGTCCAGTTTCGCATCAACGGCGTGACTCGCTCAACCACCAAAGCAAATTATGTTCTCGCGGCGATACCCGAGGACACCTTCCCGGAAATATCCGACTGGCTTTGTGAACAAGGGCACACGGCAATAGCGTATGACGCCCTCAAAACACACCTTCTGCAGCAGTACTCGCCGTCGCCAGCCGCCCGTGTAGCAAAGCTTTTTCAGCTCTCACAACAACCGTTGGGGGACCAAAGGGCTTCGCTTGCCCTCAGGGAAATGACCAGTATCGCTCGCCTTCAACCTGCCGCAGACGGCTCTCCCCGTGAGGTGAACCTACTTCGTGCCCTTTGGATACGCTGTTTACCCGGACCTATACGCGCTGCCATACCCGATGTCGATAGTTTACCCATAAAGGACTTGATGACCAAAGCCGACGCCCTTATGGACAGCCACTTGAAGACCTCCATCAACGTCTCCACCCTTGACGAAGAGGATGCCTATTCAACGTCAACTGAAGCTGACATGAATGCCGTAGGACATACACGCCCACACCGTGACGTGCTGAAGCAGAGACAAAGCCGCCCATCACCCACCAATCGCTCGCGCCCCAACAAACGACTTCTACAGCCACTTACTACCTCCCATCCGCCGCAGTTTTGCTACTACCACTTCAGATTCGGGACAACTGCGAAGAAATGTGCCGAGGATTGTCAGTGGCCAAAAAACGTGTAAGTAGGCCATCGCTCGTGGCGGTGCCCTCCCGTGTTTCTAATCTTTTCTTTTTACAGGATGCAGGAACGGGCGTGCGATTTTTGGTAGACACGGGTGCTTGTCGTTCTCTTTTGCCAAGGAAACTCTTCAAGACACGACGTAGTCTGTCTACATCTGCCGACGTCCACTTGGTAGCGGCCAACAGATCTGCGATACACACCTACGGTTACGAGAACCTCACATTATCGTTCGGAAACGGTAAATTCAATTGAAAGTTTCTTGTTGCTGACGTCACTATGCCAATCCTCGGTGCGGATTTCCTCTCTCATTTCCACCTTCTGGTCGATGTCGCCCACCAACGATTGGTTAACGCAGACTCGTACTTGTCGACACCTCTTCAACCCGCCCCTCTAACCTCGCTCTCCACATTAGCGCACCCACGGATGCCTATGCCCACCTTCTCACGTCGTACCCGGAAGCTTTCCGTCCAGAACTTCGCCAAACGCCCACGGTTCCTGCCAAGCACGGTATTTATCACCATATCAAGACGACGGGACCCCCAGTCTTCGCAAAATTCAGACGTCTGGCACCAGAACAATTGGCAGCCGCCAAACAGACGTTCGGCGAAATGGAGGAAATGGGCCTTTGCCAAAAGGCCTCCAGCCCATGGTCGTCACCCTTACACATCGTTCTGAAGAAAGACGGCTCCCTCCATCCGTGCGGGGATTACAGGCGCCTGAACATGCAAACAGAACCGGATCACTACCCCCTCCCAAACATTGCCGACGTGACCTCCTACCTGCACAAAGCAAAGGTTTTCTCTACGCTCGATCTCCTGAAGGGGTATTATCAGGTGCCTATGAACCCAGAAGACATACACAAGACTGCCATCACCACTCCGTTTGGTACATACACCTTCAATTACTCCTGTTTTGGCCTTCGTAATGCTGGGGCCACGTTTCAACGTCTCATGGATGGCATCTTAGGGGACCTCCCTTTCTGTGTATGTTATGGGGACGACATACTTGTGTTCTCCTCCTCAAAAGAGGAACACCTCCGTCACCTGCGCATTGTGCTCGACCGCCTGCAACAAAACGGCCTTGTAGTCCGGTACGACAAGTGTATCTTTGGCGCCAACGAAGTGTCGTTCAAAGGGCACCGCATCACTCCTGAAGGTGTCAACCCCCTCCCTGAGAAGGTAGCAGCCGTTCCTAACTTCCCCGTGCCCTCGACCGTCAAAGCTCTGCAGGAATTCTTGGGCATGATCAACTATTATCACCGTTTTCTGCCAGCCATTGCCGCCACTCTTGCTCCCCTCTACGCCTCCCTCAAGGGCAATCCGAAGGACCTGAAATGGGGTCCCCTTCAAGAAGCAGCCTTTTGCAATGCAAAGAAGGCCCTATCAACTGCTGCAGCTCTCACTTTTCCTATCCCACACGCCCCTCTCCTTCTCTCCACCGATGCCAGCGACGTCGCTATTGTTGCAGTACTCGAGCAGGTGGTCAAAGGCTCGCCCCGCCCATTGGCCTTCTTCAGCAGAAAACTGTCCAAGGTAGAATCGGGTTATTCTACCTTCGATCGAGAATTGCTGGCGGTGCACTTGGCTGTCCGTCACTTTCGCCATTTCTTCGTCATTCGCAGAGACCACATGCCTCTGGTGCACGCCTTCACTCGACAGTCTGACGCCTGGTCCGCCCGTCAACGCCGACATCTCTCCGCCGTGGCTGAATACAATTGCACCCTCCAATACGTTCCTGGGAAAATGAATCTTGTTGCCGATGCCCTGTCAAGAAACACGTTGGCTGCCGTTCAACTGGGATTGGATTACAACGCCCAGGCTGAAGCCCAACGACAGGATCCAGAGTATCAAGCTTGTAGGACATCCTGCACGTCCCTCCGTTGGGAAGACTTTCCCCTCGAAGACTCCAACACCACCCTCCTCTATGACGTCAGTACTGGTACATCGCGACCTTGGATTCCTGCTCCCATGCGCCGACAGGTGTTTGATTTCATTTACGGCCTTTCACATTCCTCGTGCCGTTCTACTGCACAGCTGCTGTAGGCAAAGTTCATTTGGCACGGCATTTCTAAGGATGCTAAGGATTGGGTCCGCGCCTGTACTTCTTGCCAAACTTCCAAAGTACATCGACACACGGATTCAGGAGTGGGCACCTCTCCTCAACCTCAGCGTCATTTCGCACACATTCACCTCGACGTTGTAGGCCCCCTACCCACATCACAAGGACATCGTTACCTGTTTACCGTCATCGACCGCTAAACTCGTGGGCCTGAAGCCATTCCCATGGAAACTGCAACGTCCGCCTCATGTACATCTGCCTTACTCTCAGGATGGATTTCAAGATTCGGTATCCCTGAGCATATTACTTCTGACAGGGGAACCACTTTCACCTCTCAATTGTGGACGTCGTTAGCGAATCTCCCGGGCATCACCCTACATCAGACAACGGCCTACAACCCCGCTGCCAATGGAATGGTTGAATGTTTTCATCGCACCCTCAAAGCAGCTTTGATGTCCCGCTGCAAGGATTGCAACTGGTTTACTCAGCTTCCCTGGGTCCTCCTGGGACTAAGGACCACTCCTAGAGACGCCCTCGACGTCTCGGCAGCTGAAATGGTGTATGACGACCCGTTGGTCATCCCTGATGAATTTTTTCCTTCTACAACCTCCTCCGACGATTTCCAGCGCATACGTCACGTTGTGGGAAAATTTACTCCGTGCCGCCGGACTTACAAGCCTCCAGCAAAGCATCACATACCAACGGACTTGCACTCTGCAACGCACGTCTTCCTGCGCAACGACACCAGCAAGCCACCACTAACGCCCCCTTACACGGGCCCTTTCCTTGTGATCCGACGCAGTCCGAAAGCATTCCTCCTAAACATTCGGGGCAAAGAAGACTGGGTCTCCATTGATCATCTAAAACCTGCTTATCTTCTGCCAGATGACCCGCCTACAGTTCGCCTCTCTAGATCAGGGCGCCCTATTTAACATGTACAGTATGTCATTTTTAGGGGGGGAGCCATGTACCAACCGTGTGTCACACAATTGTACATAATTATTTTATATTATTATTATTATTATTATTACTATCCAAGCTACAACCCTAATTGGAAAAGCAAGATGCTATAAGCCCAGGGGCTCCAATAGGGAAAAATAGCCCAGTGAGGAAAGGAAATAAGGAAATAAATAACTGAAGAGAACAAATTAACAATAAATCATTCTAAAAAAAGTAATGTCAAAAGAGATATATCATATATAAACTATTAACAACGTCAACAACAAAAATGTCATATATAAACTATAAAAAGACTCATGTCCGTCTGGTCAACAAAAAAGCATTTGCTCCAACTTTGAACTTTTGAAGTTCTACTGATTCAACAACCCGATTAGGAAGATCATTCCACAACTTGGTAACAGCTGGAATAAAACTTCTAGAGTACTGCGTAGTATTGAGTCTTATGATGGAGAAGGCCTGGCTATTAGAATTAACTGCCTGCCTAGTATTACGAACAGGATAGAATTGTCCAGGGAGATCTGAATGTAAAGGATGGTCAGAGTTATGAAAAATCTTATGCAACATGCATAATGAACTAATTGATCGACGGTGCCAGAGATTAATATCTAGATCAGGAATAAGAAATTTAATAGACCGTAAGTTTCTGTCCAACAAATTAAGATGAGAATCAGCAGCTGAAGACCAGACAGGAGAACAATACTCAAAACAAGGTAGAATAAAAGAATTAAAACACTTCTTCAGAATAGATTGATCACCGAATATCTTAAAAGACTTTCTCAATAAGCCAATTTTTTGTGCAATTGAAGAAGACACAGACCTTATATGTTTCTCAAAAGTAAATTTGCTGTCAAGAATCACGCCTAAAATTTTGAAAGAGTCATACAAATTTAAAGAAACATTATCAATACTGAGATCATGATGTTGAGGAGCCACCGTCCTTGACCTACTTACAATCATACTTTGAGTTTTGTTAGGATTCAACTTCATACCCCATAATTTGCACCATGCACTAATTTTAGCTAAATCTCTATTAAGGGATTCACCAACCCCAGATCTACATTCAGGGGATGGAATTGATGCAAAGAGAGTAGCATCATCTGCATATGCAACAAGCTTATTTTCTAGGCCAAACCACATGTCATGTGTATATAGTATGAAAAGTAATGGGCCAAGAACACTACCCTGTGGAACACCGGATATCACATTCCTATACTCACTATGGTGCCCATTAACAACAACTCTTTGAGATCTACTACTTAAAAAATCAATAATAATGCTAAGAAACGACCCACCCACTCCCAACTGTTTCAGTTTGAAAACAAGGGCCTCATGATTAACACGGTCAAAGGCAGCACTAAAATCAAGGCCAATCATACGAACTTCCCGACCACAATCGAGGGATTTCTGTACTGCATTGGAGATTGTAAGAAGGGCATCACATGCTCCAAGGCCTTTCCGAAAACCAAATTGCAAACTAGGGAATAGATGATTACCTTCAGCAAACCTATTAAGACGTTTTGCCAGAAGACGTTCAAAAACTTTAGATAATATGGGAGTTATGGAAATTGGGCGGTAATCAGTGGGACTTGAGCTACCACAAACACATTTACATAGAGGAGTAACATTACCAATTCTCCAACAAGTGCTAAAAGCTCCTCTTCTTGCTAACTTGCGTAAAATAACAGATAACTTTGGAGCTAAGAAATCTGCTGTCTTTATAAAAAACAAAGGAAAAATACCATTTGGGTCTACACCTCCATAAGCATCAAGGTCCATCAACAGAGCTTTAATCTCACGAGATCGAAAAGCTAAACTAGTTAGTTTAGCCTCAGGAAAACCGGAATGAGGAAGTTCAAGTTTTTCATTACTCTGTTTACTGTCAAAAACATCAGCCAAAAGGGTTGCCTTTTCCTTTGGACAGTGAGTGACTGAGCCATCTGGCTTAAGTAAAGGAGGAACTGTTGCATCTACACCAAAGAGTGCAGACTTAAGGGTAGACCACCATTTATGTTCCTGAGTTGTACCAGAGAGGGTTTCTTTTATGATTAAATTGTACTCCTTTTCAGTTGAGGCATAAACTCTCTGAGCATAAGCTCGAAGCTGAGTATAGTTGTTCCAGGTCAAATCTGATCTGTTACCCTTCCAAAGGTGATAGGCCTCCTGCTTCTCCAAATAAGCACGTCTACAATCATCATTGAACCACGGTTTGTCCTTCATTCGGTACCTTAGCACACGAGAAGGGATACGCCTATCAATTATGTTGACTAGATTCTCATTCAAAGGGACAACAGGATCTACGCTATTATATAATTGTGACCAATTCAAGCACAAAAGATCATGCAAAATCCCATTCCAGTCTGCTTGGGATTTCATATAAATTTTACAAGAATATGATATATCAGGGACAGGCTGCTCAGTCTTCACTAATAATGAAATCAAGGCATGATCAGAAGTCCCGACTGGAGAACCAACCTTACTAGTTATAACGCCAGGGGAGTCAGTGTATACGAGATCCAAGCAATTACCAGACCTGTGAGTAGCTTCATTTATGATTTGCTCACAGCCTGATTCTGAGGCAAAGTCTAAAGCTCTTAAGCCATGGCGATCGGTAGGAGAGATAGAACTCAACCACTCCCTATGGTGAGCATTAAAATCACCAACAAAGACAAACGAAGCCTTTCTATCATCTTCTTGTATCTTAGCCATAATGGTAAGAAGACAATCAAAGATAGAATCATCCATGTCTGGATTCCGGTAGATTGAACACAAATAAAAGTTGTTATGCCTGCCACAAACTTTTATTACCTGAATCTCATGACATCCACATTGATAGCAGGACTTATGAGAAGCAGGGTACTCGGTCCTAATATACACCGCCATTCCCCTGGCCCTAGGAATGGAATCACGTTTCAGCATTATTGGCTTCTTAAAACCAGTTATAAGGAGCTCAGATGAGTGCCTCATATTAGAAACCAAAGTTTCTGAGCACAAAAGAATATCATACTGTCTGGACGCAACTGTAAGGTCTCGGATATTTGCATGAAGACCACGAATATTGCAATACAGAAGACGACATTGACGAAATCTAGGACGTACTGGTCCCGGATTTTGCTCAATGTCTCCAGACAGCATAAGAATTAATAGAAATAAAAAAGAGACATCATACTTAAAAACTAGATTAACAAGAATTAAAACAAAAACAATATGTACAGAATAATAATAAAAGTGATTGATGATATCCATAGACTATAGTAAAAAGTCGGAAAAACTGGTCAACATGGAGGAGCCGATACACCATGCAAGGCTAAATACCCTCCAGGATAGCCACTTCAACTTGTATCTGCGCTCTTCCCTCGCACTAAAAAGAACCTAAATGATCATGTCGGTTTTGCTCTGTAACATTGTATGTCTCTCGAACAGGTTATGTCCTGTTGCCTTGAGGTTTTGAATATAAAGGAGAGTGTTCCTTAATAAACAACTCAGTTGATTGATTCCTGCCTTTGAGTTCACAACCCTCTCTCGGCACCGTCACACTCCTCTCACAGGGCATGAGCCTTCAAAACACATGGTAAAGAAAAACATTCCATAGCACATGTTCTAAAATTCTCTCTCAAATATGACGCAATACATCATATATATAAAAGAACATTACCTAAGCCCTTGTTCCTATCTCTCATGAATCCTACAACACTCTCAAATAGACAAAGTAAGACTTCGTAGCAATCACACGTGAGATAAAATGTTGATTCTTTAAAAATAAATACATAAATTCACATATATTAACTTGAATAAAAGTATAATAAAATTTACGACAAAAGCCTCACATAATTTATATAAATTTCTTATGTGTACTTGAGAGGGTCGCATTTTACGGGCTGGATATCATCTCTTCAATGAACAAATGAAAACAATATAAATAAATATATTTAAAATTATTAATAAACTAAGACCTATACTCTACACTAGACCATCATTTATTAATAATAAAAAAAATGCTTTCCATCATAATCATCACAAAATTATTAGAATATACGTGTAGCCTTTCATCTACTGGCATAATTCATTGATGTTATGTCTTTAACCGTTTACTGTTCTGTTATTTCAGATTATTATACTATTACGGTGATGAAAGCACGCTCGATATTGCCATCCATTAGGGGGCTATTTTTTTTTTCCAAAACGAATTCAAGACACATTCCGTGTGTAAATTTGCATGCTGTATAATACAAGGTGTATGATAGACCTTAGTTTAATACTAATGCTCATAAATCAAGCGGTCCTTAATTCATCGGGATGACCGCAAAGAGGACGATAGTTAAAATGACAATTTCTCGTCCTCGGGCCACAAATCAAATCCCCTTTGTTCTCTTATCTGATTATCTTGTACGTGGTAGTAAGCTACTGATTTCTGGTGTGTTGGGTTGTATATAAATCCAGGTTAACCCGATCACAGCATCACTTGTCTAAAAAGTCGTCAGTATGGCTGCTGAACGGAGATCGGACAACCTCTATTTCATTGACTAGGACTATTAAGTGAACACCAAGTACTCACAAGAGGCTTCTGAAAACAAAAAATTCTATTTTGGAAGACTATATAAAAAAAATTCCCTGAAGCCCAGAGCCGAAATGTCTCTTTGTTTTCGTTTGTCATAATGGCTTTTACAATAAATATTTTATTATTTTTGTTGAAAGATCAACATGTTCGCTATATTTTTTTTTCATCAGTTTGTTTTTATTATTTCTCTAATGATACAATACCCCTTTGACTTCTTGTTATTTTTTTTATCTTATCCTTATATCCTTCTTTTATTTCTTTTTCCTTGTTGGTTTCCCTTCCCAGTAGGGTTGAAGCTTGACTAATAATAATAATAATAATAATAATAATAATAATAATAATAATAATAATAATAATAATAATGATAATATAGGAGAATGCAAACCATTTTATACCTCTAGATTTTATTTTGAAATTAGTCTATGGACATAGACCAGAACTTCTTTACTGATATAGATGACAAGTAACAATTTCCAAGAAGATTCCTCATCAGAGGACTCTAGACTTAATACTGAAGAATCAATATATTTATCGATCACCTTATTTTGCTTTGCATCGTCCTCCTGTAATTTTTCGAGTTGTTTTTTGGTATTCCCCCATTCTCTTTTTTTTTTTGTCACCGAATGCACTGATTCTTTTACAAGTAAGCCTACCCTTAAATCTTCCAACATAGGTATTCACTTGTGCCCAAGTATGTGGCAGTGTATTATATTGGCAATAGTATGAAGGTAGACGAGTAACCTTGTGACCATTTTCAACTGCAATTTGAACAATCACATAAACTTTATCAATATTCAGAGAGTATTCCTTGACCATTTCCAAATGTTGGCATTTCAACATATTTTCTCATGGTGATAAGCTTTTTTCATGAGCCATTATTTTTTTCTTATCCTTTTTGTTTGATGCTGTTGGAGGTTTATCTGATTTTGCTCTATGATAAGATGCGTTACCATTACAATTATGGAAGATGGGAATATACTCGGTAGCAACTGCTTACAGAAGCATTGTTCAAAACTACGTTACTGTTCATTTGACTGTGATAGCAGTTTTGCCTAAATTGATTGCTTCTGTTGTGCAAGTAATTGCTTTAGAAACATCAGTATCAGGGCCTCCTTTCTGTATTTTTAAAGCAAAATATTTCTAAACATTATAAACAATCTCTAGTGCTTGACCAGTAAGTAGCCTACTGTTGCTCTGTATGGGGATGGATGATCTGGGTGTGGAGTTTAAGCAACAAGCTACTTTCGTCACAGATGGTTCCTGCTAGTACCTGCCCGCAAGGAATACTTCCTGACGAAAGCCGATTAATGAATGTCAATCGCTGACCCGAGAAACTATATCGGAAAAAGTGGCAATTTTGTCTGGTTTCTTTATAGTAGGCCAACGACTGAATAATGTTTCAAAAGTATATCAATTAAAAGTTGAGTTCTATATCATTAAAGTTTAACATTTAAATTAACTATATTCATTATAATCATCAAATTGCTTCCTTCTCTCTTCATTTTCGAAACACGATGTCGGATATATGGCAATGTGTGTTTTTTGTCTTTAGGTATATCTCAAAATTCTTTGTAAATTTGACCGAGTATAGCGACAAACTACACGTTTCATTGTGGATTTTTTGTCCATTTTTCCATGAGTATTGCCGTGTGAAGCTCATGCACCGGAAGCACATAAATTGAATCTATTTGGGAAGATAAAAGAAAACAGTTCTCGAAAATCACACCTGCACTACAATACTTCTCTACCTCGTCGTTATCACAAAACCTTGAATGACAGTCTGTGGCTTCTAACGTGTCATATAATTCAATATTTTTCTTAAATAAGAAAATAAACTCTTTCATATCACTACTGCGAAGTCAGCAATAATTGCATGATGCAAATGTGTAATGTCATATAAATTATTTTCTATTCCAAAAATGGGGTAACTTGAAAGCAATGGAGGTAGCTTGAAACTGGTTTCAAACTAGCCCCCGGCTAATCTTAAAACTGTTTCAAGTTACCTGTGGGTAGTTTGAAACTGGGAGGTAGCTTGAAACCTTGGAGGAAAC
This sequence comes from Palaemon carinicauda, assembly GCF_036898095.1. Taxonomy (NCBI): domain Eukaryota; kingdom Metazoa; phylum Arthropoda; class Malacostraca; order Decapoda; family Palaemonidae; genus Palaemon; species Palaemon carinicauda. The sequence continues at coordinate 38,815,058 of NC_090767.1, forward strand.
AACTGGAGATGCCAGTTCTTGATCCAATAAGTTAATCTCTGTCACTGTATTGGAATTTTCAGTCAGTTCTATTCAGAGCTTTGTTTAGAGACGGTAACCCTTATTGTGCCTTCATTAGCGATGGCTCCTTCCTGTGCTGCTCTGGTTGTACGAAATATATTCCGCTGACTGCCTTCATGCAAAAATCAATAACAACAGTTGTGACATTATCACAAGCTGTGTTCAATGTCATCCATAGAGGGCTATAAAGGTCAACGACTTTACTTTAGTTCATTGTTCCCAGGAGTTTGTAACTGATTCGCCAATAAGTTGAGCAACAAGTTTAACATTTTTTCTTTTAATAAGTTGACTGGGTGAACCAGGCAATTCACATATTACAAACTATCTGGATTTACATATTGACTGTAATATATATATGTATATATATATATATATATATATATATATATATATATATATATATATATATATATATCCAGTGGAACCTCTACATACGATTGTCCTAACATACGAATTTTCCAATGTCCGAAGTAAAATTCGACCAAATTTCTGTCTCGGCACCCTAAATAATGCTCCAACATCCGATGTAGATCTTGTTTACGCCGGTAGATGGCAGCACGTAAGAGGGACGCCATTGAGCGTCGAGTGCTCTGTTCTCTGTTCTTGTGTGTATCGTGTGGTTGTCCTCTGTTTGGTCTGTTATTAACAGTGCTTATTTTCTTCCTTTTCTCACATTTCCTTTTTGATTTTACCTATAATCATGGTGCCTAAGAAGCTAATTTTCAGTACAAGTAGTGGTGAGAAAAGGAAGAAGGCAATTCTTTCATTAGAATTGAGGTAAGAAATTATAGAAAAACATGAGAGCAGTGAGCATATGAGTGATATGCCTAAACAATATGGCCACAATAGGCCTATGATCTCGACGATCATCAAGCAGAAGGCAGCCATTAAAGCAGATAAACCATCGAAGGGGATCACCATTATTACAAGACATCGTAGCAATACCCTGGAAGAGATAGAACGCCTTTTGTTGATAGGGATAAAGGACAAAGAGATTGTTGTCAACAGAAAGAAAGAAAAAAGTGAAGCAAAGAAAACCATGATAGAATTAACAAGCTCTTTTAAAAAAGTCTTCTCTCTTTTTCTGTTTCTCTCTAAACATAGCATTAACATGTTCTTTAAATAAAATCTCTCTCTCTCTCTCTCTCTCTCTCTCTCTCTCTCTTGTTCTTCTTCGATGTTATATTGTTAGAGACGTCTATTATTTTTTTGCGAGAGAGAGAGAGAGAGAGAGAGAGAGAGAGAGAGAGAGAGAGAGAGAGAGAGATTAAACAAAAATGTGTTTAGAGTACGTATGATTTTTAACACCATTAACGAGTTGAAAAACAATTAAATATAACTAAGAAAGTAATAACAGCTAATCTGAATTCCTTTATCAACTAAAACAAATATTGATACAAACACACTCGTGTGCGTATGCAAAAACACACACACAGGAATTGCTACGCAGTAAGAGACAGACGGTCGGGGAGGAGGTAGAGATGGTGACTGCGATAACGTACCGTAACTCGTCACTGAAAGTGATGGTGATGGAAATATATGAAATATCAATAAGAAAATAAGCTAAGTAAGATAAAGGAAAATATATGGCAGAAA
>NC_090767.1:38817213-38859713 GCF_036898095.1 Palaemon carinicauda
ATGGACCATAATAATACAAAAATAGAGGTATTTGAATAAAAATACGATCTAACAAGATTTATATATAATAATGCTAAAATTATTTACAAAACATTACAGTTAAACTTAAAGTCCTTACAAAAGGAACACAAATATCATAAAGGACAGGAATGACACAATAGGACAAATGACAAATGACACTGCAGATTGAGAACACTTGAAACAAAAGCACAATTCATTATTAAACCCTTACAATAATATCACATATACTTAGGTTATAGATACATTTCAATTAAGAGGACTGCTTCCTTGCCAGACAATTAAAGACCTTTGTTTAGGGGTCGAAGAAATATAGGATGGGCAGAGCAAGTAAGAACAAGGAGTGTGAAACTAAAGCAAACAAGTTCCTGGGAAAGGACAAAGGAACGCAGTATACAGGGGAAAACAGTTAGGAAAAATATATACAATAATTACGATGATATGGGAGGTGTAATACCTCCCCGTAGAGGATCAAGCCCAGCGGAGTGGCTTGATCAAAGTTAAACACATTACATTTCGTGGGTAGGTTGAGGTCCGTGACAAGACATCAGCAAATACGTTATCGCTGCTATTGAGGTGCTTTATTTGAAGGTTGAAGTTATGAAGATATAAAGTCCATCTTAGTAAGGGCTGATTATGGGCCTAGGTGCGCTCAAGAAAGGTGAGGGGGTTTTGGTTCGTATAGACATGGAAGACCGGAGCTCCTTGTAGGTAACATTCAAACTTTTGGAGAGCAAGAACCAAACCTAAAATCTCCTTTTCTATGGTCACTGTAGGACAGCTGATGAGGCTTGAAGCTACTGGAGGTGTATCCTATTGGGTGGAGTACCCCATCAATTTCCTGCGGCAGCACTCCTCCAGCACCTGTGTCGCAAGTGTCTACTTGTAAATAGAAGGGTTTAGAAAAAATAGGACTATGTAAGACTGACTCACTACTCAAAAATTATTTTAAATGTTCATGTGCTACCTGACTTTTTTCATCTCATTCATACTTCTTTTTAGGGCTGGTAAGACTATGTAAAGGGGCAGCTACTGAAGCAAAATTATGGCAGAACTTCCTGTAATATGAAACCATACCTAGAAATCTTTTAAGGGATTTCCTAGTCTTATGTTCTGGATAGTCAAGAATGGCATTAACATTTGCAGTTTTAGGCCTGACATTACCTCCACCCACAATATGTCCCAAGTAAGTAACTGTAGCTTGACCAAGAGCACATTTTTGTAAATTTTTTGTTAACTGGGCTTTTCTTTATCTATCAAAGAGCATATTCAAACGTTTCATAAGCTCTTCTCAAGAATCTCCTATCACCAATATATCATCTAGATAAGCAAATACTCCCTATGAACCCTGAATAGTGTAGTTAATTATGCGTTGAAATGTGGATGAGGCATTTGTTAAACCAAAAGGCATTGCTTCATACTGGAATAACCCGAAAGGAGTTATGAAAGCCGATATAAGCTTGGCTCTAGATGTTAACTTCACCTGATAAAACCCTTTAAGGAGATCTATCTTAGCTACATACGCTGCTTGGCCCACAGAGTCTAGAAGGTCATCTAGACGGGGTAAAGGGTAACTATCCTTAACAGTAGCAGAATTTACTCTCCTGTAGTCTGTACACAGTCGCATGCTGACATCCTCCTTTGGTACCAATAGACATGGAGACGCCCATGGTGACTTGCTTGGTATAGCTAAACCGGCACTCAGAAGATATTCCACTTATTTCATCACTAGTTTCTGGGCCGGGCTGATGCGATAAGGGTGTTGTCTTATGGGAGCAGTTCCTAGTAGAAGTTCTATGCCATGGGTGAGGACTGTACACTGACCTGGGTTTTTCCCATGAGGTTCTTGGTAAGAGTAAATAGGATTTTCAAGTCCTTCTGATTGAAGAGGAAAAAGATGTTGACATGAGTTTTCAGTCTTTCAGAGCAGCACAATTATCTACAAAACTTCACGAATAGATGAATTCAGGTTCACTTACTTCAGGTTTCTCGTTCTTGACCTTAACATTACCATTTACAATTTTGTCTCCATAACCAGTTTCAGTATTCCTGGAATGATACCTTTTAAGCAGATTGGTATGGATAATTTGAGTACTTTTCCTTCTGTCAGGGGTTTCAATCACATAGGTATGGTTATTGACATTTTTAACTACTTATATGGACCAAAGAATTTGGAGGAAAATGGGGATCCAGGGAAAGGAAAATATGCTAACACCAGATCTCCTGGGTTGAACTTCCTAATTTTCGTTTTTCTATCATAACTATTTTTCATTTTAATTTGAGCTTTGCTTAAGTTTTCACTGGCTATTTTACGGACTTTGGAAAAGGATTCTTTAAAGTAACTCAAATATTGCTGAACAGTTACATTCTGATTAGAGTCTGGGGGCTTTAACCATTAATCTTTAATTAATGCAAGGGGTCCTCTCAATAATCTCCCATATACCAATTCAAAAGGAGAAACACCAAGGGATTCCTAGGGGAACTCCCGTATAGCAAACGACAAAAACTTTACTCCTTCATCCCAATTAAAATTGCTCTCTAAACAAAAACGTTTTTAACATTTAAATGTTTGGTGCCATCGTTCAAGTACTCGCTGATATTCCGGATGATATGTAGATGATAAGCTATGTTTTATATTTCATACCTTAAGGATTTCTGAAAAGAGTTTACGTGTAAAGTTAGAACCGCGATCAGTTTGGATATCCTTGGGGATCCCGCAAGTAGTAAAGAAACTTGAAAGGTGTTTAGCATTATTTTTACGGCAGATATATTCTTAAGTGGATGGCCTCTGGAAAACGAGTACTGGGACACATAAGAGTTGATAAATATTGATTACCACCTTTCGTCTTAGGCAAGGGTCCAACATAGTCTATTACTAATTTTTCAAAGGGCTCATGTGGAACTAACATGGGCTGTAAAGGTGCTTTAGGAATTACTTGGTTAGGTTTGCCAGCTATTTGGCATACATGACCTGTCTTTATGAAATCTCCTACGCCTTTCCTCATATTTGGTTAATAGTACTTATCAAGTATTCTATAGTAAGTTTTGTATGGTCCCAAATGACCACCTGGTCCATCATGTGCAATTTCCATTATATGAGTGCCTACTGAAGAAGGAACAACAATTTGGTATTTCTCATTCCAAGTATAAAGATCTGAATAGTTAGAAGGACGGTAAAAACGCATTAGGATACCATTATTATGATAAAAAGATGGGGATTTATTCAAAGATTTTATATGAACAGCCTTATCATGCAAACAAGAAAAAGATTGATATGACCTCTGGGCAGTTTCTAGTTTATCTCTAGACATTACCTTAGTTAAGATATCACTATCTACTACTTTTTCCTGCTTGGGACTGAGTGACTATATGTGCTGGGGCTTGTTCAAGATCTACCTTCTCATTATCCATCAAAAGTTTGTCCAAAACTACCCTATCATCCATGGGGTTATCAGTGACAATTAAATTTGGTACAATTAATTTCCCAGCTAAATCATTACCCAATAGCAATGAAACTCCTTTTACCGGCAATTCTGTATCAATCACCCCTAGTTCAACTTTCCCTTTTACAAGTGGACAATCAAGGTAGACATTGGCAAGGGGAATGGATGATATTCCAGTAAGATCCCTTGCAACCACCTCCTCACCAGTTAGATTATTCTCAACATTAGGTAAAGCCTTACTATGCAACAAAGTTAAAGCAGCTCCAGTGTCTCGTAATATAGTGACCTTAGACTTCTGTTTTTTCTCCCCCAAGGCTATTATACCTTCATACTTAAAATCATCAAACACATCTGGTATATTTGCTTGCACATGCAAAACAGGTTTACTATGGAAGGTTGAAAATCTTACGTTGGGTTTCATAAAAACAATACGGTAGTTATCAGACCCTTTACATTTAGGGTCGTTACAATTACGAATAATATGTCCTTCTTTCTTACAATAACTACATTTAGGATTATCAGAACCTTTGGGATTATCCTCCGAAATCTGGGATTTTCCTTAAACTGGTTTTACAAAAATCTCAGCTCTTTTATTAGGAATAGACTTATATATTAAGGAATAAGTGTCAGCCAAGGAAGCAGCCTTTAGTGAATCTTTCTCCTGCCTATCTTCAATGTAGAGCATTACATTAATGGGAAGTTTCCATTTAAATTCTTCAATAACCATTAAATTCATCAGTTCTTCAAGAGAAGTTACTTCAGCATACTTAAGCAATTTCTTGATAGCTCTAAGCATGTCAGAAGCAAATTCTAGGAAAGTTTGGATATATGATTTACGTAGGTTACGAAAAGCTTGTCTATATCCTTCCTCTGTTATGGAAAATGCATCTAAGATTGCTTTCTTAACCTGGTTATAATCCTTAGTGTCATCCAGATGCCTAACAACCTGAGCAGCTTTTCCTGACAATTTAGGTTTAAGGAGCCATACCCACTGTTCAGCAGACCAATTAAGGTGATTAGCAGTTTCCTCAGATACCCAAAAAATAATCCTCTGAATCATACTCTGTGAATGAGGGAACTAACTTTATATTTTTAGTCAGGTCAAAGAGAGATAGCTCTTCTTCCACCTTGATAGTTAAACTAGATTCTAATTCTAATTTAGCTTTCTCCCTTTCAAACTTTTCTCTTTCTTCCCTAGCTGGAAATTCTAACTCAGCTTTCTCCATTTCAAATTTTTCTCTTTCTTTCTCTTTCCATTTAAAAAAACTCACGTCTCTTTTCAGCAGCTTGCAAAGCTTACTCTTCCTCTCTTAAACCTAACTGAGCTTTTTCACGCTCGACTGCAAGACGTTCAAACTCTAGCTGTTGTTAAAATGTAAGGGAAGGGGTTTCTGGAACAAGATACTGCATAGCTTCGTCACCCGAGGTTCCAATATGTATATAGTGAGCAATTATCACTTTCCTAATGTCCAACTTACGCATACTAGAATGTACCTCAAGGTCTAAATGCCTAGCTACATCCATTAATTCAGACTTCCTAGCATCGGTAAGGGCATGCAATTCAGAGGAAGGATCCACCACAAACTATTGAGTATCAGACTTCGCCATTGTGAAAATTAAAAAGAAACTTCAAGAACAATATAAAGACCTGAATTAGAGTTTTACAATTCTTAGATTGCAGCGCACTTAGTTAAGCATTGACCACTCATAAAACCATAAACCAGGCATAAATAGTAACAGATTAGACAAATATTAATACACAAAACATTTTAGATATGGGAAAAGGAGAATGAATAAGGACGGACTAAAGTATTTTACTCCCGGTTCAAACCAAAATGAAGTCAAAAGGAAGTACTGTCGCTCAGCTTTCAACCGTAACTTACTACACTTTGATTTGAACGGTAACTTCACACACATATGTCGAGGCATTAACAAGATTCATTACACTTTACAGAAAATAAATATTGCAAGAGATTGGTATCTAAGGAGCCAGGGAAAGACTATAAGCACGTGAAAGTCACGACTAATTCGAGAGAAATTAATTTTTAGCAATGGTACGACAGATTAACTTTTTAACCCGTGCACCCAGTCTCGGTTATGAGAGGAGGGGGGTGAGGAAACCATGACAAGGTTACCGGCAGTCGTTTACTAAAAAAAGTGGCCACCTTCTGTCAACGAAAAATTTACGCACAATAAAAATAGATTCTTCAGCAATCTAACAAACACAAAAACAGTCCCCTAACTAACTATTACTCAGGATGTTTATATCATGTAAGGTTGAATAACGAATCACCAACTACATAAACAAACAACTGATTCTTAACGATATTGTCAATTATTACATACCCAAGAAGTTTAGCAAAAAAAAAAATCCCGGACGGGCCCCCATAATATTATTACAGTCGTGAGAGAGAAGGGTAAATTACCATTCTAGCATGTGAGTTCAATGGACCATAATGATAATAAAATAAGGGTATCTGAATGAGAATAAGATCAAACAAAATTCATATAATTATACAAAAATTATTTACAAAATATTACAATTAAACTTAGAGTCCATATAAAAGGAACACAAAGGTCATAAAGGACAGGAATGACACAATAGGACAAATGACAAATGACAAATGACAAATGACAAACTACATCCAAGTCTCGAAAAGTAATCACACTGGGAATTGAGAACACTTGAAACAAAAGCACAATTCGTTATTAAACCCTTAAAATAATATAACTTATACTTAGGTTATAGATGCATTACAATAAAGGGGATTGCTTACTTGCCAGACACTTAAAGTCCTTGGTTCAATTGCTGAGTGGAGACTGATTCAAAATTACATCTAGGGGTCGAAGAAATTTAGGATGGGTGGAGCCAGTAAGAAAAAGGAGTGTGAAATGAAAACAAACAAGTTTCTGAGAAAGGACAAAGGAAAGTGGTATAATAGGGAAAACAGTCAGGCAAAATATATACAATAATTACATTGATGTGGAAGGTGTAATAATGCTGAGCAGTAAGTGCAAGTGGTTGTGAAGCTAGTATTGTTAGCCTTCTGTAAACTTTATAAACATTGCAGAGGATGTGCAATATGTGAAACTGGATGTGTAGAAATGACTTTTAACCTTTGGAAACATTGTAAACGTTATAGAGGCTGGCAAGGATTTTCATCATTCTGAAAGCCTTCTAAAAGTTATAGAGGATGTGCAGTATTTGCAAATGGTGTTGTAGCCATTAATTTTTGCCTTCGGGAATCTTTGTAATCGTTTTAGAGGCTTTGAAGTGATTGAATGTTGTGTTCTCGCCAGTGATTTTACGAATCTGGAAAGATTCTAAACATTGTAGAAAATAATTACCATTCATTTGTGACCTGGGAGTGATTTTAGCCTTCTTAATGCATATTAAACGTTGTACAGGCTGTGTACTAAGTGCAAAAGATGGTGCAGCTAAGCATTTTAGTCTTGTGGAGGCATTCTGAAAGATGTAAATGTTGTGCAGTAAATGCATTTGATGGTACAGTCAGTGACCCCGGCCTTCTGGGAGCGTTTAAACGATGTAGGGCCTTGCTAAAAGTACAAGTGGTAATGTGGCATGTTATTTTAGCCTTCTGAAAGCATTGAAAACGTTGTAAAGGCTATGAAGTAAGAGTAAGTGGTGGTGTAGCAAGTAATGTTAGCCTTTTGGAAGTGTTGTAAACGTTGTACAGGCTGTGCAGTAAATGAAAGTTGAGGTGTAGCCATTAATTTTAGCCTTCTGGAAGCGTTTTATACATTGTAGATAATGTGTAATGAGTGCATGTGGTGTTTTCGTCACTGATTCTAACCCTCTGGAACCGTTGTAAACGTTAGAGAGGCTCTGCAGTAAGTTCATGTGGTGGTGCAGCCAGTGATTCTATCCTTCTGGAAGCGTTTTAATAAATGCAAGTGGTGGTATAGCTCTTAAATATAGCATTCTGGAATCGTTATAAACGTTGTAGAGGACGCGCGGTATGTGCTATTGGGGGGTATAGCCAGAGATTTCAGCCTTCTGGAAACATTCTTAATAATATAGAGTCTGTGCAGTTAGTGAAAGCAGTGGTGTAACAAGAAAAGTTAGCCTTCTCGAAGTGTTATTAAACGTTGTAGACACTATGCTGTTAGTGCATATGGTGCCGTGGACAGGGATTTTAGCCTTCTGGATGCGTTATTTACATTGTGAAACCTATCTGAGGAAAGAACTGCCAGTAATCTGAGCAATCTGGAACCATTGTAAACGTTGAAGCTCCTGATATGCAGTAAATGCAATTGGTTCTGTAGAGTCAGTCTGAGAAAAGAATTGCCAATGATGTGACCCTTCTGTAAGGGGTTTAAACGTCATAGAGGCTGTCTGATCAAAGGTCTAGTATTTATTTTAGTCTTCTAGAATCGTTCTAAAGGTTGTAAAGGCTGTGCAATAAATAAAAGTGGTGGTGAATCCAGTGGATCTAGCCTTCTGGAAGCATAGTAAACGTTGTATAGGATAGGCAGTAATTGCATGTTCTGGTAATTTTAGGGTGCTGGAAGCATTCCAAACATTTTAGACGCTCTACACTATGTTACTGTGGTGGGCAACCAGTGAACTTTAGCTTTCTGGAAGTGATACAAATATATTAGAGGATATGGAGTAAGTGGAAGTGATGGTATAACTAGTGATGTTGAACTTCTTTAAATGTTGTAACTGTAGTGGAGGCTGTCCGAGGAAAGAACTAACAGGGAATTTAGCATTCTAGAAGTGGTGTAGAACAGCTCAGAGGATTTCCATTGGGGGCTCGTAGTGTATTAGCCAGTAACTTTAGCCATTTGAAGCCTTATAAACATTCTATAAGCTGTCAAAGGAAAGTACTACCAGTGCTTTTGCCCTTATGAAAGTGTTGTAAACATTTTAGAGGCTTTTTGAGGAGAAAAATGGCTGTGATTATAACCTTCTAGAAACGCTGTCAACAGTGTAGATATTCTGCAGCAAGTACATCTTCTTTGTCTGCATCTTTTCCCACTTTATGTGCATTCGATGTTCCTGGCCAGCGTTCTCCATCTACCTCTGTCCCACACATCATCACTGGTTAATCACTTTGATCGAAGGTCATCTGGGATACAGTTCATCAGCCTTCGCTTTGGTCTCCCTCTCCTTCTCCTTCCCTGTACCTCCATTTCCATCACTCTCCTCCAATATACTGTCCATATCTTCTCATGATATGACTATATCACCTCAATCTGCTTTCTCGAATCTTATCAGATAGTTCTCTAACTCCTGCAGTACCCCTAATTACCTCATTCCGTATCTTATTTCTTCTTGTCACCCCACACATCCATCTCAACATTCTCATCTCTGCCGCATCCAGCTTTATTTCTTCTGTCTTCTTTATTGCTCACGTCTCTGCTCCATGAATCATTGTCGGTCTCATAACTATCCTATGCACTTTACCTTCTAACTTAACCGCTATCTTCCTGTCGCATGGTACTCCACATACTTTATTCCAGTTCCTCCATCCTGCTTGTATTCTGTGGTTTATTTCTGCTCCCAGATCACCATCCTCGGCAATTGTTGATCTTGTGAGTACATGTGGTGTTTTATAATTTAGTTTTAACCTTCTGGAAGCGTTATCAACATTGTTAAGACTACCTGAGGAATGAAGTGCTAGTTATTTCAGCTTTCTGGAAGCATTCTGAATGTTGCGTAGTCTCTGCAGTACATATAAGTGCTGGTGTAGCCAGTGAGATTAGCTTTCTGGAAGAGTTGTGTAGGTCATAGAGTGTTTGAAGTGAGGGCATGTGGTGTGAAACCAGTGATTTTATCATTCTGGAAGTGTTATACTAATTGTAGAGCCTGTTTGAGGAAAGCTTTTTGGAAGCTTTGTAAACGTAGAGGCTGGGAAGTGTGTGTATATGGTGTTATGACTAGTAAATTTAGCCTTCCGAAAGCATAGTAAATGTAGTAGAGGCTGTGCAGTAAATGCAAGTTTATGTGTCGCCGGTATTTTTAGCCTTTTTGAAGAGTTATAAAAGTTTTAGAGGCTGTGCAGTAAAAGCAAATGGTGTTGTAGACAGAGGTTTTAGAGACTATCCAGTGATAGCTTGCCTTATAGCAAGAGATTTCAGCATTCTGGAAAATATTGTAAACTATATAGAGGGTGTGCAGTGAGACCTATGGTGTTGTAGCCTTCTTGAAGTGTTGTAGACTATGTTCACTGAATACAAGTGGTGGTTCAGATAGTGATTTTAGTCTTCTGGAAGGGTTGTAACTTTGTAAATTCTTTCTGTGGAAAGAGATCACAGTAAATTGAGCATACAGGAAGCATTGTAAATGTTGAACTGGCGAAGTGAGTGTAAGTGGTGTCATCGTTAGTAGTTTTAGCCTTCTAGAATTTTTGTAAAGGTGATTTGATAATTCTGAAAGCGTTGTACACATTGTAGAGGCTTTATGAGCAAATATCTGGCAGGTATTTTAACCTTCAAAAAGCGTTTTAAACAATGTAGAGACTTTTCAAGGAAAGAAATGACTCTAATTGTAGCCTTCAGGAAGCGTTGTAAACAGTGTAAAGGTTGTCTGAGGAAAGAACTGACAGTGATTATAGCCGTCTTTAAGCCTTCTAAATGTTGTAGAGGTTAGGTAGTAAGTGTCATTGATGGTATAGACTTTTAATTGATTCTTCTCTAAGCTTTGTACATGTTTTAAGGGCTGCCCAGTAAGCGTAAGTTGTGGTGTAACTACTGGTGTTAGTCATCTGGAAATATTTGTAAACGTTGTAGAGTCTGTGCAGTAAGTGCCTCTGGTGTTGTATCCAGTGTGTCATGAAGCAAGTGTTGATGTTGAATATCTTATTGTCTTAATGAAATCACTGCCGTTGTTCACAGAGAAATAATATTCATTAACGATGACCCGATTTACATATTCTTTGCAACCACGGTTTGTCATCATAATAGGCAAACCAAAGAATGGACCCTTAAAAATGCCCCATTTGTAGTCTGCACATAGCCCAAGTATTTTGAAATTCCCATTCCTTTATCTCTTGATTAGATTTGATACATTACCATTTATATTCAATGCAGATAAAGCAGTTTTTGATGAAAAGATAAAGTGAGTTTCAGCAGTGTGCAAAGGTCTTCTGCTAGACTGATGCAACAAAGGAAAACCTTTTAGCATCTTGGGAGAATTGCCTAGAGAGAATCTTAACTCATTTTGTTAACTTCAAATATCTACGAAGATTTACTTTAATATCATGACGCCAATATCAGTTGCAGGAAAGTTCCACTGATTACATATTCAATAAAAAGTAAAAGTATACGGCTGGTGGTAGGCGCAATGGCGTTATGGAATCGCAAAATACAGGTATGCTATCACCTATCCTGTGCGACTTTCAAATGGATTGAAATATACTAACATGTACTTTCGCCTGCAAAGTGATCGGTAGCTTATTCTTTTATATCATACACATTTTACTTTTTCTCTGGGAAATATTTTCGAAATGATATATGCCAGGATTTAATATCTTTTTACATTAAACATTGTTGTCATATTTACATAATAAACAAACAAAATTTGAGAAAAAGCATTTATTGATGGGAACACATTAGAATCTATCATAAATTATAATTCACTATATTTCTTTTTTATTCTATTATTGTATGTTCATTTATATTTATCATTAACTCAAATTATTCAGATGCAGTATCTCAAATAATTTAGTTAAAGCCCACTTTTTTACATAAGAATATTCCTCATTATGAAAGTTTTACTTTGACCGATTCAGCAACTATTATGTCATCCATATTGATGTAAAATAGGTGAAATCCAGTAACCCAGTCAACTGATAGTGAGAAAGGAAAGATACAGTATTCTTAAAATTGGTAATAAATGAGAAATTAAGACTTCTGAAGGTCTCCAGAGACAGTCACATGGAGTTTCCCTCTTCATCTCAGAAGACATTTATTGAAAACTACTTTATCTTAAAAGTAACCCAAAACTCTCTATACATTCAGTTTACAGGGATTTCTCACCTTACCAGCAAAACAAGATTTCTTTCTCATGCTTAGCATTCACCAACAGGGGAAAATTACAAGAGAAAAACTGTCCTTATCAGCAGCTCTGCCTGAAAGAGCTCTTATCACAACGTTGGTCCTCCTCACCCCCATCCCCCAAGGCCTCACCTTCCTCAACAATACATGTGGCAACATACGCTCGGTTGGAGATAAGAGATAGCGGTTAGACTAAAGCTCCCTCATCTCTTCACTAGTAAAATTAACAATTAAATTATACCTAAAATTAGATTATCTTATTCATAATTTGTTTAGTCGAAGCATACTATTTATAAGAAAAATAAATTGAATATGATAGGTATGCGTAGCCTTTATCACTGAGCAGAATGATAACACCTCTGAACGCCTTATCACGCGGGAGAGATAAAGTCTGTAGCTGATAAGAAGATTCACAACTGTCAGTCCTAGATTGTGCATAGTGTCGAAAGCATATACCTCTAAAGTTATTTGAAATCAACTCACTCTGCTTTTCAGAAGCTCACTACAGGGATATTTATTATAAAAGTGATCAAACAGAACTTAACAAGTATCAAATGAAAAGTGAGAAAAAACTAGAGCATTTACCAAAGCCTGATAAATAGAGTGAATACGAGTTTGAAGATAACTCTTGGATATCAAAAGTTAATTAAGAGGTGAGTTCAATGTTACTTTCAATGACCAATCAAATGTTATGTTAACTATAATGACCGTGAAGTTTATCTTTATTAGAGATATCATTAATAGCAATAAAAACTGTTGAATTTCTGCGAAGTTTCTTCATATAAGAATTTAATTAAATTTGGTAAAGAAAATCCTCAGAATATGATTATAAGTTAGTCTATGACAGAGGGTCCTCATCATCCAGATCTTTGCACTAACAATGTCTCTTTTACTATACATAACTCATTTGCCTCCCAATATAGTTGAACCGAAGAATCTCCCATTTTAAAGCAAGATTGGTCTTGTCAAAAAAGACATAAAAGAAATGAGAACATGAGTGCTAACTCTCCTTTATAGGTGCAGTTAAATGCTTATCCTATATACACATTTACTTGACATTTAGGGTGTAAACCAAAACATATTGAGATGATGTAATTACCAAAAGAAGATCATAAAACAGAAGTTAAATCAGGTATTCTTCAACAATGAAAGATTTACTTTTTCTTGTATTTTCTCAATTTATTTGGCATGACAATGAATCCTAAACTCATGGATATTATCAATGATCATATCTAATATGACCAAAATAAAACAATTGCATATTGTTTGGTCAAATTTATTATTTGTGAAATTCGAAGAGGATAATATAGGAAAACTATGTTCAGACTTTGTCATAAAAAGATTTATTGTGCTGTGAAACAATATTTTTTGTTATAATTAGGAGACATGACTGAGGTGTTTTATCAAGGTAAATTTCTGAAACCTTTGCTACAAATTGAACATTTCTTTTTATTTTCTTCTATGTGAATTCATCAATTCAAATTGTTACTCTGACAGTAGGGCACTGTTGAAGAGTTTTCTACGGTGTGCTGTGATGAACTCATCAGCAATATCCGTCAATTCTAGTTGGACTTTGTGGTGGAGGGTTGAGGGTCCGAGGTTGGTCATTCTATTCTTGATGTGTGTCTCTAGCAATCTAATAACTTATAGTGTTTTTCAGCTCCGGCTGACATGGGTGGTAACACAAAAAAGGATAAACAGTGAACATATCTTGGAACAAGCATCTGCATCTGCATATGACAATACGTCCATGAGTGTATCTGGATGTGGGCCTTTTAAGGAACACAACATCATTTCCCATAATCAGAGCTCATAGCAGAGTGACAGCCAGATTGGCAGGTCATCTCTCCTTTGCAATATCTACGTGGTGATGTCTTCAAACAGAATGAAAAGCTATGTTGCAAGTATAGGGACCAGAAGCAGTATGCTAGAAACTGACAGACATTCTTCTGCTGAAAACCTATCCTTCAGCTGTTGTAAAAGGTCATCAACCAACGGGATGACCATTTTGCTCTTTTATTATTCAAGTGGTGTAGCTGACTTAATGTTACTTGGATGCCGTTGCACTCAAGTTGAGCGTGGCATGGTTTCAATTGATCCAACTTTCTCTGCAATGTCTTTCCCTTCATTGTCGTACCACTGCTGAAACTCAGCATTAATGTTATCTCTGAGCCGTTGGAAATCTTTTGTGAAACCGCAACTATGTGAATGCCCAGCTCAGGCTTTTGTACCTTTGATATCAGAGATTTAACGTAATCCAAGCTGTTTTTCAATGTCACAAATTATATTACATGTTCAAAATTGTAAGCAAATGACAACATAGTAATAAAATTCCTTGAACAGTTCAAGACACATATGGCGTTCAACCCACCGAGTTTTGCCCAGGCCTATCAGTTGTTGATGCTTGGCTTGCGGGCAGTAAACATGTAGCACAGTTTCAAAGACTCTTTGAAGTTTCGGTGAGTTATCTAAAATAAAACTAATACCCAGAATATGTCAGGTCAATCATGTTTGATTTTTGTGGTAGTTCACTGCATCTGACAATAGCAGTATTCATGACATGGGCATGACAGTGAATGTAGGGTGCCCTTGGAGAAACATCCTTTATATGCCAATGAACTCGTGTGCGTTCAGATAACCTTGAAGAGACACAGTCATATGCTTGTTCTCCTTTGTAAGCCAAATATAGGTTATCAGATGTGAGAAACTCTATCAAACCATCAACTATGGCTCGACCTGTTGTCCAGTAAAAATTCTTAAAATCCAGTAAGATCTCAAAAATTTTTGGACTCTCATAGTTTGAGATCATGTTTTGATACCGCAGACACACAATAAGATCTTGTTGGTTTGTATAGTTTTATGTGACTTCATGTAGAAATACGGAATAAAATGTAATATAGCCATGTAATAATTCAGTTAGTTTGGCTTACAACATATTCCCTCTTGTATTGTATATTATGTGTATTCAGCATTTTTGAAAGCAGTGACAAATGTTCATGTAGTATTTAATCACTCTTCTCATCTTCCTCTAAAATAGCAATGAAATTGATTTTCTTCTCTCTTTGGGTAGATGACTAATCCCCCTTATCGTCGTGATGGCCACGTAGTGATATGCCTTGTTACCCAGGTAGCAAGACACCATCAGTATTTTTTTTGAGAGCATGCAAATTTGTCTCCTGATTGGAATTTTTCACCTTCTGTACTGCAGAGTTGATGCAATGGTATAAAGTTGAATAATTACAGAGAACTATGACCCTCGGTTAGCAGCTTCGATGTGGAAATAATGAATTATTATAGTTAGACAGCCAATCCTCTTTTCAAATTGCCTTCAATAGTTTTTGAGAAAGAGACTTCAAAGAGACACTATGTTACCCACCAAAATCATATACATGGGTTGGTTTGATCCTAGATATAGTGCAAAATGCTCATAGACCTCCTTCCATAGATATTGCCTCACTAAAGGCAAGCCAAAAGACGTGAAGTTAGGTCCACTTCAGGAATCTCCCTTCTGCAATGCAAAGAATATCTTATCACCTGCTGCTGCTTTCAACTTTCCCCTACCTTTCGCCCCTCTCCTTCTCTTCACTGATATTAGTAACGTCGCTATAGGTATAGTACTCGAGCAGGTGTTCGGCGTCTCGTTACGCCCATCTGCCTTCTTCGATGAAAACAAAATATCGAAAGTGGAGTTTGTCACTCTTGTTTATATCAATATCACCAGAGAATCATGATCTTTGATTTTCTTGCCTTTCCTAAAGGTGTTATACAGTCTTGCTCCTATTAATATATATATATACTACCTGTTTGAATACCATGTCCTCTTCCTCTTAATAAAAAGGTATTCCAGTGTACATGTAGTGATATTTGAAATAAATAAAGAATTATGGCTGAATTTCTGATTGAACGGCATTGTGGTAGATTGGTTTGACGAGTTGGTGCTTGTTGGAGCACTAAACATTATCTCAAGTTTGTTGACACTTGTTCGGTCACGTGTTCGGTCAATTAACAAATGGTCATATGTAAACGCTTAGATGGTATTTCTTTTTGTATAAATTGTTAACTATTGTCCATAGTTTTAAGCTTCTATTTATTTGGGTATAAATTGTTCACTACTTATTGTCAAAGAGTTGTTTCTACAAAAATACAAACCATCTTCCTTTAATAGAAGTATCACTTCGGCAAACCCGAATGTTTATTTAAATTTTACTGAGGTAATTAGATTTGTTGGCATGTGGAGGGTAGGCTCCACTCACTAGCCAAGTAGAGCAACTCTCACTTTGACTCCGGCCCCAATTCAGTATGAACGTGCTTCTCTAAACTTCTGTATTTACTAATATGATTAGCAAACTATAGCCAATGAGAATGCATTAATCCTTGAGTCACTGTAATTACCCTACAGGGTTGAAGATACAAGTAAACACCTTTTACCAACCCCTGTCCCCCACTTCTGTTACTTGCAAAATGTGACATAGATGGCTGTTAGTTTTAGTAAAACCAGGTCATATTTCTAAATAGAGGTTAACATTATTATAATGTGTTTATTCTTTATGTGGTGTCACTGCATTTGTCTTCTTGAATAAAACCTCTGAAAAAATTGGAAGTTGAAGAGCGGACCAATCGTCGGACCTTCGAGCTAAGAAGTGCACCAGAGCCATGTTGTCCGTGCGAATGACAAACGGCCAGCTTTCTAAGAAGTGGTGGAACCCATACATTTCCCTCAATTCTTGGTCAAATGTGGAGAATCCAGATTCCACACTAGATGGTTTCCTACCAAAGAAGGCCATAGGGTGGGGTTACTCCTTGACTACTCTTTGTATTTTTGAGAGACATTGAGGGCCCGAGAGTAGCGACGATGGCTGCATGGAACCAGTAATAATGGTTGACCATGAACAAAATTTCTTGCATTGCTTTGATGGTTGAGGGTGTGGAGATTTTCTGAACAGCTGGTACCATCTCAGGGAAGGCATGAACTCCTTCAGGAGTGATGCGGTACTCTAAGAACGATACTTCTTTGGCACCAAAGGTAAACTTGTCATACCCCAATGCAAGGCCGTTCTATTGTAGGCAGTCGAGCACGACACGAAGTTGATGGAGGTATTCCTCTCTGAAGGAAGAAGACAGAAGTGTGTCACCCTTGTAACACACTCTGAAAGGGAGGTTGCTGAAGATACCATTCAGGAGGCGTTGAAAATTAGCCTCATCACTATTAAGGCTAAAAAATGGATGATTGTAGCTGTATGCATTAAAGTGGGTGGTGGTAGGGGTCTTGGGGATGTCTTATCAGTTCATGGGCATCTGATAATACACCTTCACTAAATCAAGCATGGATAAAACCTTCGCTTTGTTGTGAGTAGGAGGTAATTGTGGCAAGGTTTGGTTCGGAGGCAGTTAATACATTCTGTCTGCTTGTTCATATGCCAGTAATCCCCACACAGGTGCAGGGAGTTTTCTTTCTGCAGGACGATATGTAAGGGCAATAAGCATGATCTTGAAGCCTTTCGGCAAAGTTACATATCTTTCATTTCGGCAAAAATTTTTTAGTGATTGCAAAACAATTCGGCAAATGACACTTGACTCTGGCGAACACTGAAGGCCCCGTTGTCTTGATATAGTGATCAATACTTTATTTAGTGGAATGATAGGCATATTGTGAAGTTTAGGACAGAACACTTCTAAGTATGATGTGAGGATGCGGGCGTAGGCATCCGTGGAAGAGCTGATGTGGAGAGTAATTTTGTAGCCTGTGTGTTGAGGAGATGTCGACAAGTAAGAGTTGACTAACCTCATCCAAGAGGTGGAAATGAGTGAGGAAATCCACACCGAGGATTGGCAAAGGGACGTCAGCAAAGAGAAACTTTAAATTATATCTGGCAATCACAAAATATAACATAAGGGCCTCTTAACACTGGGTGGAGATCACAGATCGTTTGGCAGTTACTATTTGGACTTTGGTGGCTTAGACAGACTAAGTTTTCTCTTGTAGAGAACAGCAATCACCGCTGTCTACCAAAAGTTGCTTGCTGTAATTCCATCATGTAAATTGTAAAGAGTACAGATATGGGAGGCCACTGCCAGAAGCCCTGGTCTTCTTAAAGTCTTCAGGTCACTGACCACTGTTTGCACATTTTTACTGAGTAACTATGAATTTGGGGTGGTAGTAACATAGGTGCATCATAAGGTTGATGGATAGGTCACTGGTTTTGGTGTGAAATAGTGGTGAAACATTTTGGTGGTAGGTGCCTTTGTCACCACTTCTGCACATCGTGGGGTGTGTGTCTGTGTCCTACCACATTCTGTCATACCGCATTCATGTCAACTTCAGTTGATGTTGAATAGTTGTCCTCTTCATCTAATTTAGGGTATTGATTGTGGTATTGAAGATGGTGGATTGGTTTTCTATAAGTGAGTTGAATTTGGTCACCAGAACCTTCAAGGGCAAAATGTTGACATTAAGGATGGCAGCACATATAGGTTAGGGCAGACGTCATACCCAAAGGGCACAAAGTAGTTTCACCACCATATGAGAGCTTTTGTGGCAGGTTGAAAGCGAACGAGATCGTCATTTCTCCGACGGCAAGCAAAGACTTTTAGTTCACAAAATGTTGTGAAGAGAGCTTAAAAACCTTGGTTATATGGGCGGCAGGCAATGGTGAGTACTGCTCCAGGACATACGTTTTTGGGGCCTAGTACGATATTGGGCTGTGTCTTTGTCCACAAAGGGAATCATAGATTTCCCAAAAAGTTTCATTGGTGATAGCCCCGAGTATATAGTCTGCTTTGGTGATGTAGCTATTTATGCCCCTTATGTGAAACTGGATCTTGCTGCACTGAAATCAAGCGAATTCCTCCCTACTGCTATGACTATGTAAGAGAGAGAGAGAGAGAGAGAGAGAGAGAGAGAGAGAGAGAGAGAGAGAGAGAGAGAGAGAGATAAATTAAGGGCGGAATCACGAAACAGTATGGTGCAGCAGTAAGGGGAAAGGCAGGAGGAAGCTGTTCGTTCTGTGGTCAGCAATTGTGCGATTGGGCTATTAGGTTATATCAGAGAGGCCTCAACAATGAAAATAAAGTTTTTAAACAGATAACGAGCCTATATATAAGTTTTTGCAAGCAAGAACCTCACTAAACTCAAACAAGCTAATACATGAAATATCAAGCTTAAACAGCTACTGTTTTCTGTGTGGGGGGAGAGCAAGATATACAAAAAAAAGGAAAAAATACCATTATAGTGTATGAGAGTGTGTGAAATATTTATGGTGAAATTTACAATGCCCTATATTACATAGGTTGCTTTCGTCCCGAATACATATATACAGTTACATAATAATAGTATTATTACCACTATTAATATTTTAAATGGACATTCACTTTCAAACATACAATTATTCATATATAAATTTTGTATCCTTATTCCATTTATTGCCCTTCTTTTTAGCTCACGTATGATACCAAGATTTTCCTAAATAGGACCTTCCTTTATTTTTTTATTTAATCCACTTGAAATTTAGTTAAAAAGCAAATCTTCTCTTTCAAAACCTAAACCTTCTGTGAACCTTTCAGAATTACAATCAATATTTTCCTCTACCTTACTATGAATATTTGACATTAAAATACATTATTTCCTAATATTTTACTATTATTATTATTATTATTATTATTATTATTATTATTATTATTACTATTATTATTATTATTATTATTATTATTATTATTATTATTAATATTATTATTATTATTATTACATACATACATACATACATATACCAAGGCACTTCACCCAATTTTTGGGGGTAGCCAACATAAACAAATGAAACAAAACAAAAAGGGGACCTCTACTCTCTACGTTCCTCCCAGCCTGACAAGGGAGTCAACCGAGTTCAGATGGTACTGCTAGGGTGCCACAGCCCACCCTCCCCGTTATCTACCACTGATGAAGCTTCATAATGCTGAATCCCCTACTGCTGCTACCTCCGCAGTCATCTAAGGCACCGGAGGAAGTAGCAGGGCCTTCCGGAACTGCGTCACAATCGCTCGCCATTCATTCCTATTTCTAGCACGCTCTCTTTCCTCTCTCACATCTATCCTCCTATCACCCAGAGCTTTCTTCACTCTATCCATCCACCCAAACCTTGGCCTTTCTCTTGTATTTCTCCCATCAACTCTTGCATTTATCACCTTCTTTAGCAGACAGCCATTTTTCATTCTCTCACCATGGCCAAACCACCTCAACACATTCATATCCACTCTAGCTGCTAACTCATTTCTTACACACGTTCTCACCCTCACCACTTCGTTCCTAACCCTATCTACTAGATATACACCATCCATACTCCTTAGACACTTCATCTCAAACACATTCAATTTCTGTCTCTCCATTATTTTCATCCCCCACAACTCCGATCCATACATCATAGTTGGTGCAATCACTTTCTCATTTAGAACTCTCTTTACATTCATGCCCAACCCTCTATTTTTCACTATTCCCCTAACTGCCCCTAACACTTTGCAACCTTCATTCACTCTCTGACGTACATCTGCTTCCACTCCACCATTTGCTTCAACAACAGGCCCCAAGTACTTAACCCTGGATAGGTACGCTCCTCGGACACCCCTTTAAGGGTATACTCGGACGCGAACGACCCCGACGCCAAAAAAAATTCTTGAAAAATCAGTTTTTGCAGTAACCTCTTTTTTTCTTTTGCCAAAAAAAACTTCAATGAATGCTTAAAACAACTGTAAAGATAAATACTACTCATCTGCAGAAAAACTATTTATTATAAATATTTTAAAAAATTAAGTAGAAAAAAAAAGACCTGACATGAAAATTCATAAAAAAAAAGTTTATACATATATACACAAATCCTTTTAGGAATTGATTCTTGAATGTTTAGGACACATCTTGATGTATTTTGGATGAAGTCAGACCCATGGAGGTGAAGATCTGAAATGAGAAAAAAAGGGTAACTTTTTTTGGCCAAAAAAATTTGTCCAAATTTCATGAATTTTTTTGGGTACCCAAATGAAATAGGAATTGGCTAATTTTTATAGGGAATAAACATATGTTATCCTAAAATAGAAATATGTAAAAAAAATCTTCATTATTTTGTAAATTACATTTATATCAGGGGCCATATCTAAAGGTAATTTTTTGAGTACTTAGAAATTTCGTAAAAAAATACATATATTTAATAAATAATATGATATTTATGCAGGTAAAAATATACCAAATTATCACAAATTCTATAGGGAACAAGAATATATATAGATAGGGCAACTTACGCTTCGGATATGTCCACAAAATGGCCGCCAACCACACTGACTCAGACTCCCTAATCTGCCACTTGAAATGTAGGAAGGGTATGTCAATTTCAAGGTGTTATTTAATAATCTAATTATTATTGGATATGCATAAAAATTGTATGGTGGGTTGCTGGATAATTGTCGATTATTTTACGACTATAAAATTAAAATTCTGACCCAAAAAAAATTTTTTGAAGGGAAATAAAATGGAAAAAAAAAACAAAAATGTGAAACAATATAATATTTTAGCTAAAAAAATTTGATGATATTCAATCAAAAAAGAAGTAAACAAAATTTTCCGACAAATAAACATCTAGAGGAATCATTACTCTGTGATAGTTCCTTAGTACGTAGTAATTTTGAAAGAAATGGGAAAAACGAAAAAATGGCAATCACCGGAAAATCGAACACATACCTATATATACGCCATATCTGGCTAAAAAAAAGATAGGCATGGGTAGCCAGATCATCTAGAAACACTTTCCAACACTATAAAATTATAAGTTTTGCGACACTACTTGCCAATTCCTTACGGTAACATGACTAAGCAAAAAAATGCAAAACAAATAAAAAGGGGCACTCGCGGAAAAATGGCTAACATTCTAATATACGGCATTTCAGAAAAAAAAAATTCAGCCACGTGCTAGGCAAACCATCAAGGCACATTTTCCGACAAATAAACATCTAAATGAATCATTACTCTGTGATAGTTCCTTAGTACGTAGTAATTTTGAAAAAAATGGGAAAAAATGAAAATATGGCAATCACAGGAAAATCGAACACATACCTATATATACGCCATATCTGGCTAAAAAAAAGATAGGCATGGGTAGCCAGATCATCTAGAAACACTTTCCAACACTATAAAATTATAAGTTTTGCGACACTACTTGCCAATTCCTTACGATAACATGACTAAGCAAAAAAATGCAAAACAAATAAAAAGGGGCACTCGTGGAAAAATGGCCATTCTAATATACGGCATTCCAGAAAAAAAAAATTTCAGCCACGTGCTAGGCAAACCATCAAGGTACATTTTCCGACAAATAAACATATAAATGAATCATTACTCTGTGATAGTTCCTTAGTACGTAGTAATTTTGAAAGAAATGGGAAAAAACGAAAAAATGGCAATCACAGGAAAATCGAACACATACCTATATATACGCCATATCTGGCTAAAAAAAAAAATAGGCATGGGTAGCCAGATCATCTAGAAACACTTTCCAACACTATAAAAATATAAGTTTTGCGACACTACTTGCCAATTCTTTACGGTAACATGACTAAGCAAAAAAATGCAAAACAAATAAAAAGGGGCACTCGCGGAAAAATGCCCAACATTCTAATATACGGCATCTCAGATAAAAAAAAAGACATGCACGTGTTAGCCCAACCATCAAGGCACACTTTCTAACACATAAACATGAAAAAAAATCAAAAATATACGGCAATTCCTTACTACGTAGTAAATTTTTACAAATATTGAAAAAAAAACAGAAATTGGCAACCGCAGTTAAATACCCAATATACCAATAACTACGTCGTATCTGACAAAAACAAAGTCACGTATGGGTAGCCAGATCATCTAGACACACTTTCCAACACTAAAAAAGCAAAAGTTTTACGACACTATTTCGCAATATCTTACGGAAAAATGACTTGGCAAAAAAATGAAAAAAAATGAAAAAGGGGCACTCGCGGTAAAATGCCCAACATTCTAATATACGACATCTCAGATAAAAAAAAAGACATGCACGTGTTAGCCCAACCATCAAGGCACACTTTCTAACACATAAACATGAAAAAAATGAATAATATACGGCAATTCCTTACTACGTAAATTTTTTTACAAATATTGAAAAAAACAGAAATTGGCAACCGCAGTTAAATACCCAATATACCAATAACTACGTCGTATCTGACAAAAACAAAGTCACGCATGGGTAGACAGATCATCTAGACACACTTTCCAACACTAAACAAGCAAAAGTTTTACGACACTATTTGGCAATATCTTACGGAAAAATGACTTGGCAAAAAAATGAAAAAAAATGAAAAAGGGGCACTCGCGGTAAAATGGTCCTCGTGGTGATGAACGACATTTTAACTAAAAAAAAAATCATGCACATGGTAGCCAAACAATCCACCAAGACTTTCCACAACTGATAACCTATACAAGTTGCACCATTCTACGACAATTTCATAATACGTAATAACTTTGATAATTATGCAAAATACCTTAGAAGGGTAAACTCGGTCGCGCTCGACCCCGACGCGTCTCAGAAATCGGGGAAGGAGTACAGCTACAGCAATGCACATCTGGACACTACTAGAGCGTGTAGGGGAGACATCTCCTGCAGGTCGATCACCCACAAATTCAGTCACGGGGGTGAGTCACGTGAGAAAAACCTCTTTTTTTATGACGCTCGGGGTCGCGTACGACCCACCGTACCTATCCAGGGTTAAACTGATCCACCTCCTCAAGTAACTCTCCATACAACAAGATCATACCAAATATTGGTTACAGCTAGAGTAAAATTTTTATAATAATATCTGTTTTCAACTCTTGATTTAGAAGGCATGGCTATCAGATAGATTGTTTTAAAGTTTCCAGGCAGTGGCTATTAGAATTAACTGCATGTCTAGTATTACGAACAAGATCGATCTATCCGGAAAGATCTGGATGTAAAGGATGATAAGAATTATGAAAATTTTATGAAACGTACATAACCAACTAATTGAACTACGTTGCCAGAGATCAATATCTAGATTAAGAACAAGAAATTTAATAGACCGTAAGTTTCTGTCCAACAGATCGAGATGAGAATCAGTAGCTGAAGACCAGGATGGAGAACAATGCTCGAAACAATATAAAATGTAACAATTAAATCAAGTCTCCGGAGTAGATCAATTATCGAAAGTATTAGAATACCTACAAGAAAATCTTTTGTGCAATCGAAGATGATAGAGAGCTAATGTGTTTCTGAAAAGTAAATTTGCTGTTGTGAATCACACCTACAATTTCATAAGTCATACAGAGTTTAAGAAACATTATCAATGCTGAGATCTGGATGTTGAGGAGCCATTGTCCATGATCTAATTAAGAGCATACTTAGAGTTTTGTTAGGATTAAACTTCATGCCCCATAACTTGCACTATGCGCTTATTTTAGCTAGATCTCTATTAAGGGATTCAGCAATCTGATATCTATATTCATGATA
The DNA here is from genome assembly GCF_036898095.1 of Palaemon carinicauda. Taxonomy (NCBI): domain Eukaryota; kingdom Metazoa; phylum Arthropoda; class Malacostraca; order Decapoda; family Palaemonidae; genus Palaemon; species Palaemon carinicauda. The sequence continues at coordinate 38,841,221 of NC_090767.1, forward strand.
TGGAATTAACGCGAGGAGTGTAGCATAATCTGCATATGCAATAAGCTTGTTTTTTAGACCAAACCACATGTCATGTGTATAAAGTATGAAAATTCAAGGACCAACAACACCACACTGCCCATCAACACCAATTTGCGATCTATTACCTGAACATTCAATAATGATGCTAAGAAACAACCCACCCAGTCCCAAATTGGCCGTTTTTGACTGGAACAGGTTATATAAATACTCAAGCTCTTACCAATTAAAGTCCAGTTGCATTCACGAGTCTCTCAGTTATAAACTAACTACTCGTCGGCACATTGTTGATGACTGGAGTGTTAAACTACCACCTTTGCCTTACTCCTTGATGATGTAGAGCTCTGACACTGACTCAGCTAGTATCGCTGCCCCTGGAAAACTTTAACCTGCTTCCCATGTGTTGAAGTCCAGTTTTGCTTAAAGTGCTTAACCCTGTCAAACACTAAAGCTGAATATGTTCTCGTGACCATCCCTGGGGGACACTTCCCTTAATTTTCCAATTGGCTGTGCGAAGAAGGGGACATCCCATGATGTATGAAGCCCTTAAAACCTACGTCCTAGAGCAGTACTCGCCATCAGCAGCCACCCACATAGCAAAACATTTTTAGCTCCCTCAATAACTTTGGGGACTCTAAGGCTTAGTTCTCTCTCAGGGAAATGACTAGTATTGTTCACCTGCTTCCTGCTGCTGCATTTCTCGATTTGAAGTGAATGTACTTCAAGCTCTTTGGGTAACGTGCCTACACGAACCTATGCATGTGTTATCCCCAATATTGATATTTTGCCCATGAAGGTCCTGATGACCAAAGTCAATGCTTTATGGACAGCCACTTCAGTGCTTTCTGGACCTCCACCAACACCTCCATTTTAAAGGAGGTGAACAACTATTCAACTTTGACCTAAGTTAACGTAGGTGCAGTAGGACACAGTCGCCCACCCCCTGACGTGCCATAGCAGTGACAAAGTAGCCCACCATCCGTATGTATATATACCACCACTTCCTTACGATCCAAACACCGACTAGTTCACTAACTTACCAACACTTATCAGCCGCAGTTAGGCTACTACCACTTCAAATTCAGGGCTAGTGCGGAGAAATTTGCGAATGGTTGTCAGTGGATAAAAACGTGTAAGTATGCCTTAACTAGTGGCGGTGGCCTTCATTATCACTAATCTTTTCTTTTTACATGAAGCAGGTAGGGCCGTATGCATCTTGATAGACATATGGTTTACGGTTCTTTTATGCCAAAACCACTCTACAGGACATGACGTAGTCTGTCTAGATATACCAACATCGACCTGGTAGCTGCCAACGGATCTGTGATACCTATGCATGGTTATAAAATTCTCACATTATTGATTGGAACCGCAAAACATACTTGAAAGTATCTCATTGCTGACGTCAAATTGCCAATCCTGAGTGCCTACTTCCTCTCCCATTTCCACCACCAGGTAGACATAGCTCACTGACAGTTAGTCAACGAGAATTCATCCTCCTCAACAGGTCTACAACCCTGCCCCTCTCTCCTAGCTTTCCACATCAGCACACACATGGATACATAAGCCCAACTTCTCACATTGTACCCAGATGTTTTCCTTCAAGAATTTCGTCCAAAAAACATGGTTTCATCGTAATATGGTAATTATAACCATAAAGAGACGACGGGTGCCACAGTTTTCACCAGATTCTTATATCTCTCACCTTATCGTTTGACAACCGCTAAACAAATGTTCGTCGAAAGAAAAGAAATGAGCTTTTGCTAAAAGGCCTCTAGTCTATTGTCCTCAAACTTCCTCATAGTCCTGAGGAAAGTTGGCACTCTACATCCATGTTGGGAATACAAGCCCCTGAACTACAGTAAGAACATGATCACTGCACTCTACCATATATCGCCGACATGACCTCCTACTTGCACAGATCAATGGTTTTTACCATGTACTACATCCTAAAAGGGTAATATTAGGTGCACATGAACCCAGAGGACATACCAATACTGCCATCACCACCACATTTGGTACATAGAATTTCAATTGCTCCTTTTGTTACCTTTGTACCAACTGTGTGTCACACGATCGTACATAGTAACGACATTTCATTTTGTGTATATATTATGCTTGTATCTTCGCTCTTCCCTTGCACTAAAAAGAACCTGAATAAAAATGCCTGTTTTTTTCACCGTTAACGTTGTTGGTTATGGACAGGAAATTTCCTATTCCATTGAGCTTTTGTATATAAAGGAGAGTGATCTGTAATAAACTCACTCAGTTGCTTTCATCCTGTCTTTGAGTCACAACCTTCTCTAGGCCCATCACATTGGTGACCCCGGAAGTCGACTCGCTCCTCCCGCCTTCCACCCCCCTTCGCCTTTTTGTCGTTGGTAATATGGTGGTCTCTACGGAAGTCAATGCTGCGGCTCCCCCATTGAAACTTTCGTCATTCGCCAGCAGAGAGGCTTTTGCTTGGTTTCAGCACGCAAAAGTCCATTTTCGCATCAAGGACGTGACTCGCTTACCAAGCAAAGCAGATTATGTTCTCGAGGTGATACCTGAGGACACTATCCCGGAAATATCCGCCTGGATTTGTGAACAAGGAGACACCCCAATAACGTATGACGCCCTCAAAACATACCTTTTGCAAAAGTACTTGCCATCGCCAGCCACCCGTATAGAAAAGCTTTTTCAGCTTTCGCAACAACCGTTTTGGGACCAAAGGGCTCCGCTCGCCCTCAGGGAAATGACCAATATCGCTCGCCTGCAACCTGCTGCAGACGGCTCTCCTCGTAAAGTTATCCTACTTCGTGCCCTTTGGATACTCCGTTTACCCGGACCTGTACGTGTTGCCATACCCGATGTCGATAGTTTACCCATAAAGGACTTGATGACCAAAGCCGATGCTCTTAAGGACATCCACTTCAAGACCTCCATCAACGCCTCCACCCCTGACGAAAAGGACGCCTATTCAACGTCAACCAAAGCTGACATGAATGACGTAGGACATACCTGCCTACCCCGTGATGTGCCGAAGCGGCAACAAAGCCACCCACCACCCACCACTCACTTGCGCCCCAACCAACGACTTTTACAGCCACTTACTACCTCCCATCCGCCGCAGTTTTGCTACTACCACTTCAGATTCGAAGCAACCGCGAAGAAATGTGCCAAGGATTGTCAATGGCCAAATAAAGTGTAAGTAAGCAATAGCTCGTGGCGGTGGCCTCCCAGGTCTCTAATCTTTTTTTTTTAGATGATGCAGGAACGGGCGTGCGATTTTTGGTAGACATGGGTGCTTGTCGTTCTCTTTTGCCAAGGGAACTCTTCAGGACATGAAGAGTAGCTACCAACGGATCTGCGATAGCCACCTACGGTTACGAGAACCTCACATTATCGTTCGTAAACGGTAAATTTAATGGGAAGTTGATTGTTGCTGAGGTCACATTACCAATTCTTGGTGCAAACTTCCTTTCTCATTTCCACCTTCTGGTCGATGTCACCCACCGACGATTGGTCAACGCAGACTCATACTTGTCGACACCTCTTCAACATGCCCCCTCCAACCTCGCTCTCCACATCAGCGCACCTCTGGATGCCTACGCCCACCTCCTCACTTCGTACCCGGAATTTTTCCGTCCAGAACTTCGCCAAATGCCCACGGCTCCTGCCAAGTATGGTATCTATCACCATATCAAGACAATGGGACCATCAGTCCTCGCAAAATTCAGAAGTATGGCATCGGAACGATTGGCATCCGCCAAACAGACGTTCGCCGAAATGGTGGAAATGGGCGTTTGCCAAAAGGGCCTCCAGCCCAAAGTCGTCACCCTTACACATCGTCCTGAAGAAAGACGGCTCCCTCCATCCGTGCAGGAATTACAGGCGCCTGAACATGCAAACAGAATCGGATCACTACCCCCTCCCAAACATCGCCGACGTGACCTCCTACCTGTACAAAGCGAAGGTTTTCTCCACTCTCAACCTCCTGAAACGGTATTATCAGGTGCCTATGAACCCAGAAGACATCCCCAAGACTGCCATCACCACTCCGTTTGGTACATACACTTTCAATTACTCCTGTTTTGGCCTTCGTAATGCTGTGGCCACGTTTCAACGTCTCATGGATGGCATCCTAGGGGACCTCCCCTTTTGTGTATGTTATGTGGACGACATACTTGGGTTCTCCTCCTTAAAAGAGGAACAATTCCTTCACCTGCGCATCGTGCTCGAACGCCTGCAACAAAACAGCCTTATATCCGGTACGACAAGTGTACCATTGGCGCTAATGATGTGTCGTTCTTAGGGCACCACATCACTCTTGAAGGAGTCCATCCCCTCTCTGAGAAGGTAGCAGTTGTTCAGGACTTCCTCGTGCCCTCGACAGTCAAAGCTCTGTAGGAATTTTTGGGCATTATCAACTATTATCACCATTTTCTGCGAGTCATAGCCGCCACTCCTGCTCTGCTCTACGCCTCCCTTAAGGGCAAGCCAAAGTGCCTGAAGTGGGGTCCCATTCAAGAAGCAGCCTTCTGCAATGCAAAGAAGGCCCTATATACCACTGCAGCTCTCACTTTTCCTATCCCACACACCCCTCTCCTTCTCTCCACAGATGCCAGCGACGTCGCTATTGGTGCAGTACTTGAGCAGGTGGTCAACGGCTCGCCCCGCCCATTGGCCTTCTTCAGCAGAAAATTATCCCAGGCAGAATCGTGTTATTATACCTTTGATCGCGAATTGCTGGCAGTGCACTAGGCTGTCCGTCACTTTCGCCATTTCTTAGAATGTATGCCCTTCGTCATTCGCACAGACCACATCTCTGGTGCACGCTTTCACTCGACAGTCTGACGCCAGGTCCGCCAGTCAACGCCGACATCTCTCCGCCGTGGCTGAATACAATTGCACCCTTCAATATGTCTCTTGAAAAATGAATCCTGTTGCCAATGCCCTGTCAAGAAACACGTTGGCTGCCATTCAACTGGGATTGGATTACAACTCCCTGGCTGAAGCCCAACGACAGGATCCAGAGTATCAAGCATGTAGGACATCCTGCACGTCATTCCATTGGGAAAACTTCTCCCTTGAAGACTCCAACACCACCCTCCTCTGTGAAGTCATTACTGGTAGACCACGACCCTGGATTCCTGCTCCGATGCGCCGACAAGTGTTTGATTTCATTCACGGCCTTTCACATCCCTCGTGCTGTTCTACTGCACAGCTGCTGAAGACGAAGTTCATTTAGCACGGCATTTCTTGTACTTCTTGCCAAACTTCTAAAGTAAACCGACACACGGATTCAGGAGTGGGCACCTTTCCTCAACCTCAGCGTCGTTTTGCACACATTCACGTCGATGTTGTGGACCCCTACCCGCATCACAAGGACATCGTTACATGTTTACCGTCATCGACCGCTCCACTCGTTGGCCTGAAGCCAATCAAATTGAAACTGCAACGTCCGCCTCATGTAAATCTGCCTTACTCTTAGATTGGATTGCAAGATTTGGTATCCCTGATCAGATTATTTCTGACAGGGGTACCACTTTCACCTCTCAATTGTGGACATCATTAGTGAATCTCCTGGGCATCACCCTACATCAGACAACTGCCTACAACCACGCTGCCAATGGAATGGTTGAACGTTTTCATCGCACCCTCAAAGCAGCTTTGATGTCCCGCTGCAAGGATTCCAAATGGGTCCTCCTGAGGCTAAGGACCACTTCTAAAGACGCCCTCGACGTCTCGTCAGCTGAAATGGTGTATGGCGACCCGTTAGTCGTCCTTGCCGAATTTTTTCCTTCTACGACCTCCTCTGATGATCTCTAGCGAATACGTCACATCGTAGGAAAATTTACTCCATGCCGCCAGACTTACAAGCTCCCAGCGAAGCATCACATACCGACAGACTTCCACTCAGCAACGCACATCTTTTTGTGCAATGACACTAGCAAGCCACCGCTAACCCCTCCTACACGGGCCCTTTCCTTGCGATCTGACACAGTCCGAAAGCATCCTTACTAAATATTCGTGGCAAAGAAGACTGGGTCTCCATTGATCGTCTAAAACCTACTTATATCATGCCAGATGCCCGCCTACTGTTCTAGGTCAGTATGTCATTTTTATTAGGGGAGCCATGTACCAACGGTGTGTCACACAATCGTACATAGTAACGACATTTCATTTTGTGAATATATTATGCTTATATTTTCGCTCTTCCCTAGCACTAAAAAGACCCTGAATAAACATGCCTGTTTTTCTCACCGTTAACGGTGTCGATTTTGAACAGGAAATTTCCTGTTGCATTGAGCTTTTGTATATAAAGGAGAGTGTGCTGTAATAAACTCATTCAGTTGCTTTCATCCTGTCTTTGAGTCACAACCTTCTCTCGGCCCGTCACACCTTTATGCTGGGACCACTTTCCAACATCCCATGGACAGCAGCCTGGGGGAACTCTCCTTCTGTGAATGTTACATGGACGACGTGCTTTTGTTCTCTTTTTTCAAAGAGGTACACCTCTTTCATCTATGCGCCATGCTCGACCACCTACAAAAGAATGGCCTTTGGATACTGCACGACATTCACAAGGATAACAAGCTTCGTTGTTATGAAGCCATTAACATGGAAAATGCAACTTCCGCCTCGTGTATATCTGCCTTACTCTTAAGATAGATAGCAAAATTTGGTATTCGCTAGCATATAACTTCTGACAGATGAACAATTTTCTCTTATCAATAGTGGACATCATTATCAAATCTCATGGGTATCATTCTTCCTCGGAACACTGCATACAACCCTGCTTTCAACAGTATGCTTGAGCGTTATCATCGTACCATCAAAGAAATGTTGATGTCCTGCTGCAAGCACTCTAACTGGTTTACCCCGTTTCCCTTGATCCTCCTGGCATTCAGAACCACTCCTAAAGACGTCGTAGATGTCTCGGTATCTGAAATGGTATATGGCATCCTGTTGGTTGTCCTTGCCAGAATTCTACCATGTTAAATGGTGTATGGCAACCTTTTGGTTGTCCTTGCCGGAATTCTTACATCTGAAACCACTTCCGAAAACCTCCAGCAGCAAAGTCAATTTTGTGGGAAAATTTACTCCATGATGCCAGACTTCAAAGTCCCAGCTAAGCAACACACCAACTGATCAGATCTCATAAACAAATATTTTTTTGTATAATAGCTCTAGCAAGATACAGTTAATGCCCCCATAACAGCTCTTTCCTCCTGATCTGCTGCACGCCGAAAGCATTCTTACTCAACATGGGAGGCAAAGAAGACTGGGTCTCCATTGATAACCTGAAACTATCACATCTCCTGTCATATGACCCGTCTACCTTACGCATCTTAATGGCAGGGCGTCCATTGGGTTTGAATATATATATATATATATATATATATATATATATATATATATATATATATATATATATATATATATATATATATATATATATATATATATATATGTATGTATATATATATATATATATATATATATATATATATATATATATATATATATGTGTGTATATATATTTATACATACATACATATATATATATATATATATATATATATATATATATATATACATATATATATATATATATATATATATATATATACATATATATATATATATATATATATATATATATATATATATATATATATATATATGTATATATATATGTATATATACATATACATATGCATATATATACATATATATGTATATATAAGTGTATATGTATATATATATTTATATATATATATATATATATATATATATATATATATATATATATATATATATATATATATATATATATATATATGTTTATATACATATATATATATATATATATATATATATATATATATATATATATATATACATATACATATATATATATATATATATATATATATATATATATATATATATATATATATATATATATATATATATATATATATATATATGTGTGTGTGTGTGTGTGTGTGTGTGTATATATATGTATATGTATATGCATTCAAAGAGATGACCCGGTTTCTTGGACATCACGGATGCAAGATAGGCTTCTAGAAGTCTCGACTTTCTCCAGCTCAGGGGTTTCGATGTTTTAAAAATCCATCAAACCCCTCAATCACATCAACTCTCATCTCCTTTGGAAATATATGTAAAATATTTTTTAAATCTATTTTATATAAGTCCCTTGATATCTCTCAACTAACAAAACCTAAGTTCCTGACATCATGAAAATTATGAAATTCAACGGATGTTACCTAACAAAAATAGAATATGTTAACTTCTTTCCATATTCTACATATGTACTGTTCTCATCCTTAGTCTAACTTTTGAATTTATTACGGCACACCTCTGCTACTAGCCTTTATGCACCAAGAATACTTTCTATACCATTATCATGGTCTTCATTCTCATTATCAGACATACAGGTATACACAGAAAGTGCCTTATCACATATGAATGATTGTAAATGAAAAATCCACTTGATTTTCTGAAAAACCTACTCTGTTTCTTAACTTTTCAAAAGAGGTGAAATATTCAGTTATATATTCCTCAGGATATTTTTTTTTTATCAATTTCAAAACTGTACCCTTATCTAAATTATCAGAGTCATTGTTCAATGATGAATTACTACCTCGTTTGCTGCCTGAAGCATTACTTCCTGGTCTGTTATGTGGTGGACTATTTTGAAGTTTTTGCATCCATCAAGTGATTTCTAACTCAGGCTTACAATGTCTTTTATTTTATTCTCGCTGTCTCTCATTTTCTTCTCTCTCCGCTGCTCTTTCATCTCTCTCATGCATTTCCACCCCTATCTTTAAACCATACTCGCTCAAAGCATCGCCATCATGACCAAAAAGCCTACTTTACTCTATCAAATCTTGTGTTAATAGCACTCATTTTGCTTCTTTCTTCCTTTTTCCTCTTTCAGTTGGTACCATTGTCAAAAATCACTCTTATAATTTGGAAATAGTTTTAGTTTTTTTTTTTCAACATCTAAAACAGAATATTCCAACAACAACCAATGAAATATGGAAAATGAATATAAAAAGGAAATCACAAAAATACATTATGTTCATTCATAAACTTATTCATAAAGAAAATCAATGTTGCCTGTTCGGTTACTTTAAATGACAAATAGAATCAATTGATAGATAAATAGAAGAGGAAAAGTCAGTTAGATAGAATAATACCTAAGGAATATTAAATAGTTTTATTCAGCTGTTGTGATGATAATAGTAGAGAGGCGTCAGGCTTGAGAACGTTGCAGAAGGGTAGCTGAAGTTCAGATGAAACTTTAACGATGAATTTGAATTCGAAGATGTCACAGAATGGTTGCACCAACATGAAACATCATAGGTTTTCTCCAAGAATTCAATGGTGGTGTAGAACTAAGTCAAGGATGCAGATATTGTTAGCTACTTTTCATCACAAGCAGGGAGAGATGGCTCCTTCAATTTTTCTCTACTCAGCTACAACATGATTTTGGAGATAGGGTTTAGTCGTTTGAAGTAGGATCGTAATCTCTCTCTGTGCGACTTTTGATATTCTTTTGCCTTTATCTTATCATGATATGGTTCCTATCTGGTTCAGATATAGTTTCTCTCATGTCTTATCTCCTCAACAGAATCTCTTCTTGGAGTATGGGTGAAGCTAATTACGATGAACAGTAGTCATTTCTATATAAGGATTTTTTTGTCAATCTTTTGTCCTGATTGGTTTCATCAAAAACACCCACTTTGTTCTTCTGAGCCTAAACTTTTGAAATCAAAGCTTTTATGATTAACCTTAATGCTTACAGAATTGCACACCAAAATAATACTTTTCCTTTGTGTTTATAAAGACTGCAGATTTCTTAGCTCTAAAGTTATCTGTTATTTTCTGCTAGTTAGCAAGATGTTCTTTACAGACTTGGAGAATTGGTAATGTTACTCTATTATGTATATGCGTTTGATGAACCTCAAGTTAACGTATAATTGACCTTCATTTTTAGTATTAATCATTAGGCCTTTATTTTCAAATTCAAACATCTGTGAGTGGATAGGTCTTTTCTTACCATCAATAATAAATTGAGAGTTCTCAAACTGAATTTCCCTTCTTGAGGCCATAGCTAGCTATTGGTTCATCTATGAAAATCTTTATACGGTAAGTGCTTCTTTAACTGAGTCTCTTAAATATCAGGTAGAGCGACACCAGTTTTAACACTTTTTATTGAAAATTCTGCAACTTTGGTGACCATTTTCCAAACGCAATGATCTCTTCTGAATGATCTCCCAAACCCTCTCATGAGGCATCTATTTAGGAGATCATGGTGAGGGAAGTAAGGACTATTTTCACCAATATGTGAAAGGAATTTGATATTGTCCATGGCCTGAGAATTCTTTTACAGCAACCATTTCCTTTCTCCACACCCAATTGAAATCCTCCGATATTCTCTTTAACACTGGTTAACTACCAAGAAAAACTGAAGATGTAAAATCTTCCCTGGTTACCTCCTGATCAGATATATATATACCCTTGCTTAGAATTCTTTGCTGTGAGGCTTCTGTCATGGCTAATATAATTTTCCCCATATTACATATGTTACCTAGCAACTTGATATCGTTCCTGAAATTATTCTTGATTTGGTAAGTTGATAAGGATGCCTGGATTTTGAGGAGCCTGCTGAACTTTATTTTTGTATTTGAGTCATAATTCTTTTGTGTCCGTCCAAATAAGCCAGTCATCTAAATAACCTTTGATCTGAACTCTCTGACACCACAAAAGTTGAACCACTTATTTCACTTGCTATGTAAACACTCTTATGATAGTAAGATTTAGGGGCATTCCAAACAGCGTCTTTTATATCAGTAATACAAGTCTCAGTCCTTCTGATTAGTAATTAGTAACCATGCAATATGATTGTCATTTTGAATGGATCGTATAACATGTAGATCACTCTATTTTTTGGTGAGCCTTTTTGTAATGAAATCTTAAAAATACACACCTTTCTATGACTTGTTTTTCTAGCTACATGCTTACAAAGGAGACGAGTTCAAGGGTCCTGTGCTGATGAAAATTTGGGTGTGAAGTTTTTGATATCCTTAAGCAACAGAGATCCCTTGGCATTATGCTCTGTGCTTTTGGAGAAAAGGTCCTACTTACCCAAAAACACATAGAGACAACAGCAAACTGAAGCCCCTTACTGACAGGATCCCCTGGATCTATATGCTTTACAAGCTCTTTTGCTTCCCTCGTACAGAGTCCAAAAGCCATACTTATCTGTATAGCCTAAGTTTGACTAGACCTAAGATATGGCTTCATATGGGGCAGGATAGTGTTGCTGCCCTTGTCATTTCAGAGGAAAATTGGGTGTAGTTGATGTTAAGTGTAGAAATAAGAAAGAGAGGCATGAATCTTCATGGGGTCCTTATGACTCTACTGCTGGGCCTTATCGTTCTTTTCTTTTAAAGGAATATGGGAAAATATTTCTTCGATATATCCGGAAGTAAAGTAGCCATTGGCTCCACTTTGAATTTTGCTATGCCCTCCTTCTCCACATTAAACTTTTTAAGCTTGCAATGAATCAGCTTGCAAATTAATCTGATGAAGTTTTTCAAAGCCTTGTAGTTGGGTATGGACAGTAGCTTTATACTGCTGCAGTTTGTTACGATCCTAAAATCGTTACAGGTTCTTTCAATAATTGAAATAAAGGTTTCCAACAACTACCATTGAAAACTGGGAAATTAATATAAAAAGAAACTCACGAAAAAAAATTACAACACGTTTATTCAAAAACTTATTTATAAAGAAAATCAATGTTACTAAATCGTTTACTTCAAATGACAAACCAAACCAATCAAAACCTCAATAGAAAAGACGAAACAGTCAGAAGGGTAGAAATATTTGAAGAATGGTTTTCTACAGCATCTGAGATGATATGAGTATGGAGAAAGGCGGAAGTTCAGATGAAACTGGCATGATGACTGGATTTGAAGACGTCACAGAAAGGGTGGCATCAAGAGGGGACATCAGAAGTCTTCTCCAAGAATTCGATGATAGAATTGAACTAAGGCAGGCTACAGGCAGTGTGGGATACTTTTCATCAAAAGCAGTGAGGGCTGGCTGCTTCAATTTTTCTCTTCTCAGCCATAACAAGATTTTGAGATAGGTGTTTGTTTTCCGAAGGGAAGGCTAGAATCTAGCTCTGTCTGACTTCTAGTTTCTCTGCTTCTTATATCATTAGGACTTGGTTCTCATACCGTTCGGATATAGTTCCTCTCCTTTCTTGTATGCTGTCTTATCTCCCCTGGACAATCTCTTCTTGAAGTTTATACACCCATGTATGGGCGGAGTTAATTACAGTGGGGTTTTTTTTAACAATTCTGCGTCTCTATGTGCTTTTTAAGAAACTCCCACTTCGATCACACCATGGAAGCTTCTAGAAGAAATTACTGATGCGATCTGGACCACATGTTAAGATGTATAAAAAGGGCAGACACGTGTCCACACATGGCGATATATTTCATAAACACGGATATCCCTCATGCTCGGTTTCTTAAAATATTCTTACTACACTGATTAAGACAATGAAATCTTGGTTAAAACAGGAAAGTTTCCTTATCACGGAAGGTGCTCTCGTTGAGGCTCCGTTTGCCTTTTAAATGCTGACGACAGTGAATTGATGACAGGTTTGACCAAACCATACGGTAGTAGAAACTCGTCTCGCTGTTCACACTTTGGGGATAGATATTTTAGTTTTTTATAGCATATCATTTTAAAAGTATTATATCTACCCATGAGACGTTCTGCGAAAAGAAAAAAAAATCTACTTAATTTACTTTTTTTAAAATGTCTTCTACGAAAAAACGCATTCATCCCTGAACTAAGGAATATCTGCATAAGGCTTCAACTTAACATCAGCCGAACATTCTTCTTTAGCATTCCATTCACTCAACACAAGACTTCAGGAAAAAAAATAATTTATTTTTTGATGAAAAAAAATTCTTTACCATGAAAAATCTCTGGAAAGACTTTCAGCTATCACATTATTCTTTCCTTTTGTATGAATTATCTTCAGATAATAATCTTATAGCTCTATTCTTATTCCTAAATCTTTCCGAATAGACTAACGGATTGTGATCTGTATACACAGTTAAAACAGGACTACTACGTACATCAATCTCAAAGTGCTACAAGGCTGAAACTAAACTAAATAATTCCTTCTCAATAGTTGAATAATTTGTTGAGCTCTATTCACTTTCCTTGAATACTATGTAACTGGGTGCTTCGTCCCACTCTCTTCATGTAACAAGACACCTCCTATACCAATGTTACTAGCATCCATCGCTAAATTTAATCCCTTGCTAAAATCAGGTAACATTAATAATGGCTCGTGAAACCTTACAGCCTTTAATTTTTTTAAAGCTTCTACACATTCCTCATCAAATAGAAAACTTCGTCCCTTCTTAAAAAGATTTATTAGCGGAGCTCTTATTTCTAAAAAAATGGGTACAAATCTATGGATATATGAAACCATCCTGAAAAATCTCATGGCCTACCTATTAGTTGCTGTGATTGGGAAATTAATGATTTTCAAAGCAAGAAGAGGATACAATTCCCTACGAAGAAGTTTAAGATGCCTGTATCATGCGACGATAGTGTGACGACAACAATGTAGATGACCCTCCCATGACCTTGACCCCCTTCAGGAGCCCGTCAGGGAAGGTCCCCATCTCCACCAGTGTGCCATCAATCAGTGCTACTAGAGTGTTGCCACCCCAGTGCCTTTTCAAGTGCCACCCCAGTGCCTTTTTCAAGAGCTATCCCACTGCCTTCAACAAGTGCCACGCCAGTGCCTTCAACGAGTGCCACCCCAGTGCCTTCATCGAGTGCCAAGCCAGTGCCAATTTTCACCCCTGTCACAGATTTTGTGTTTTTCAGCGTAGGACCTCGAAAATTGGCATGAATGCTGCTATGCCATTCAACTTTATTATGCAGTTCGCCAAAGTTACTTATGTATAATGTAAATATTTTCTAGAGATTATTTTTTATATATTCAAATTTTTATATACTTATTTTTCTAAATTGTCCAAAATAAATATTTAAAATGATTGGTTTTTAATTTACTCCTACGATAATATTGAGGAATGAATATTGTTAAATAGGAAACTTAAGGATTTGAAATATATTAATTAATAAGGAAGTAATATGGTCCGAAAGTTGAGGTCTCATTTATGGTACCACATTGGTAATGGCGTACCCGCTTTGGAACTTAACCAACCCAGGGTTAATTTCCTTTCAAACATAATTATCATTTCTCCAATCAAATGATACAGACTTTGCCTAATGGGTTTAGTGTCCTGTAACTCAATATCATGTTCAAAAAGATTTCTTAAACCTAATTTATCACGAACAATTTCTGGATAATATCGAAAAACATATAATTCACTCCGTATATCTTCTAAGCTAGAGTTAAATGACTTGAAAATCTTAAGCATATCAGAGTTTATCTCAAAACTAATTTTCTCGTTGCGACACCGTTATTACTGGTAGTGGGCGTTCGTTGTATTTCTTCAACAAGTTTATGTGCAGCTACATTGCTCTATATCTACACACATCAGTTGAGTAATTCAAATTGTCCAATTTTAAAAAAGGAAAAATAGGAAAAGGAACTTCAAGCTCATAAAATAATGAGGGACTCTCTTTCTAAATTAATACTAAGACTTCTCCTACACGGAAATTTCTCTCATTTGCCTTAAGATCGTACCTTCTTATAGTTTCCCCTTGGCTGTTGCTCTCGTTTTCAATTGCTAATTTCCGAGCTTTCCTTAAATTTTTCTTGTAATTCTCTAAATTCTGAATGTTAGTGACTAAACCATTCTAGGAGTGGGGAACCTTTTTTGTGCATGAAGGTCATCTTACAATTCATCATTCCTCATAAAGGCCGCATAAAATTTTTAAAAAGTTATTTCATTGCTTAAGTAATTTAATATTAATCTAATAAAAAAGATAAGTTTATAGAAAAAAAATATGTTATTTTCAAATATTTTTATACAAGTAATATGTAAATTAATAATATCGAAAACTCAAAATGTTCAAATATTTTTTTTATGTAAGAAGTTTTCACAGTAATAAGTAAATGAATAATATCGAAAGCATGACATTTCAAATTATTTTAATTAAGAACGAAGTTTTTTTGTATCCAAGGACTAAGTAAAGGAATTTTATAAAAGGATATATAAGCATCGAGAATATAATATTTTTCAAATATTCAATAAACAGTTAGCTAGCATGTACATTTTTTATACATATTAAAGACTTCTTTGGGTTTGCTTCGTTTTAGAAAGCCTTTTGATATCAGGCTCTAGCATAGTGATTCTTAGTGTCCATTGGTCCTCCAAATGCTCGTCTCTCAACTGAGTTCTCAGTGAATTCTTGATTTGCACCAAGTACGAAAATGTTGATTCACAACAGTATGTTGAAGAAAAACAGGAAATCAATCGTCGTGCATGTTCACGAAGATGAGGATATTCAATCGCGTTTTTCCAATAATTCAATGGGGTTCCCTCTCTTGTCAAACAAAGACTTCAGGGTATTATCCTCAGACATTTCAATAACCTCTATTTGTTACTGTTCAGGAGCCTCTGATATATCAACTAAGTGAGGTTGAAAAGCAAGTTTCAGTGTGATGCTATGCTTTTCAAAATCATTGAATCTTTTATTGTATTCTTCTATCAATGTGTCTAAAACAGACTCATATTCATTAAAATATCCATAGATATCCTCAGTCTCATTAATTACTTTCGTAAGGTGGGAATAGTGTTCCTCTGAATGTTTTGATTGAGCCAAAAGGGATTTCAAATGCAACAGTTTCTTTCTAAATGTCGGAATTTTTGTCATATGTATGTGGCCGCATGTGGCCTTAAGGCCGCAGGTTTTTTAAGGCCGCAGGTTCCCAGTCCCTAAACTAAACCATTGCAGGAACTATTACTTGAATCCACTGAATCGACTACGTCTACTTCACTACTTTCAACAGCTACATCATCAACTTGTCAAACACTGACAACACCGATGGAGTCGGTTATCTCAGCCCCACACTTTCTAAAATGAACCTCACCACCTCCATCACACATTCAAATACTCTAACAAACTATGACCGTAGTCTATATCTGTATCGAAACCTAACTTAGTTTCTACCACTTCAGACACTAGAACCTCACTCAAAATTAGATTCAACCTTTTGGATGTAGTTATATCATTACCGAAAATAATGACAATGCCATCAATGGGCAAATAGTCTAAAACTAATGGTTTTACATCTATTAACTCCCTCTGACTTTTCAAGTTCATCTTCAACAAAGGACAAACAACGCAAGTATTCGGAAACCCAGCTAACATAACTTTCTTTTCACATTGATTTTTGCCCTTGTTGGCACTCTTTCTTACCTAAAAAGGGAAACGGCTACTCCGGTGTCCCCAAGCTAGAAAGCTTCTCTCGATTCCCCTCCTTCAAGCGAAGAAACTACACCTTTAGACAAAAAATCTCTGCAAAATTTCCTAGTTTCTTTCATAATGTCATTTCTGCTTGACGAAAGAGACACTGGTTTCTTGACGTTCTCCATTCCTATACAATTCCTTGCTATGTGCCCTTGCTTATCACATCGATAAAAAATTATCTCTGAAGTACTACCTTCCCATTTACTCTTACAAAACTTAGGAGCAAAACCTGGTTTTCCATATGTAAAACAATAATAATGATAATCATATTTATCTCTATTAGTCTTGCTAAAACTACTGTTGCTACGTTGCATCTTCGTAATGAAGTATTATTTTTCTTTTTAATATCACTTAAACTGTGAGTAAGACTGTACTCATATGCCAATCTTGCTACATCTGTAAAAGACTTTTCATGTCTATCGTCTATATATAGCTTAATGTCTGGAGATATGTTATCTTTGAAGTGTTCTAACAAAACTAAGTTCTTGAGATAATCAAAAGTATCTAATTCAGCAGACGTTAAAAATTAAAAAAATGATCTTTCTAACTTTTTTCCGTATTTTACACAATTGTTACACTCATCCCTTTTCAAACTTCTAAATTTCTTACGGTACACCTCTGGTACTAATTTGTGTGCACTAGGAACAGTTTCTTTATTAGTATCAAAGTCCTCACTTTCATCCTCAGACATACAACTATACACAGAAAGTGCCCTACCACTTAAAACTGGTAGTAAAGACAAAGTTCTATTTTTGGAGGAACAACCTACTCTGTTCATTAACTTCACAAAAGACATGAAATATTTTGTTACATCTTCGTCATAAAATTTTGGAATTATTATCAACAATGCGCCCATACCTAAAATATCAAAGTTATTGTTCAATGAAGAATTACTACCTCGTCTGCTACCTGATGCTTTACTTACTCGTCTGCTACCTGATGCTTTACTTACTCGTCTGCTACCTGGTGGACTAATATGGAGGTATACATCTCTGTGAAGACTGAGCCTCAATTGAAGAACCTTGCAATAATGCTTCCTTCTTTAAGTATTTTAGGGCATATTTAGATCCAAAGTCTAAAATGTGGAAAGGGCTTGGTAAACTATCACCCAAACTCTACAAATCATAACAACTGATATTGGTATATCAAGGATAATAAGATCATTGCTTGCTAAATACTCAGCAGGTCCAGCGGTCTTTGCAAATCTGTTCACCAACATTGAAAGAAGGAAAATGCCATAGCCCTTAGGTCTTGTACCCTACGATCAGTATTCAAGCAACATCCATTAAAAAAGAAATAGGAATTTTTTTATAGCATCACAAGCTTTACCCCAATTACCAGACCATTAACTCTGCAATCAACTGCATTCCTGGCTCCAGTTCAGGTTAGCCAGGATGGCACATCTAACTCGGATGTATCTTTATTTAATCTTATGGATATGTAATGGAAAATATTAAAATGAACCTCACATTTTAAAAATCACCCTGGAAAGAGACAATTTATCTGTCTCCCCCACGCTAATCCCAATTTAACATAGTCATAAAAGCAGACTAAAGCAATATATGATATTCAATTTCAGTGATACGAGTTAGGATCCTGTCCCAGTCCCTATTATGTCATGCCTGATTTCAAAGTTCACGAAGCCTTTAGTTAATGGAATCAAACACCGAGGTGACCTTAATAGGTCTTATAACACCAATAATATGATAGAAGAGTTTTGTATCTAGGCTTCAATCACCATAGCTAGAAAGTACCAGCAACAGTTGAAGACAACTCGGTTCAAGAATTTGTCTAACATTTATGACTGTTTTTACAAGCAATTAAAACTGCTAGCGAAATCCACCATAGTCATAGTCATGATTGATATGAATTGATTTTTTCTTTTCAGAACTTTACCCTGACCAAATATATAATTGATAGTCGTCTATTCCAGTTTTTTGAATGAATAAGAATGACAACGAATGCCGTAGGA
>NC_090767.1:38864713-38883648 GCF_036898095.1 Palaemon carinicauda
GTATCATTCTTAGGGTACTTTATTCCCTCCCGAAGGAGTCCGCATCCCCCATGAGAAGTATAAACCATTCAGAACTTACCATTGAACTCCTCAAACAAAGCACTGCAAGAATTCTTGGGCAAAATCAACTATTATCTCCGTTTCCTGCCAGCCATCGCCACCTCTTGCCCCCTCTACTCCTTCTTCAAATGCAAGCCAAGGGATCTAAAGTGCGGTAATCTTCCAAAAGTGGCCTTCTGCAACGCAATAAATACCTTATCAATCTGCTCTTACTTTTCCTGTGCCACATGCACCTCTCCTTCTCTTGAACGATGTCAACAACATCACTATTAGGGCAGTCCTCAAGCAGCTGGTCAATGGCTCTATTTGCTAATTGTCCTTCTCAACTAGAAAACTGTTCAAGATGGAGTTCCTTCAACTGCAAATTGCTGGCAGTTCATTCAGCGGTCCCTAAATTTCCCCCATTTCTTGGAAAGAACGTACTTCATCATTAGCAAGGATCACAATCCTCGTTGTCATGGAGCGATTAATATGGAAAATGTTACGTCCGCCTTGTGTATATATGCGTTACTCTCAAGATGGATATATATATATATATATATATATATATATATATATATATATATATATATATATATGAATATATAAACATATATATATATATATATATATATATATATATATATATATATATATATATATATATATATATATATATATATATATGTATATATATATACTATATATATAAGTTATGGTAATACAATGAAACAAACACCAATACATTTAGTGGATTTGAAAACAAAGCCCTCAGAAGGATAACGGGACTTAAAAGGCAGGACAGGATACAAAATGAAACTACAAGAGAGATTACCCAAGTGCCATGAGTTGATGAGGAATGAATACTTCGCCAGCCACTCTGTTTCTAACAGGCTCAATAATGCCAAATTCCTCTTGTCTATCAAAAACTTCCTCATCTTTAGAGGATATATTCGGATTTTCTAACTTAGAGTAAATCCGCTCAGCAACTGCCAATGAAATCTTTAAATTGTTAGGGACTTTTTCAATTAAATCCTTTTTCCATGGTAACTGAACGTGAAAATGTCCTTCGTGAAAATAAATCGATTTAGCAAATTCAGCAACTTGTTGGTCTTCATAAGGAAGGGAATTTTCGTCTTTAATCCCAATCGATTCTAAGTTGCAGAAATTGTCGAGTCCATACTCGACACAAGAATCAGGAAAGATATCATTCAATGGTTCGAACTTATAGCCTACTGGATTAACTCTAAAATTTACTAATAAATTCTGTTTTCCAAGTTGCTTAGGAGGAAAAAATTCCAGAAGTCTAATCTTATCAGGCTTAGAAGTCTGTTTAATCTCCAAATTAAGGGAAGAATTATAAAATAACTCTAGATTTTCTGTTACATTGAGGTACATATTCAATTCCCTTATTAGGAATAAACCTAACAGATTCAGCTTTACAATTACCTCTTGGAATATACTCCAAGATTTTATTACTATCAATTATAGGACAAGACTCTACCTCTCTTACTGGTTTACAAGGTGCATAAGAATCAATGATCTCATAAAAAAGCTTCAATTGTGAAGGATGAACAAAATTGACTACTGTAGCAAATGGAATAACCCCATTGGCCACCTTAATCACTCTAGCCTTAATATTAAACAACTCTACATAGTGTAAATCTAACTGACTAAATTCCTGAAGGATATCATTCCCTAGGATACCTGATATATTTACAATTTCAGAATTTCTTCCAGGGTAATTATTACATACAGAATAACCTGCAGATTCCAAATTTTTAACTACAGAAGGCAACATAGGAATTTGGAGAGAAAGATTAAAATATCCCCGTGCAAAAGAAAAGACAACTTTACTTTCTCCCACAAGGCATTGTTAAATCGGCTACCAAATGAAATCCCTCACTGACTCTAGCTGGTAACCCAAAAGAAAAAACTAACCTAGACAAAGGAGCACCACAATAATCTCCTAATTTATTTTCAACAATTTGTTTATTAATAACACTAAAGTGGGCTCTACTGTCTAATAGAAAACAACATTTAAAATATTTCTTACCCCTACCAACTTTGAGTGTAATAAAGGGAACAAATATTTCAGACCCTGATTGACAACTTAATAGATTTTTACCAAGATCCTTAATAGCATGAGGACACATTGCTCCATGATGTTCAGATTTATTACAAGAAAAACATTTATAAGGTAACAATGATTTATTTCACGGACATTCCGAGGCCCCATGCCTATCGCTCTAGCATTTAATGCAAAAAGTTAGTTCCTCTATTCTTCCTAGCTTGCAAAGTATCAAACCTAGTACATCTAGAAGAGTTATGACCTCTTTCTTTACAAAATTTATAACTACTAGAAGATGAAGCTTTAATGGTAAATTGAACTTTATTACAGTCATTACCAGCAGTAGATTCATGACTTTACTTTGATTGTTAGAAATTACGGTCTTTGCCTTCATATTTAACTTTAGGTTTTGCACCAGAATTTTCATTATGACCTAAATTAAGGCGTGCAATAATACTCTGATAATTATCTAACAGCTGGTTAAAATTAGGATAAGAAGATCCTGTAGTTCTAGAGTGTTCTATCAAAAAATTTCTAGAAAGTTTCCTATTTACAATTTTACTAATTAGCAATAGACATCCATTAGATTTATACCAAGTCCCTTCAAGTCAATGAATTTATTCTTCAAAGATCTAACCAAAGATTCTACTTCTAAATGGGATTTTACTTCAGGGTTATTCAAAACTTCACCTATTACTTGATCAATTATATTGTCTTCATCCAGAAAATTAAGATCTAATTGCTTAAAAGCCAAATCAAAACCCTCATCATTTACTGTAATGTTTTCTACTACACTTAATGCTTCACCTAACAAATAACCCTTTGAATAAATAAACTTTTGAGCATTAGTTAAGTTAGGCATACCAGCCAAAGCATTATTAAAAGCCTTAAAGTTGAAATAGCCAAATGGATTAGCTGCATTATTTTCAAACTTCTGAATTTGAATAGGAGGTAACTTTACAATTTTACTAGAACTATTTTGAGAAATTTTCTTACCTCCCAAAAAATTATAAAATATTACTCTAAATTCAATTCTGACAGAGTTTTCTGTATTTCATAATGATAATCTCTTTCTGCTTACATGATACTATCTAGTTCATCTTCAGCAGCAATTTCACAAATGTTTGCATCAAAATTCTCAACTATTACTAAATTAGCTTCAATTTTATGAATAAGTTCTTGTAACAAATGACCATTAATTTGATCGTCCTTTAAAGAGTCAATCTTCCTAATGTCAAGAGTTATTAAACCCTTAAAATAAGCCCTCTTTTTATTTACTTTTGTAATTCAGCCTTATTCATCTTGAACAATGCTATTAACCAATACTATATTACCCAAGGAAAAATTTAAACTTAACTTAATCAAGTCAATGCAAAGCAAGTTATCATCAGTTACTTCCTAATGAAAAAATACAGCAAATTATGCTAACAGCAAAACTAGGCTAATCAACAGGATATATAAATGAAAAGGCTACTAACTTGACCTAAGCTTGAATTAATACAAGTATAAAATAGGGCCGATACTGCTCCTTTCTTATAAGGAATAACAGCAGTATACAAAAAAATCCTGACATTACAAAAACCAGATGAGCCCAGAGAGGACAAAAAAGTACATACTTGACACTAGAACAGCTAAACTAACTTTACTTTAGGCCTTTGCTTAAAATAAAAGTCAGCCATCCTTCGAGACAACTTCACATTGCCATCATAATTGGGATGTACTCCATCCCTGGCATAAAGGCGTGTGTCGGAAAATCCATTAACCCCTTTCATGATAAACAAACTATCCTTGCCCTTTCGTTTATTCAACCAATTATTGAATTTATTTGATTTTGCCTTGAAATCCTGCTACAACGCGTCAAAACTTGCACAGTGGTTAAAATAGAACCTATCCTCTATTTGAGCAAAAATTAGTTTTGCATCAGGACACAACTTTTTTAGCAATTCAGCAAAGGCCTCACAACAGCGCTCTACTTGCCATACCTCCACAGTACTTTGGATAGCATCTAAATCATTGCTGCCCAAGAACACAAAGATACGACTTGGCCAAGACCTCCTAGGGTTAGAAAAATACCGCTCAACTTCAACCTTGATGTTTTCAAAGGTTGCATCCCCTTTGCAAATGTAACTAAACCCGTCACATTCCTTAAGGCGTAATTCAGACAACCCTCTCACCCAGCTATGCCCAACAACAAGAGTCAGAGCCGAAGAAAACAAAACAACCAAGACGAAAAGCAAACTGAAGTCTTTCGGGAAAAAGTTTAAAAGTTCTAATATGTTAGAATTTTCTAACTCAAATCAATAATTAGGAAAGTCTTTATTTTTCCACTTACATGCACTAAATTCCAGGAACAGTGGTCTTGGGTTTTTTCGAACTTTTAAGTTCACTTTTAACAGCAGGAAGAACACTCGTTCTAAAGACCCGGCTGGTACTGAAATTCTGCAGAGACTCAACTTCAAGTCGGACTAAAACATATCATCAACTCTTTTACCTTGTCCGAAACTCTCGAACAACCGTTGAAAAATAAAGACAAGAAAACAATACTGTTTCCTTTTAAGGAATATGTTTAACATTAAATTAATTAATTTAATTAGAATACAAAAAGGGGAAAGTTAAGAATTTACATTTAATATTAACAAATGGCCATCATTCAGTTTACTTCCCGTCCATAAACGAACACCAAAAATGAGGACAAAAAGTAAGTATACAAACGAACTAGTCAATTCGACTATTCTCCCACAAATGCAATTACCATTCTCCAATCAACTATTTCTACAGAGAACTTATATTTGAAAAGTTTGTCATGAATCTAAAGAAATATTAGTTGTTGAGATTGGGAAGTTAATGATAGCAAATCTCTCTTAAATCAACTTTATCACCTAAATACTGGGTAGTTTTCCCAAATTTGCGTTTTTTTTTAGATGTTAAGCTGAAATTTGTAAATGTTCATAATAAGTTTTCGAAAATATAAGGTTATCTAAACACATGACACAATATCAATACCATTTAAAATTTTATTTATTAACCTTCTGGCAGCTTTTCTAATAAAATTAAACTTTACTTAAGGGTCATAACAACCGAAAGGTGTTCTACAGTATGTATTTTACTAGCTCGTCTCCATAAAGGTATTGGTTGAGGTGGGGGACAATCCGTACTATTTAAAGGGATTGTTTTTATTTTTTTTCAAAATGGTTCTAGACTTATTACACACACATAATCATGAAAATAAAGTCTTAGATATGACTCCGCTTGGTTTGATCCCGAGAATGTCAAGGAGATATAGAATATTTATTCTGGAAAAAGAGATTGAAAAAAAAGAAACATTTGTATGGGCTGTTACCACCAAGGAAAGAGATGTACTGTGTATGGGGATGTACCAACCGTGTGTCACACGATCGTACATAAATTATTTTGTATATATTATGCTTGTATCTGCGCTCTTCCCTCGCAATAAAAAGAACCTGAATAATCATGTCTCCGGTTTTCCTCTGTAACATTGTCTGTCTTGTAAACATGAAAATAATGAAAATACCTGTTGCCTTGAGGTTTTGTATATAAAGGAGAGTGTTCTATAATAAACTCACTTAGTTGATTGCTTCCTGCCTTTGAGGCCTAACCTTTCTCTTGGCCCGTCACATTGGTGACCCCGGAAGTCGACTCGCTCCCACTGCCTTCCACCCCCACCCCTTCGCCCCTCCATCGTTGGTACTATGGCGGACTCTATGTCAGTTGGCGCTGCGGCCGCCTCTTTCATACTTTCATCGTTTGCCAGCAGAGAGGCTTTTGCTTGGTTTCAGCGCGCAGAAGTCCAGTTTTGCATCAGGGGCGTGACTCAGTAAACCACCAAAGCAGATTATGTTATCGCGGCGATACCCGAGGACACCTTCCCAGAAATATCCGACTGGCTTTGTGAACAAGGAGACACCCCAATAGCGTATGAGGCCCTCAAAACATACCTTCTGCAACAGTACTCGCCGTCACCAGCCACCCGTATAGCAAAGCTTTTTTAGCTCTCGCAACAACCGTTGGGGGACCAAAGGGCTTTGCTTGCCCACAGAGAAATGACCAGTATCGCTCGCCTTCAACCTGCTGCAGATGGCTCTCCTCGTGAGGTGAACCTACTTCGTGCCCTTTGGATACGCCGTTTACCCGGACCTATACGCGCTGCCATACCCGATGTTGATAGTTTACCCATAACGACTTGATGACCAAAGCCGACGCCCTTATGGACAGCCACTTCAAGACCTCCATCAACGCCTCCACCCCTGAGGAAGAGGATGCCTATTCTACGTCAACCGAAGCTGACATGAATGCCGTAGGACATACACGCCTACCCCGTGACGTGCCGAAGCAGCGACAAAGCCGCCCACCACCCACCAATCACTCGCGCCCCAACGAACGACTTCTACAGCACTTACTACCACCCATCCGCCGCAGTTTTGCTACTACCACTTCAGATTCAGGGCAATTGTGAAGAAATGTGCCGAGGATTGTCAGTGGCCAAAAAACGTGTAAGTAGGCCATCGCTCGTGGCGGTAGCCTCTCGTGTTTCTAATCTTTTCTTTTTACAGGATGCAGGAACGGGCGTGCGATTTTTGGTAGACACGGGTGCTTGTCGTTCTCTTTTGCCAAGGAAACTCTTCATGGCAAGACGTAGTCTGTCTACATCTGCCGACGTCCGCTTGGTAGCTGCCAACGGATCTGCGATACCCACCTACAGTTACGAGAACCTCACATTATCGTTCGGAAACGGTAAATTCAATTGGAAGTTTCTCGTTGCTGATGTCACATTGCCAATCCTCGGTGCTGATTTCCTCTCTAATTTCCACCTTCTGGTCAATGTCGCCCTTCAACGATTGGTCAACGCAGACTCGTACATGTCGACACTTCTTCAACCCGCCCCCTCTAGCCTCGCTCTCCACATCAGCACACCCAAGGATGACTACGCCCACCTACTCTCGTCGTACCCGGAAGTTTTCCATCTAGAACTTCGCCAAACGCCCACGGTTCCTGCCAAGCACTGTATTTATCACCATATCAAGACGATGGGACCCCCAGTCTTCGCAAAATTCAGACATATGGCACTAGAACGATTGGCAGCCGCCAAACAGACATTCGCCGAAATGGAGAAAAGTGGCCTTTGCCAAAAGGCCTCCTGCCCATGGTCGTCACCCTTACACATCGTTCTGAAGAAAGACGCTCCCTCCGTTCATGCGGGGATTACAGGCGCCTGACCATGCAAACAGAACCGGATCACTACCCCCTCCCAAACATGGTCGACGTGACCTCCTACCTACACAAAGCGAAGGTTTTCTCTACACTCGACCTCCTGAGGGGTATTATCAGGTGCCTATGAACCCAGAAGACATCTCTAAGACCGCCATCACCACTCCGTTTGGTATATACACCTTCAATTACTCCTGTTTTGGCCTTCGTAATGCTGGGGCAACGTTTCAACGTCTCATGGATGGCATCTTAGGGGACCTCCCTTTCTGTGTATGTTATGTGGACGACATACTTGTGTTCTCCTCCTCAAAAGAGGAACACCTCCGTCACCTGCGCATCGTGCTCGACCGCCTGCAACAAAACGGCCTTTTAGTCCGGTACGACAAGTGTACCTTTGGCGCCGACGAAGTGTCATTCTTATGGCACCGTATCACTCCTGAAGGAGTCCACCCCCTCCCTGAGTAGGTAGCAGCCGTTCAGAACTTCCCCGCGCCCTCGACCGTCAAAGCTCTGCAGGAATTCTTGGGCATTATCAACTATTATCACCGTTTTCTGCCAGCCATTGACGCCACTCTTGCTCCCCTATACGCCTTCCTCAAGGGCAAGCCAAAGGACCTGAAGTGGGGTCCCCTTCAAGAAGCAGCCTTCTGCAATGCAAAAAAGGCCCTATCAACTGCTGCGGCTCTCACTTTTCCTATCCCACACGCCCCTCTCCTTCTCTCCACCGATGCCAGCGACGTCGCTATTGGTGCAGTACTCGAGCAGGTGGTCAAAGGCTCGCCCCGCCCATTGGCCTTCTTCAGCAGAAAACTGTCCAAGGCAGAATCGGGTTATTCTACCTTCGATCGAGAATTGCTGGCGGTGCACTTGGCTGTCCGTCACTTTCGCCATTTCTTAGAAGGTATGCCCTTCGTCATTCGCACAGACCACATGCCTCTGGTGCACGCCTTCACTCGACAGTCTGACGCCTGGTCCGCCCGTCAACGCCGACATCTCTCCTCCGTGGCTGAATACAATTGCACTCTTCAATACGTCCCTGGGGAAATGAATCCCGTTGCCGATGCCCTGTCAAGAAACACGTTGGCTGCTGTTCAACTGGGATTGGATTACAACGCCCTGGCTGAAGCCCAACGACAGGATCCAGGAGTATCAAGCTTGTAGGACATCCTGCACGTCCCTCTGTTGGGAAGACTTTCCCCTCGAAGACTCCAACACCACCCTCCTCTATGACGTCAGTACTGGTAGACCGCGACCTTGGATTCCTGCTCCCATGCGCCGACAGGTGTTTGATTTCATTCACGGCCTTTCACATCCCTCGTGCCGTTCTACTGCACAGCTGCTGAAGGCAAAGTTCATTAGGCACGGCATTTCTGAGGATGCTAAGGATTGGGTCCGCGCCTGTACTTCTTGCCAAACTTCCAAAGTACATCGACACACGGATTCAGAAGTGGGCACCTTTCCTCAACCTCAGCGTCGTTTCGCACACATTCACGTCGACATTGTAGGCCCCCTACCTACATCACAAGGACATCGTTACCTGTTTACCGTCATCGACCGCTCCACTCGTTGGCCTGAAGCCATTCCCATGGAAACTGCAACGTCCGCCTCATGTACATCTGCCTTACTCTCTGGATGGATTTCAAGATTCGGTATCCCTGAGCATATTACTTCTGACAGGGGAACCACTTTCACCTCTCAATTGTGGACGTCATTAGCGAATCTCCTGGGCATCACCCTACATCAGACAACGGCCTACAACCCCGCTGCCAATCGAATGGTTGAACATTTTCATCGCACCCTCAAAGCAGCTTTAATGTCCCGCTGCAAGGATTGCAACTGGTTTACTCAGCTTCCCTGGGTCCTCCTGGGACTAAGGACCACTCCTAAAGACGCCCTCGACGTCTCGGCAGCTGAAATGGTGTATGGTGACCCATTGGTCGTCCCTGCCGAATTTTTTCCTTCTACAACCTCCTCCGACGATCTCCAGCGCATACGTCACGTCGTGGGAAAATTTACTCCGTGCCGCCAGACTTACAAGCCCCCAGCGAAGCATCACATACCAACGGACTTGCACTCAGCAACGCACGTCTTCATGCGCAACGACACTAGCAAGCCACCACTAACGCCCCCTTACACGGGCCCTTTCCTTGTGATCCGACGCAGTCCGAAAGCATTCCTACTAAACATTCGGGACAAAGAAGAATGGGTCTCCATTGATCGTCTTAAACCTGCTTATCTTCTGCCAGATGACCCGCCTACAGTTCGCCTTTCTAGATTAGGGCGCCCTATTTAACATGTACAGTATGTCATTTTTAGGGGGGGAGCCATGTACCAACCGTGTGTCACACAATTGTACATAATTATTTTGTATATATTATGCTTGTATCTGCGCTCCTCCCTCGCACTAAAAAGAACCTGAATGATCATGTCTCCGGTTTTGCTCTGTAATATTGTCTGTCTCTCGAACATGTTATGTCCTGTTGCCTTGAGGTTTTGTATATAAAGGAGAGTGTTCCTTAATAAACAACTCAGTCTATTGCATCCTGCCTTTGAGTTCACAACCTTCTCTCGGCCCGTCACACTCCACACCCAATTGAAATCTTCCGATATTTTCTTAAACACTGGTTAACTACCAAGAAAAATTAAAGAAGATATAAAACTTCCCTGATTACCTCCTGAAGAAATATATATACCGTTGTCGATAATTCTTTGCTGCGATGCTTCTGTTATGGTTATGATGGTTTTCCTTATATTCCATGGGTTACCCAGCAACTTGATATTGTTCCTGAAATTATTCTTGATTTTGCAAAGTTGATTAGGAAGACTACATTTTGAAGAGCCTGCTGAACTTGATTTTTTGTATTTGAGGCATAATTCTTTTGTGTCCGTCCACATAAGCCAGTCATCTAAATAACCTATGATCTGAACTCTAAGACACCACCAAAGTTTGACCACTTACTTCACTTGCTATATAAACACTCTTATGATAGTGAGACTTAGGGGAATTCAAATCAGCGTCTTTTATATCAGTAGTACAAGTCTGAGCCCTTCTGGGTAGTAATTGGTAACCATGCAATAAGATTATCATTATGAACGGATTATACGACGTGTAAATCTCTATTTTCTGATGAGCCTTTTTGTAATGAAATCTGAAAAATACACACCTTTTTATGACTCCTTTTTCTAGCAACCTGCGTAAAAGGAGTCGAGTTCCAGGGTTCTTTGCTAATGAAAATGTGTCTGTGAAATTTTCGATATGTTCAAACAACAGAGACCCCTTGGCATTATTATCTGTGGCTTTGGAGAAAAGGTCCTACTTACCCTAAAACACATGGAGACAACAACAAACTGAAGCCCTTTACTGACATGAACCCCTGGATCTATGTACTTTACAATCTCTTTTGCTTCCTTTGTAGAGTGTCCAACAGCCTTACCTATCTGATTAGCCTAAGTTTGACTAGCCCTGAGATATGGCCTTCTATTGGGCGGAGTATTGTTGCTGCCCTTGTCACTCCAGGGGAAAATTTGGTGTAGTTGATGTTAAGTGTAGAGTGCTTATGACTTTACTGCTTTTTATAGGAATATGCGAAAATCTTTTTTCGATTTTTCAGAACTAAAGTAGACATTGACTCCACTTTGAATTTTGCTCAGCCCTCCTTCTCTACATAAAACTTTTTCAGCATGCAATAACTCAACTTGAACTTTAATCTTATGAAGTTCTGCAAAGCCTTTTAGTTGGGTATGGACAGTAGCTTTATACTGCTGCAGTTTGTTTCGATCCTAAAAGTGTTACAGGTTCTTTCAATACTTGAAGTAAATGTTACCAACAACCACCATTGAAAAAATGGAAAATGAATTTAAAAAGAAACTCATGAAATAATACAACACGTTTATTCACAAACTTATATAGAAAGAAAATTAATGTTACTAAATCGTTTATTTCAAATGACAAATCAAAATAACCAAAACATCAATAGAAAAGGGAAACAGTCAGAAGGGTAAAAATGCTTGAGGAATGGTTTTCGCAGCTGCTGAGACGATACGAGTACGAAGACTTCAGGCTTGAGAACGTTGCAAAAGGGCGGCGGAAGTTCAGATGAAACTGGTTTGATGACCGGATTCGAAGACTCCACAGAAAGGGTGGCATCAAGATGGGACGTCAGAAGTCTTCTCCAAGAATTCGAAGATAGAGTTGAACTGAGGCAGGCTGCAGGCAGTGTGGGCTATTTTTCATCACAAGCAGGGAGGGCTGGCTGCTTCGTTTTTTCTCTTCTCAGCCATAACCAGATTTAGAGATAGGTGTTTGTTTTCTGAAAGGAACGTTAGAATCTATCTCGGTCAGACTTCTAGTTTCTCTGCTTGTTATTTCATTAGGACTTGGTTCTCATATCTTTCGGATATAGTTCCTCTCGTTTTTATATGCTGTCTTATCTCACATGGACAATCTCTTCTTGAAGTTTATATACACATGCATGGGCTGAATTAATTAAAGTGGGCATTTGTTATTTCCATACAAAGGGTTTTTAATCAATTTTGGGTCTCTATTTTCTTCCTCAAAATCACCCTCTTTGATCAAGCCATAAAAGTTTCTAGAAGAAATTACTGATGCAATCTGAACTATATGTTAATTTGTGAAAATAGGGTAGCACGTGTCCACCCATGGTGACATATTTCATAAACACGGATATCCCTCATGCTCAGTTTCTAAAAATATGCTTACTCCACTGGTTAAGACAATGAAATCCTGGTCAAAACCGGATAGTTCCTTAATCTCGTCAGGTGCTCTCGTCGAGGCCCTGTTTACTTTCAAAATGCTGACGACAGTGAAGTGATGACAGGTTTGACCAAACCATACGGTAGTCGAATCTCGTCTCGCCGCTCACACTTTGGGGATAGGTGTTTTTGTTTTTTTATAGCATATCCTTTTAAAAGTATTGTATGTCACGTTCCCCAAATATAAAATAAAAAGAAAATCTACTGATTTCCCTTTTTTTAAATGTCTGCTATGAAAAAAAGCATTCATCTCTGAACTGAGGAATATTTGCATGTAGCTTCAAATTAACACTACCCAAATATTCTTCTTTCGCATTCCATTA
This sequence comes from Palaemon carinicauda, assembly GCF_036898095.1. NCBI lineage: Eukaryota > Metazoa > Arthropoda > Malacostraca > Decapoda > Palaemonidae > Palaemon > Palaemon carinicauda. The sequence goes on from NC_090767.1 coordinate 38,877,146, forward strand.
ACTCAACACAAAACTCAGTGAAAAAAAGAAAAAAAAATACACTATTTGTTGAAGAAAACAAAAATTCTTATCCTGAAAAATCTCTGGAAAGACTATTAGCTATCACATTATTCTTTCCTTTTGCATGAATTATCTTCAGATTATAATCTTGTAGCTTTAATCTCCAATGCATGAGAGGATTATTCTTATTCTTACATCTTTCCAAGTAAACTAATGGATTGCAATCTGTGTACAGAGTTCAAACAGGACTACGATGTACATCAATCTCAAAGTGCTACAAGAATGAAACTAAACTAAAAAATTCCTTCTCAATAGTTGAGTAATTTGTTGAGCTTTATTCAGTTTCTTTGAATACTATGAGACTGAGTGCTTCGTCCCATTCACTTTATACAACAAGACTAATCCTATACCAATGTTACTAGTATCTATCACTAAATTAAACTCCTTGCTAAAATGAGGTAACATTGATGATGGCTTGTGAAGCATTAAAGCCTTTAATTTATGGAAAGCTTCTACATATTCCTCATTAAACACAAAACTTCGTCCCTTCTTAAAATGATTAGTTATGGGATCGCTTATTTCTGAAAAATTGGGTACAAATCTACGGATATATGAAACCATCCCGAGAAATCTCATGGCCTGCTTTTTAGTTGCTGTTATTAAGAAATTCATGATAGCTACTCTATGCCCTAAATAAGTGATGTAAATCTAATTTTAATTACAACATCCATTGAAGTCAATGATAGGATCTTATTTCTTTTGCATGCAAACTGCATAATTTTATAGCTTTTCAGATACTTTAACACCAGTTGGGATAAATTACGCTAAGCATAAAAAAAAAACATGTTATAAACTTACTTTGAATTTCAGAATCTACTAAAACCGTGTAATAAATAAAATTTGATATTTGTGAAAATTTCTTTAATGTAAAATGAACATTCTACTGTCAAACACCGATGTGGCAATGGAAGGGATAAGGAGGGGTAGGATATTGCGATTGTAACTCGGGGGTGAAATTAGGAAATTGACTAATTTCTGGGTTTTATGCAATATATGCAGCACTACAGTATCCTCAAACCCGAAAATATTGCTATTAATTTAGGGAAAAAATAGCAAACCCTTTTTATACATACTCCAATGTTAACGTCCCAGGTTTTTTTTTTTTTTTTTTTGCTGCAATGAAACCATGAGTAAGGTTGAAAAATCTTGTATGAGTTTCTGATTCTTTTACATGTTCCAATAACACCAAGAAGAAAACCTGAATATATACAACGAAAGTGACTAAATTTCCCGTGTGGGTAGACAGATTCTGGTACTGGTACTATAAGGTAATTACAATTCCTGCTACTCCTAGTTGTTCTGAAGAAGTCAGTTAAAAAGCTTAACATTCAGGATTTCTAGAGTGTCCTTGGTACGTTGGTGTACTCAACATTCTTAAAGGAAATAGAAAGGCTGATTAAAAGAAATATAAATAACACTCCAGTTTGAGTGAGAAAAAGACTCTAAATACAAGTTATATGGACGTTCGACCAAATTTTAGAAAATCTAATCCTCAATCTGTACCCGGGAGCTGGAATCGACATACAAACAAATTCACACACAAACACACACAGACAGTTATGTTGGAAAAGCAGGTGTAATTGAAGTTCCCAGTGTTTTTGCCAGAGTGAAAGGTTCTTTCATAAGTATCATGGTCATGGGTACTTCTCATTCTTCAATGTTCCTAAAGCTTTTAACTCTTCAAACAGAGTGAAAAAAAAAATAATTTTTGGTCGAAGGAAAATCATATTTTGCGTTAAATAATGTTTGGTCTCCAAGGAAATCTCTGCGAAAAAAAAAAATATTTTCTTCCCTGCTCTAGGACCAGTGTATCAACATGCAAATCATTGAGCCAGTGTGTACAGGTCAGACCTTTAGGTTCAAGCAAATGGGGATTTTAGCTTTCTGAACCGTTAAAATTGTTGTAAAGATCCCTTAGTATATGCAAGTGTTTGTTTAGTCAGAGATCTTAGCCTTTTAAAAGCGTAAGTACAGAGATGTTAGCCTTCTGGAATTATTTTGAACGTTATCAAGGTTGTCTGAACCAGGAGTGGGCTGTAAATTGTACCTTCTAGAAGCGTTGTAAACGTTGTAGATACTGTCTGAACAAAGATTTAGCAAGGATTTTAGAATTCTGCAAGCGTTTTAAACTTTATAGAGGCTATACAATGAGTGTGTGTTGGGTTTTAGCCAGTGATATAAACTTTTGGGAAGCATTATAAACATTGTCAAGGTTGTGTGAGTAAGGAATTACCATTGAGTTTAGCATTGTGGAAGAATTGGAAACGTTATAAGGGCTTTCAATGATTACATATAGTGTTATGGCCAGTAATTTTAACCTTCTGGAGCGTTATACACAATATAAAGGCTCTCTGGAGATTGAACACCTAATAATTATAGCATTCGTGAATCATTGTAAACGTTTAAAGTCCGTGCAGTAAGGGCAAGTGGTGATGTTGCCTTTTATTTTAGCTTTCTGGAAGCATTTTAAACCTTGTAGAGACTAGGCATTAATTGTATTTAGAAAATGAATGAATGATTTGAAGTTTTCTGACATCATGACATCGAAAACTAGGCAAAAAGTGCATGTGGTGGTATACCCAATTAACTAGTCTAGTTTTTCGATCTCCTGATAATAAAGCTCTCTTGGCGGACCTTGATACTTATGTAGATGTAGAACAAAATGGTTAAGTAGCAAGAAGTGAAGCTTTTAGCACTTGTTGGAGAATTGGTAATGTTACTCCATTATGTATAGTATTTGTGGTAGCTTAAGACCAACTGATTATGGACCATTTTCTATAACTCCCATATTATCTAAAGTTTTGTTTTAAAGTCTTTTGGCATATCATCCATATAATTGGGCAAAGGCAATACTCTATTCCTTAATTTGCAATTTATCTTTCATAAAGGCCTTGTGGAAAGTTATGCCCTTCTCACAATCTCAAAAGCTATAGAGAAATGCCTTGATTGGGGATAGGAATTAATCATGATGCCATTGTTTTTAACTTAAAGGGTTGGGAGTGGGTTAGTCTTTTCATAGCATCATTATCTAATTTCTAAGTAATAGCTTGTAAAGAGTAGTGGCGACCACCATCGTGAGTATAAGAATGTTATATCCGGTGTTCACCTGGGAAGTCTTTTTGGCTGATTTTCCTATTATATAGTCGGCAAATGAAATGTAGTTTTGGCCTAGAAAACAAACTCGTTGCATACACAGATGATGCTACTCTCTTTGCATCAATTCAATCTCCTGAATGTAGATCTGGTGTTGCTAAATCAATTAATAGAGATCTAGCTACAATTAGACAATATTGCAAATTATTGGGTAGGAAGTTGAATCTACAAATCTCAAAGTAATATCAAAACTTATCTGTGGACAGTTGCTGCTTAACATCTGGATGTCCGCATTAATAATTCTTCTTTAACTATGCTTTACAGTTTTAAAATTTTAGTAGTGAATCTTAACAAGAAATTTACTTTTGAGAAACACATTAGGTCCGAGTCCTCTTTAATTGCACAAAAAATTTGCTTGTTGAGAAAGTCTTTTGAGATTATTGTTGATTAATCTATTCTGAAAAGGTGTTTTATTTCTCTCATTTTACCTTGTTTTCAGCATTATTTTTCTGTCTGGTCTTCAGCTGCAGATTCCCATACTTGTTTGTTGGATAGGAGCTTACAGTCTATCAAATTTCTTATTCATGATATATATATATATATATATATATATATATATATATATATATATATATATATATATATATATATATATATATATATATATATATATATATATATATATATATATATATATAGCAATATCTGTCTCTGTATTCCGATTAGTTTCTTATGCATATTTTATAAGTGTTCTTCAAAATTCTGACCATCCTTTACATTTATTCATTCCCATATAGAACCACCCTTTTCGTAATACTAGGTATAAAGTTAATTCTCATAAATGGGTCTTTTCTACAATGATAGTCAATACTTTACTGTAATCTAGAATCTTTGTTCCTGGTATGGCCAAGTTGTTGAATGATCTTTCTATTCGGGTAGTCGAATCGGTAGAACTTCAGAATTTCATATGAGCCTCTTTTCATAGTTTATCAATGGAAGACCTTTTTCGATTATTGTTTAAATATTTTGCTTTAAATGTTTAACACTTTTCATATAGTTTATTCATTTCCTTATCTCCTTCCTCAATGGGCTATTTATCCACGTTAGAACCATTGGTCTTATAGCATTTTAGTTTTCCCACTAAGGATGTAGCTTAGCTACTACTACTACTACTACTACTACTACTACTACTCCTGATAATGATGATAATGATGATGATGATGATGATGATAATAGTAAATGTTAAGCTTCTGGAAAATTAGGTGCAGTGAATGCAAGTGGAGATTTAACAATGCAATTGATGATGCACTCAGTGATTTCAGGATTCTAGAAACTTTTTAAGCCCAATAGATGCTGTGTAGTAAGTGCAGGTTGGGGGATAAAACTTGATATCAGCTTTCTAGAAGCTTATTAAGCCTAATATATGATGTGTAGTAAGTGCAGGTGGTATGGTAATAGGAGATTTTAGCCTTTTGGAAGAATTATATGCATTATAGATGTTGTGCAGTAAGTGCACATGGTGGTTTAGCCTGTCAGGACAACAAGACGAGCAGGGAGAGACTGAAAATTTACTGAAATTGCAACGGTCACTATATTAGAGAGTGCGGACGGAAACCTTTCCAACCACCACAATCATTGTGTTTTGATTAAAATATAAATATAAAATGCCAAGGCGGTAGCCAAATGAAATATACAATATTATACATGGATATAAAGCTCTCAAAGAGCGCAATGTTGTTGTACAACAATACACTGTGTGAAATCAAGGATAAATTTACAATATATAGAAAAGAGTTCAGGGGGAGGAAACACGGCGGGTAAGACGATGTCCTTACAAGCCTTTCATTTTAGCTTTTTAGAAGTATTTTAAACATAGTAGAGGCTGTGCAGTAAGTTCCAGTGGTAGGGTACAGAGGGATTTTAGCCTTCTGGAAACGTTTGAAACATTAAAGAGGGTGTCTGAGCAAAGATCTAACAGTTATTATTACCACCAGGAGGCGTTGTAAATTTTGTAGAGGCTATGCATTAAGTGGAAGTGAATGTGTAGCCAGTGATTTCAACATTCCTGAACTATGCTAGACGTTGCAGCCAGTGTGTCTTAAAGCAAGCATTAATGCTGAATATCTTGTTGTCTTAATGAAATAACTGCCGTTGTTCACAGAGAAATAATCATCATAAATGATGACAATAATTTATCTGTTTTGCAAACACGGTTTGTCAACATAATCTGAAAATCAAAGAATAGACCCCTCAAAATGCTTCATTTGTAGTCTGCAAATACCGCAAGTACTTTGAAATGACTATTTCTTTATCCCCTGAATATATGTAATACATTACCCCTCATATTCAATGATGGTAAAGCAGTTTTTTTATGAAAAGGTAAAGTAAGTTTCAGCAGTGTGCAAAGATCTTCTGCCACACTGGTGCAACATAGGAAAACACCATGGCATCAGGGGAGAAATCCCAGGAGAGAATCCTAACTCATTTTGTTACCTTCAAATAGCTTGGAAGATTTACTTTGATAACATGCCTTCAATATCAGCTGCGGCAAAGTTCCACTGATTACATATTCAATAAAAAGTAAAAGTATACGACTGGTGGTAGGCTAACGGTGTCATGGAATCGCAAAATACTTGTATGCTATTAGCTATCCTGTACAGCTTTCAAATGGATTGAAATATAATAGCAAGTGCATTCGCCTGCCAAGTGATCGCTAACTTGTTCAAAATATTTTGCTCAACTGGTTAACAACTATGTTCTTTATTATATCGTAAGCATTTTACTTCTTCTCTTAGGTATATTTTTGAAAGGATATATGAAATGATTGAATATCTTTTCACAAAAGAAATTATTTTCATATTTACATAATTAAAGAAAAGGGAGAAAAAAATGAAATATTATATAAAAGCTTTTGTTCATTAATGGATGTGAACGAATTAGTATCTATCATATATTGTAAGACACGATATTACTATTTTTATTCAATTATCATATGTTCATTTATTTTTATCATTATTACATTAAACCATGTTCATGCAGTTTTTTTTATATAATTTAGTTAAAGCCTACTTATTTTACTTTTTACTATTAATCATTATGAGAGTTTTTGCTTTGATCAATTCTTCAACTGTTACGTCATCCAGATTAGTGTAAAACAGGGGAAAAATAGCAACCCAGTAAACTGGTAGTGACAAAACAAAGATAGAGTATTCTTCAAATGTGTAAAAAAGGAAAAAAATATGTTATCATAATTAGTTTCTTTTATTTCTTCTTTGCCTTATGAAGGTCTCTTAAGACAATGACATGGAGTCTCCCTCTTCATCTCAGAAGATATTTATAAAAAATTACTT
>NC_090767.1:38889148-38891648 GCF_036898095.1 Palaemon carinicauda
GAGAATTGAGGGGGATTAGGTTTTCTCTTTAAGTATGAAGCTGCACAATGTGGATCAGGACATTCTGAAATATGATGTCCTTCTTGTTTGCAGTATGTACAAGTTTCCTTAGGTCTAGTTTCTCTATATGGGGTTTTACCTACTTTTTGAATAAGAGCATAGTCATCTGCCTTTAAAGCGGCTTTCTTAGGGTCAGATTCATTCTGCTCTCTTAGATACACATTAATGCTACCTGGTATTTTCCTTAAGAACTCCTCCATTACTATTAAATCTTTCAACTGCTCGAAAGTTTTGACATCTACTTTGTCTACCCACTTCTGAAACTGTTTAATCTTTCCATTCATAAATTCTAAAAAGGTCTGCTGAACTTGCTTCTGACTATTACGAAATATTTGCCTATATCCTTCCGCAGTAATAGAATAAGCATCAAGGATTGCCTGTTTAATTATGAAATAATCATGTTCCTCTAACATAGTGGCACATACAGATAATGCTTTACCTTTAAATGAGTTCCGGATGATTAAATACCATTTGTCCTGAGGCCAATTGAGATTCTTGGCTGTGTCTTCGAACACAGAAAAGTAGTTATCAGGTTCCCATTCTTCAAATGTGGGCAGCAATTTCTGCACCTTGCCCACATCAAAGGGTTCGGGAATTAGCTTACCTTCTTCCTTTTCTTTCAGTCTTATAAATGCCAGATCCCGTTCTGTTACTGTGGCCGCTTCTCTCTCAATCTGCAGCCTAACACGGAGAGCTTTGTTTTTCTGTTCACTTTCTTTTTCTTGTTGCTCCAAAGCAGTTGCAGCAGTTTCCACCTTGATACGTTCTAGGGAAGCAGCGGCAGCAGCCGTGCGCTCAGCAGCAGCGGCTTTCCTCTCTTCTAACTCAGCGGCGGCAGTTGCGGCTCGTTCAGCAGCAGCGGCTTTCCTCTCTTCTAACTCAGCGGCGGCAGTTGCGGCTCGTTCAGCAGCAGCGGCTCTCCTTTCTTCTACCTCAGCGGCGGCAGTTGCCGCTGCAGTTGCGGCTTGCATCTTCATCTTTTCCAACTCCAGCTGCAGACTTAGTTTATCTAAGTCACCATTTGGATTGGTAACGGTTAGAGCTCGAACGTCAGCCAATTCTTCTTCTGGAACAATATCTTCATCTACAAGGAAATTCAAAATATGACTGAGAATTACACATTTTACGGCAGTTGCGGGAACCTGTACATCATAATGGCGAGCTAGATTCTTTAGGTCAGTTTTTGTGGCAACTGTGAGAGATTCCACATGATCCCGTGGTGATACAATAAATTGTTGCAAGTTGAAAGGCATTTTGAATGTCGCCTGTGGCGCAAGATAAGTACAAATTAGAATAAATATCTAAACTTTACAAGAATAAGTATAAGATCATACGATCGCAAAATAACAATCTTTCGATCACAGAAATACAAAATAGCGATCACAAAATTACGAGATCGAGAGATCACAAAATTACAAAATTATATGATTAGATCACCTTACACTAAAATAGCTTAAATACAAAATTAAGTCTTGCGAAACTTACGATAATACTATAAAACTTTTATTCACAGTTAACGACTGAACAATGTTTTTTTTTTTTTTTTCTTACGCTCGAGATCTTGAACACGCGGCTAACTACTTCATAATTACTCAAACGACACGCTTAACATCACAAACTATTACAACAATTTTACCGAATCAGTAAACAAGGCTTTAAAACGCAAAGGTATTTTTTACTTTAAACATACCTAATCAGCACGTTCTAGTTTACATTTCCTTTTAATTTATACCAGCTTAATACGATAACTTTTCAATGTTACATTTTAATTTATATAAATACTATATTATTCTCGTTATGATAAAGTATCTAGTTAATAGTCAACACCTAGTTTAAAGTAATTGATTATCAGAATAATGCGCAAACTGAACAAAAAAACGTAGTATGCGCTTTATAGATATAACAGGAGTAATTTAACACAAGTATTTAAATATTCATTTACCGACACGTAAATGTTATTTGTACACCAAAATAGTACTTTTAACACCAAACAATATATAAGTTAATTTCCTGACTAGAGATAACGATTAGAATTACGAAAATCTCTAAAATTGGAAATTGGCTAATTTCACTTAAGAAATTTATATAACAAAATAAATCACTTTATCTTGAAATTGAGATGGAGGAAATTTCACTTATAATGAAACCTAATTTAATAAATCACATATAATGAAATTTGACTTATTTCCTAAATGTCACTTTTGAATGGCGATTTTAAGAAATGGCAAAATCTTAGGGCTTCAGATTTTTTTTTTATGAGAAATCTCTGGGATACGAGATTTGAGTAGGCGAAACTTTAAAAGCTACCTACTGGGGGCATCTTCAATTAATAAGGGTGGTTTAGAAGCTGGACAATCAGCATACCTAAGTCTTAACTATATCAAGCGTGACTTGTTCCTCTTACAACCAAATGACTACCCAGACATATATTATACATAAA
>NC_090767.1:38896648-38899148 GCF_036898095.1 Palaemon carinicauda
TGTCAGTCTTTGCTTTGCAAAAGCAGCATATTTTTTGACCGAGTTAGACGTTAATCAACGGCTTTAGTATTTTGAAAGATACATCATGAAACGATCAATAACAGACTACTACACTAAATTTGGCCTAGATCTATAAAATATACTCTCTAATGTCAAATATTTATTCTACGATCCACTGATTTAGGGTTGCTCCTGCGTCATGGTTTTTATCCTACAAACGTTGGGGATGGAAAAAAAAGTTCAATTATCTCAAAATTCAATTTTATCCAACTGAACAATTTGTCATTTATACAAAAGTTGTAACTCGAAGTTGTGCAGAAAAACCCCAAAAAGTCATAATTCAACATTCCTGGCTGAAACAACACCTATGTAAGGAGGTCTATGCAAATTATCCACTTTATTGAGAGTGAAACCTACCCTTGGATGTAAATTTGGTGAGGAATTTAGTGTCCCTGTGAAGTCTCCTTTTCAAGAACTAGAGAAGGTAATTTGAAAAGAGGGATTGCTGTCTAACTATGATAAATCATGATTTCACATAAAAGCATCTAACCGATGGTCATGGTTCTCTGTAATTATAGACTTCCATACCATAGCATTAACTCTGCATTTCAGGAGGTGAAAAACCCAAATAATGAGAGAAATTTGCATGTGCTTAGGAAAAATAATGATTTTGCGTTGCTACTTGGAGGACAAGGCGTATTGCTACATGGCCATCCTAATGATAAGGTGGATTACTAATCTACCTAAAGAAAGAAGAAAGGCAATTTCATTGCTATATTAGAGAAAGATGAGAAGAGTGAAGGAATACTACATGAACAATTTTCACTCCTTCCAAAAATGTCGAATAACCATAAAATACGATACAAGAGGAAATTATCGAAGTATATTGGAATATGTTATAAGTGAAACTAACTGAATCATTACAGGACCATGTTCAATTATATTCCGTAATAGCAAAAGAAGTAACAGAAAACTATACAAATCTAGAAGATCTTAATGTGTGGGTGCGGTATCGAAATATGATCTCAAACTATGAGTCAGAAAATTTTCGAAATTTCCTTGGGTTTTAAGAATTTTTGTAGGATAACAGGTCCAGCCCTAGCTCATCACTTAATAGAGTCTTTTACATCTGACATCTTTGCTCTGGCTCACATACGAGGAAAACCGTACGATGGTGCAATTGAATGTCCTCTGAACTCACATGAGATTAGGGGCTATTAATGAAGTTTCTCTAAGGTCACCCTACATTCAATGTCATGCCCATGTGCTGATTGTTGCTACTGACAGTAGCAGTAAAGTACCAAAAAAATAATACACGATTGACATGATAATTATTTTTTTGATAACTCACTGAAACTTCAAAGATTCTTTGAAACTGTGGTAATTGTTTTTCTGCCCTCGAGCCAAGCATCACAAACTGAAGGGCCATGTGTGTGTATTGAATTGTTCCTGAAATTTTATTCCTATGTTGTAATTTGCTTAGAAGCTATTTTGAATCTGTCGATTCACTCCAAATGAAGCCAGGAATCCTAGAAATGGGATAGAGAAATCATGATGAGTCCACGGGGATCAAAATTTTGAACATGTGATGGCATTTGTCACTTTGAAAAACTGTTTGGATTACATCATATATCTAGCATATAAGCTTGCAGAAGCATGGAATTCGGCTTTCAAAAAGTATATCACATGGCTGACAGTGTCCCACAAGATATCCTAACACTCAGAGATAAGAGTGATGTTGAGTTTCAGCAGCGGTACATCAATGAAGAGAAAGACATTTCTGAGCAAGTTGAATCAACTGAAACCATGCCACTCACCACTCGAATTCAACGGCAACCTAGTAACACTGAGGCAACCACATCAATTGAATACTAAAAGTGCAAAATGGCGATCCAACTTGTTGTCAACATTCACCAATATCAGAAGGATAAGTTTTCAGGCGAAGAATGTCAGCCTATTTCTTGCCTACTGCATCTGGTCCAAATAATTACAGCACAACGTTTTAGTTTGTTTCAAGACATCACCCCACAGATACTGCACCAAAAAGAAGACCTGCAAAGTAGCCTGTCACTTTGCAAGGAGCTCAGATGATGGGAAATGATGTGGTGTTCCGTCAAAGGTACCCATCCAGACACACTTTTGGATGCGTTGTCGTATGCAGATGTAGATGGTTAGCCTAACACACGTGCATTGTTGATCCTTTTGTGTGTTACCAGTCATGTCAGCCAAAGCTGAAAGGACATCCAACTGTCAGAGTAAAAGTTTGCGATGAATTCACATAAAAAAGCAAGAGAGATGTCCAATTTGTATCAAACGTTTCAGTAATTTACTTTACTGATACACATCAGTCTTGTCTCCTAATTCATGAGAAAAAATGCTGTTTCACAAGAGCATAAATCTCTCTATGAAAAAGTTTGAAAAGAATTTCTATAATATCCTTGTGAAATTTCACAAACAATAAATTTGTGCAAACAATGTGACATTGTTTAAGTCTGGTGAA
>NC_090767.1:38904148-38959148 GCF_036898095.1 Palaemon carinicauda
GCTGTTGTTGGAACCCTTTATTTTAATTATTCTAAGAGCCAGTGTCGATGGTAAAATAGTAATAGTGGGCGACATAGCAGAATTTTCGACAACGTAACCAATTGAAACAGGGAGAATATAGAAACAGGAAAATGAGTGATATTACAAAATTTTTGATAGCTTCAGGTAAACTTGTTGGTCATGATGGTGATGCTCTCCTTTAGCATATTCTTAGTAGAGAACAGGGAATGTATGAGAGACATGAAAGAGCAGCTAAAAGAGAAAAAAAAAATGAAAGACAGCGGGGAAAAAATGAGAAACAGAGTAAGCAGAAGTTAGAAATAGCTCATTGAAAACAAAATCTTCACAATAGCCCGGAAGGTAGGAGACCAGCAAGTAAACCATTAGGTAGCAGACTAGGTAGTAATTCTTCATTGAGCGATGATTCTGTTAATTTAGGTATGGGTGCAGTGTTAATATTAATTCCAAAATTGGATGACGAAGATGTAACAAAATATTTCATGTCCTTTGAAAAATTAATGAACATAGTAGGTTGTCCCCCCAAATAGTGGACTTTTTATTCACTATCAGTTTTAAGTGGTAGGGCACTTTCTGTGTATAGTTGTATGTCTGAGGATAAAAGTGAGGAATTTGATACAAATAAAGAAACTGTTTTTAGTGCATACAGGTTAGTACCAGAGGCATACCATAAGAAATTTAGAAGTTTGAGAAGGGATGAGTGTAACACGCGTGTGGAATACAGAAAGAAGTTAGAAAGATCCTTTTGTGAATTTTTAACTTTTGCTGAAGTAGATACTTTTGATGATCTCAAGAACTTATTTTTGTTAGAAAACTTCAGAGATAACATATCTCCACACATTAAGCTATATATAGACGATAGGCATGAAAAGTCTTTTACAGATGCAACAATGTTGGTAGATGAGTACAGTCTTACTCACAGTTTAAGTGATATTAAGAAGACAAATAATCCTTCTTCTAGTAAGATGCAACAGAGTATCAGTAGTTTTAGCCAGAGTAATACAGATAAATATGATTATTATTATTATTATTATTATTATTATTATTATGATTATTATTATTATTATTATTATTATTATTACTAGCTAAGCTACAACCCTAGTTGGAAAAGAAAGATGCTATAAGCCCAAGGGCTCCAATAGGGAAAAATAGCCCAGTGAGGAAAGGAAATAAATAAATGATGAGAATAAATTAATAATAAATCATTCTAAAAACAGTAACAAAGTCAAAACAGATATGTCCTATATAAACTATTATCAACGTCAAAAACAGATATAGTGGGGCACCATAGCTAACCTATTGTGCATTTTGTGATACAAGCACCAAATTTGGCACAATTGCACATTGACATATGGCAAACATTTTCAGATATTGAGCCACTCGGAATTCTCTATTCATGTCCGTCATATTGTAATTCAAAATGGCCGCCATTTGAAATCTACATTTGCGCTTATCTGTGGATCTAAAATTGCTATTGACTCGATTCTGGTGCCTAAATTTAGGTTTGGGGGGGGGGGGGCAAGGAATCCAATGGTTATAATCTGCATTGCGTATTTTTTTACCATTTGAAATCTTCATTTATGATTATCAGTGGGTCTAATGCTGCTTTTGACTCGATTCTGGTGTCTAACTTTATGTTTTCTAGGGCAAGGAATCCAATGATAACAATCTGCATTGTGTATCTTTTAGCATTGAGCCGCCATTTTGGATTTCAAAATGGCCACCATTTAAAATATACATTTGCGATTACCTCTGGGTTTAATGGTGCTATTGACTTGATTCTTGTGTCTAATTGTATGATTCGGAGGGGGGGGGGGGGGGTTCAAGGAATCCAATATTTTGAGTTTCAAAGATTCTAATGATAACAAAATACATACCATATTTTTACCTATGGACCGCCACTTTGGATTTCGAAAACGGTGCTTTACATTGCATGGCCGCTTCTCAATTTACGGTTTACATTATATGAGAATCTAATGATTTGATTCCGGTGGTGGTGTGGTGGTAGTAATACACTCTTAAAATTTCCGTGTAAGAATGACCAGGAAAACGATCAGTTGGGGCCATACTCTATTTCGGGTAAAAATGACATAGAATAAGGTATAATAATAAGACCATTTCTCGGTCAGATCTGACCTTTTCTGTGTAAAATCTAACTCTATTCCGAGTCTTTTTTGATCCAGAATGGAGTTTGGCCCCAACTGATCACTTTCCGGGTCTGACACGGAACTTTTAAGAGTGTAGTTGTAGTAGCAGTTTTTGAGGCATTTATGATTACAGAAATGCTACATTGTGTCTTTTCAGGTTCATCGTGATGCATGCATGCCTGTAGACTGACTGTGCTGGTTTCTCTGAAGACAGTTCGATCACCATGTCCAAGAGGTTCACACTAGCTCATGCTGAGCGAACTTCATCAACATCACAACACATCACCACTACTGACTGGAGGTTATGCATCATATGTCAAGAGGACAAGATGGAGACATTGACCAAACCTGAACAACCTAAGAAAAAAGATATTGGTAGTGGATACAGTTCACTCGCAGAGAACTTGATCAAATTCAGTGAACTTGGAGAGCTTCCATGATCACTCCAATTAGAAAGACTTGATGATGGCCATGGCATTGAAGGTGCGATGGTTGCACACGGCACACAATATCATCATACGTGCAAGCTCCAGTACAACATCACCAAACTACAGAGATCACAGAAGAGAGCACTCAGGAAAGAAGGTCAGAGCGATGAGGAACAATCTTTATGCAAACGCATTAGGGCGCATTCATGTTCAAGTACAGAGAAGGTCCCAAAAACTTGTTTTTTCTATGGACAACCTGCGGGGACTAATAGTCTTCGGAAAGCTGCACCATTCAAAATTGACAGACGGGTCTGTGCCTGTGCAAACCTTCTTGGTGATACAGTACTGCTTGGCCATCTCAGTGTTGGGGACATGGTTGCGTTGGACGCCCAATATCACCGCAGTGCTTGATAGGACTTTACAACTGCGCATGATCGGTCCAATCAACAGGACCACAGGACTCACACCAAGAGAGAGCAATGTCAGCAGTAGCCTTTGCTGAACTCGTCCTTTACATTGAAGAAACAAGACAGGATGAGGAGACAGCACTAGTATTTAGATTGGCCAATCTTGTCCACCTTTATCAATCGAGAATGGAACAGCTCGGTGTGCAGCTCGATACGAGAGTCCACTCCACACGACTGAAACAGAGACTGCTATCTCAGTTTCCTGGCATGCGAGCACACACCAAGGGGAGAGACATATTGATGGCATTTGAAGAAGATCTCGGTGCTGCTCTTGACAAAGCCTGTGAATTGAACAGTGATAGTGATGCAGTCCATCTTGCATGTGCTGCACACATTGTTTGCCGTCATATGTTTGGAGTAGCCAAGCCCTTCACAGGATTCCCTGAAGGATGTCAAGAAGAATCTGTGCCACCGTTGCTGCTTGCACTAGTCAGTATGATTCTCGAGGGACCCAGCATCAAGGACCACACGGAAGACACTAACCCTGCAGCAATTACCACAGCTCAGATACTGAAGTTCAACAGCGTCAAACACAAGCGAACTCGTGGCACCAGATCGTCCACCTGTGTTAAGCACAGTGTTGCACAAGAGACCCCACTTCCAACATACATAGGGATGATGTTGCATGCTCATACATGCAAGAAAGAATTAGTCGATAGACTTTCACACGTTGGCTGAAGCATCTCGTATGACAGAGTGCTGCAGCTCTCAGAATAGATGGGCAACCGTATCTGCAAACAGTTTCACAGAGAACAAGTGGTCTGCCCTCCAAAGTTGGGTGGCGAAGTGTTTACAACTGCCGTTGTAGACAACATAGACCACAAACCCAGTGCAACAACATCAAAAGACTCCTTCCATGGTACCAGTATTTCTTTAATACAACATCCCTCTTACACTGGTGAAGTAGTGGATCGGAGCATCATCGTTGCCGGAAAATCTGGAGATGCACTGTCCAAGACTGTTGCCCCTTTGCCGCACTATTATACTGATGTACCCCCCATCACTAGCAGCATCAAGGGGTCGCCTGTCCCAGCTGCTAGAGTAGAATCATTGGCTAGAGGAAACTTCCAACAGCAGACTGATGAAGAATACCAATGGCTAGGTAATGTAAAACAGGTACTAGAAGATAAAACTGGTACAGTAGACAATGAAAACACATCTTGGGCTGCATTTCGCGCTAGATGACAGCCACCAAATGCTGAATTCATCTGCCCCACGTCACTGCTCCCACTCTTCATGGAAAGTGCTCACACTATGGCCATGATCCGCCATTCAATGGACATTGTGAAGAATGCTGTAGAATACCTAAATCCATGACAGACACCAGTGATCACCTTTGATCAGCCACTGTTTGCTTTGGCCAAGCAGATACAGTGGAAGTGGCCAGATAGTTATGGTGAAGACCACATAATGGTGATGTTTGGTGGTCTCCACATCGAGATGGCGGCACTGAAGACACTTAGGGACTGGCTGAAAGGAAGCGGTTGGGTGCAAGCACTGGTGCAAGCTGAGATTGCGACAGCAGGGACAGCAGACTCATTCTTGCGAGCATCTCATGTCTTGCGCACTAGAAGAGCACATCAAGTGACTGCAGCAGCACTGTACATCCTGCAGCACCATGCCTACAACTGCTTCTGTTTGGGAGAAACCAGAGATGCAGAGGACCTTCTCGCATTTGAAGACTGGTGTCACCAGAGACAAGACAACATCCCCCAGTTTCGCTACTGGGCAACTGTGCTGGAACTAGAATTGTTGGTTCAAGTATGTGACTGTTCTCTCAAGCAGGGATCATTTGTGATGTACCTAGATGCTCTGACACAGCTGGTCCCCTGGTTTCACACACTAGATAATACCCACTATGCTAGGTGGATACCAGTGCACCTGAAGGACATGGTCGAGCTAACTACCAAACACCCAAACATAACCAGAAAATTCAGCAAAGGTCACTTCACAGTTAAAAAGACGCAGAGGGTGTTCTCTTCAATCCTACCTGACCAGGCACATGAGCAGAATAATGCCTGCATCAAAGGAGAGGGTGGCGCAGTTGGGCTTACTGACAACCCTAGTGCCCTTTGTCGCTGGATGGTTGCAGGACCAGAAGTTGCTAGGGTGATCGAAGAATTCTAAGACGGGAACCAATACTGTAGACGGCAAACAACAGACACACGCCATCATGATCAGACTCCAAGTGTACAGGCCTCATTTGTGAGAGATGTCTGCTCTGTCATTGGTGTAATAGAGGAGATGGGTAACCCATTCGAGGAGGAGAGCCAGGATCTAGTCGTACTGGATTCAAAGGACATTGCAGGTCCTGCTGCCGTGGAGACCGTGATGAATGCCAAGAAGATTGGCCAAGAGCAGTTCGAGGCTTTCATCAGAGAGTGTCTGTTGGACAGAACAAAGGCAGTGGACGACCCCATAACTCGTAACAAGCTGAAGGTATTCAGCCCTTCAACTCCAAGAAGCCAGAGCAAAGGTCAGCAACAGCTCACTTCCGTTAAAATTGACCGTGAACTCTTCGCACGCCTGTACATTGGCAGCCAGACGAGGGATGGAAACCTTGAGGAGTTCTTTTCGTCATAAGAACCAGGCATGTCCTCCTGCACTGTCCAATGGTGGAAACCTCTTCACTGGTACCAGGAGTGATCTCATCACATGTTTGGAAGAAATCTCCGACGCTAAGACAGATACTCCTGTCACTACCAGTATAGTGCTTGATGGAGCAGCTATCGTCCAGATGCTGAAGCCAGCTGCATCAAAGACCTTTGAAGAGTACGCACATCAGATCTTCATTCCATATATATCTACTAAGCTGCAAACAGTGTCACGCCTGGATCTGATCTGGGATACTTACCTTGCTGATTCACTGAAAGGTAGTACACGTGCAAAGCGGGGACCGGGCGTGCGGAGACGTATGGCGGCTGCCGCATCCATACCAGGAAACTGGCAAAACTTCCTACAAGTGGACAGCAACAAGACCGAGCTGTTTAACCCTGGATAGGTACGGTGGGTCGTTTGCGACCCCGAGCGTAAAAAAAAAACAGGTTTTTCTCACGTGACTCACCCCTGTGACTGAATTTGTGGGTGATCGACCTGCAGGAGGTGTCTCCCCTACACGCTCTAGTAGTGTCCAGATGTGCATTGCTGTAGCTGTACTCCTTCCCCGATTTCTGAGACACGTCGGGGTCGTTCGCGTCCGAGTTTACCCTTCTGAGGTAGTTTGCATAATTATCAAAGTTATTACGTATTATGAAATTGTCGTAGAATGGTGCAACTTGTATAGGTTATCAGTTGTGGAAAGTCTTGGTGGATTGTTTGGCTACCATGTGCATGTTTTTTTTTTTAGTTAAAATGTCGTTCATCACCACGAGGACCATTTTACCGCGAGTGCCCCTTTTTCATTTTTTTTCATTTTTTGCCAAGTCATTTTTCCGTAAGATATTGCCAAATAGTGTCGTAAAACTTTTGCTTGTTTAGTGTTGGAAAGTGTGTCTAGATGATCTGGCTACCCATGCATGACTTTGTTTTTGTCAGATACGACGTAGTTATTGGTATATTGGGTATTTAACTGCGGTTACCAATTTGTGTTTTTTTTCAATATTTGTAAAAATTACAACGTAGTAAGGAATTGCCGTATATTATTCATTTTTTTTTCATGTTTATGTGTTAGAAAGTGTGCCTTGATGGTTGGGCTAACACGTGCATGTCTTTTTTTTTATCTGAGATGTCGTATATTAGAATGTCGGGCATTTTACCGCGAGTGTCCCTTTTTAATTTTTTTTCATTTTTTTGCCAAGTCATTTTTCCGTAAGATATTGCGAAATAGTGTCGTAAAACTTTTGCTTTTTTAATGTTGGAAAGTGTGTCTAGATGATCTGGCTACCCATGCGTGATTTTGTTTTTGTCAGATACGACGTAGTTATTGGTATATTGGGTATTTAACTGCGGTTGCCAATTTCTGTTTTTTTTTCAATATTTGTAAAAATTTACTACGTAGTAAGGAATTGCCGTATATTATTGATTTTTTTTTCATGTTTATGTGTTAGAAAGTGTGCCTTGATGGTTGGGCTAACACGTGCATGTCTTTTTTTTTATCTGAGATGCCGTATATTAGAATGTTGGGCATTTTTCCGCGAGTGCCCCTTTTTATTTGTTTTGCATTTTTTTGCTTAGTCATGTTACCGTAAGGAATTGGCAAGTAGTGTCGCAAAACTTATATTTTTATAGTGTTGGAAAGTGTTTCTAGATGATCTGGCTACCCATGCCTATTTTTTTTTAGCCAGATATGGCGTATATATAAGTATGTGTTCGATTTTCCTGTGATTGCCATTTTTTCGTTTTTTCCCATTTCTTTCAAAATTACTACGTACTAAGGAACTATCACAGAGTAATATTTCATTTATATGTTTATTTGTCGGAAAATATGCCTTGATGGTTTGCCTAGCACGTGGCTGAAATTTTTTTTTTCTGAAATGCCGTATATTAGAATGGCCATTTTTCCACGAGTGCCCCTTTTTATTTGTTTTGCATTTTTTTGCTTAGTCATGTTACCGTAAGGAATTGGCAAGTAGTGTCGCAAAACTTATATTTTTATAGTGTTGGAAAGTGTTTCTAGATGATCTGGCTACCCATGCCTATCTTTTTTTTAGCCAGATATGGCGTATATATAGGTATGTGTTCGATTTTCCGGTGATTGACATTTTTTCGTTTTTTCCCAATTCTTTCAAAATTACTACGTAGGCCTACTAAGGAACTATCACAGAGTAATGATTCCTCTAGATGTTTATTTGTCGGAAAATTTTGTTTACTTTTTTTTTGATTGAATATCATCAAATTTTTTAGCTAAAATATTGTTTTACATTTTTTTTTCGATTTTATTTCCCTTCCAAAAAATTTTTTTGGGTCAGAATTTTAATTTTATAGTCGTAAAATAATCGACAATTATCCAGCAACCCACCATACAATTTTTATGCATATCCAATAATAATTAGATTAGTAAATAACACCTTGAAATTGACATACCCTTCCTACATTTCAAGTGGCAGATTAGGGAGTCTGAGTCAGTGTGGTTGGCGGCCATTTTGTGGACATATCCGAAGCGTAAGCTGCCCTATCTATATATATTCTTGTTTCCTATAGAATTTGTGATATTTTGGTATATTTTTACCTGCATAAATATCATATTATATATTAAATATATGTATTTTTTTACGAAATTTCCAAGTACTCAAAAAATTACCTTTAGATATGGCCCCTGATATAAATGTAATTTACAAAATAATGAAGATTTTTTTACATATTTCTATTTTAGGATAACATATGTTTATTCCCTAAAAAAATTAGCCACTTCCTATTTCATTTGGGTACCCAAAAAAATTCATGAAATTTGGACAATTTTTTTTGGCCAAAAAAAGTTACCCTTTTTTTCTCATTTCAGATCTTCACCTCCATGGGTCTGACTTCATCCAAAATACATCAAGATGTGTCCTAAACATTCAAGAATCAATTCCTAAAAGGATTTGTGTATATATGTATAACTTTTGTTTTTATGAATTTTTATGTCAGGTCTTTTTTTTTTCTACTTAATTTTTTAAAATATTTATAATAAATAGTTTTTCTGCAGATGAGTAGTATTTATCTTTACAGTTGTTTTAAGCATTCATTGAAGTTTTTTTTGGCAAAAGAAAAAAGGAGGTTACTGCAAAAACTGATTTTTCAAGAATTTTTTTTGGCGTCGGGGTCGTTCGCGTCCGAGTATACCCTTAAAGGGGTGTCCGAGGACCGTACCTATCCAGGGTTAAGTTTCTCTCAACAGCTCTCTTGGAATGGTTTGACCAGGAGGACAAGCAACTCGTCATTACTGATGGAGAGGCAGTGCTCAGCAAGCCACTACTACCAGATCTGACTTCACTCGACCCATGCAACCATGAAGAGGCTCACAGTCGGATATTGCTGCATGCATCTCACGCAGCTAAGCACCGACACCATTCAATAGTCATCCGGAGTGTAGACACCGATGTTGTGGTGCTGGCAGTGTCCTTGGTACAGGAATTGCAACCAGAAGACAAACTATGGCTGGCATTCGGAACAGGCTGAAGTTTCCGATACCTAGCAGCATATGAAATAGCAACTGGACTGGGACCAGAGAAGGCTCTTGCACTGCCAATGTTCCACGCTCTAACTTGATGTGATACTGTGTCAAGCTTTGCTAGACATGGCAAGAAGACCGCATGGGCAGTCTGGACAGTACTGCCAGAGTTAAGTGAGGCGCTGATGCAGCTGTCTTCCACACCAAGTGACATACCAAATGATGCAATGTGCATCATCGAGAGGTTCGTGATCCTGTTGTATGATCGAACCAGCAAATGCACGGACATTGACAAGGCCAGGAGGAAACTCTTCGCAAGGAAGAACAATGTGCAGCTGATCCCTCCAACAAAGGCAGCTTTAGAGGAACATGTCAAGAGGGCAGTATATCAAGGTGGACATGTGTGGGGTCAGATACTGCTGCCAGCACAGACTCCCACCACCAACAAACTGGGGTTGGTCAATGACTGGAGGACAATACACACCATACTGGACCAGGCTACCTGAGGCAGCTCACACCTGCATTGAGCTGGTTTCTTGCAAGTGCCAGAAAGGGTGTGTGAGACACTGCAAGTGCAAGAAGGCTGCCCTTAAGTGCACAGCCCTCTGTGTGTGTGAAGGGTCTGCACATGAAGATGAGTCCACAACATTCATTTACTTGTGGCAGTGCTAAACTGGTTAACATGAGATGGTTTATGTAAACATATCTTCAGTACCGATGTATACCTAGCCTCAAATACAAGACCATTGTAGAATATCAGTACACACCCAACCTTATATATTACACCATAGCATGTCAGAATTTTAACTAAGATATTTAAGACATGACCTAAGACATGTATCAAAATTATAAAACTCAAAATTAGTAGTTGAAGTAAGTCGATATTTATTTAGAGTTTTACAGGGAACGCTATTTTTGAGAAGTTTACGTTGTTTTGTGTTGATGTTCACACAAATTGGATGCTTGTATCACAAAATGCACAATCCTTTTGAAATTTCGAGCTAAACTGCCTCACTAATATGTCATATATAAATTATAAAAACTATTATTGTTTTACATGTGGAAAACCAGGTCTTGCTCCCGAGTTTTTTAAGAGTAAATGGGAAGGTTAGTAGTTCAAAAATAATTTTGTTTTATCAATATAATAAGAAAGGGCACATAGCAAGGAATTGTATAGTATAGGAAAACAATGCCAAGGAACCAGTGTCTCTAGTCAATAATCTTTCGTCAAGCAGAAATTACATATGAAAAAAACTACGAAATTTTACGAATATCTTTGTCCGAAGGTGTAGTTTCTTCGCTTGAATGAGGGAATTCGAGAGAAACTGTCTAGCTTAGGGACACCAGAGTTGCCGTTTCCTTTTTTAGGAAAGAGAGTGTGCCAACAAGGGCAAAAATCAGTGTGAAAGAGAAAGTTATGTAAGATGGGTTTCGGAATACCTGCGTTATTTCTCCTTTGTTGGAGATGAACTTGAAAAGTCAGGGAGAGTCATCAGATATAATACCATTAGTTTTAGACTATTTGCTCATTGACTGTGTTGACATTATTTTCGGTAATGATTTACCTACATCCAAAACGTTGAATCCTATTTTGAGTAAGGTTTGAGTGTCTGAAACGGTAAAAGCTAGGTTAGGTTTAGATACAGATATAGACTACGGTCATAGTTTGTTAGAGTATTCGAACATTTGTATAGAGGGGGTGAAGGTTGATCTTAGCAAGTGTGGGGCTGAGATAACCGAATCCATCGGTGTTGACCGTGTTTGAAAAGTTGATGATGTATCTGTCGAAAGTGGTGACGTAGACGTAGTCGACATAGTGGATTCAAGTAATAGTTCCTACAATGGTTTAGGCAATAACATTCAGAATTTAGAGAATTTCAAGAAACATTTAAGGAAAGCTTGAAAATAACAATAGAAAACGAGAGCAACAGCAAAGGGGAAACTAAAAGGAGGTACGATCTTAAGGCAAAGGAGAGAAATTTCCTTATATGAGATTAATTTAGAATGAAGGTCCATTATTATCTTATAACCTTGGAGTTCCTTCTCGTACTTTTTTTAAAAAAAAATGGGCAATTTGAATTACCTAACTGATATGGGTAGACTTAGAGGTATGTGGCTGCACATAAACTTGCTAAAGAAATTCAACGAACGCCCACTACCCGTAATAACTGTGTCAAAGTCAGTAATTAGTTTTGAGTAAAACTCTGATATGCTTAAGATTCTCAAGTCCTTTAACTGTAGCTTAGAAGAAGAACTAAGTGAATTATATATTGTTTTTTCTATATTATCCAGAAATTGTTAGTAATAAAGTAGGTTTAGTAAATCTTTTAGAACATGATATTGAGTTACAGGACACTAAACCCATTACACAAAGACTTTATCCTTTGATTGCAGAGAAGATAATTATGTTCGAAAGGAAATTAAAGATATGTTATATAATGATTTGATAGATCCTAGCGAGAGTGAATGGTGTTCTCCGGTAGTTCTGGTGAAAAAGAAACATGAATCAGATAGGTTGTGCATTGATTTTAGAAAAGTAAACAGTGTTACTAAGGAAAGTCATTTTTCACTTTCTAAGCCCCATCTCCACCCAAGCTAGGAACAAGGATGGCCAGGCAATGGCTTCTGATAGACCTATAGGCTCCCCCAAACACACCATCCTTAATTCGTTAAAGTCATCGATATTATGGTCAAGTAATTAATATGCCATGATGTTCATATTAGCAATGAGAAATATCAGATTGAAATAATGAAGTTTCATCAATACAATGCAGAGAAATAGCTGGGTATTATCTATAAGATGATAGGCCTAACGCCTAACACATACCAGACTTTCTTTATAAGTTCTTCGATGAATGAATAGTAAATTCACAGTTGGATATAAGTAGAAAATATGAATATATATCCCACAATAAAATATTTCAGGAAAGGTATAAGATAAATACAAAAATGTTACATTTCAAGTAGGCCATAAATGGCTATATAACAATAAAATTAGTACATTAATATGCTACTGATATCAAGAAAAACCAAACGTAAATTCAAGAAAGGACATAAATAGTTCATAAATATATATCAACTAGAAAAATATCTAAGAAAGGTTATTTATTTATATACTTCTATGTATGTATATACATAAATATATATATATATATATATATATATATATATATATATATATATATATATATATATATATATATATATATATATATATTTATATATTTTGTATATATATATATATATATATATATATATATATATTTATATATATCTATATATTTATATATATATATATATATATATATATATATATATATATATATTTATATATATATATATATATATATATATGTATATATATATAGATAGATAGATATACATATATATATATATATATATATATATATATATATATATATATATATATATATATTTATATATACTTATATATATATATATATATATATATATATATATATACATATATATATATATATATATATATATATATATATATATATATATATATATATATATATATATATATATTTATATATATAATTGTCTACTATCAAGCAAATTGTTATAATATCAGACACACCCTTAATCATCACCTCAGGATACATTGTTAATGCAAAGATGTGGATGATGAAGACCCTCTGTTCCTGAATAATCTGATGCAATTCTCCAGCAAAATAGAATTGTATTCTTGTATAAAGAAGATTTACATAAATTCAAAAGTTCTTTCTTCTAAAATATGAACAAAATTCACAAAAATTCAAGTTTATATTTCTATTGATGGTGTATCTATCAAAGATAAACTTCAAATACTGTGGCCAGCTATCACAGTCATATAGTTCACATAACATTTGTCTGTTTATTGTACTTACCTCTTAATTCCAGTTTGATACTTAAGTGTTATCTTTAAGCTACACTATATTATTTTGTTTTTTCACTTTTTAGGATGCACTTGTTGACTACTTGTTTATCACTTTCACTATA
This sequence comes from Palaemon carinicauda, assembly GCF_036898095.1. Lineage (NCBI taxonomy): Eukaryota > Metazoa > Arthropoda > Malacostraca > Decapoda > Palaemonidae > Palaemon > Palaemon carinicauda. Next base: position 38,917,302 of record NC_090767.1, read on the forward strand.
AATGTCCCTGCACTAAGGTTCTGATGTGCAGAGAGAGTTGATTCCATATAACTACAAACAGATAAGCTTTCAATACTATTCAGGTCTATGAGTGGCAGCAGTTCAACCTCCTATCTCCAACAGACTTTATCTCTTCCGCGTGATAAGGCATTCACTCGCCTTATCAGTCTGCTCAGTGATAAATGCTACATGTACCAATAATTTTCAATTTACCCCTTCTCATAAATAGTATGCTTTGACTAAACGATTTGTGAGAAATATAAAATAATTTTAGCTCTTTTTCCATTGGTAATCGTCTTATTGAAGAGATGAGGGAGCTGTGGTCTAACCGCTATCTGTTATCTACAACCCTGCGTATATTGTCACATGTACTGTTGAAGAGGGTGAGGCATTGGGGGTGGTGGTGATGAGGTCCAGCTTCGTAATAAGAACTCTTTCAGGCAGAGCTGCTGATAAGAGGTTTATGTCATGTGACTTCTTACTGTTTGGTTAATGCTAAGCATGAGAAAGAAATCTAGAGTTGTTGGTAAGGTGAGAAATCACTGTAGACTTTGAATGTATTCAGAGTTTTGGATTACTTTTAAGATAAAGTACTTTTTTTATGAATATCTTCTTAGAGAAAGAGGGAGACTCCATGTGACTGTCTTAGGAGACCTTCAAAAGGCTATGAAGATATAACAGAAAATAATTAGAATAGTTTAAACTTTTCCTTTTTAACACATTTTAAGAATACTGTATCTTTTTTTCTTTCTATCATTTGTCTGGATTACTGGTTTTCACCTGTTTTACATCAATCTGGATGACGTAAAAGTTGCAGTATTGATCAAAGTAAAATTTCAAATAATAATTCATTCTGTCAGGTAAAAAACTAGGCTTTAACTAAATTATATGAAAAATGTATCAAAATTAATTAATATAATAATAAATATAAATGAACATAAAATAATTCAATAAAAATAGTAATATCGTGTCTTACAATATATAATAGATAATAATTTGTTTACATCCATAAATGAACAAAAGCTTCCATAATATTTCATGCCTTTTTCTCTTTTTTCTTTAATTATGTAATTATGAAAATATCTTTTTTTTGTTAAAAGGTATTAAATCCTTTTATATATCACTTTATAAATATTCTTATGAGAAAAAGTAAAATGCTTACGATATAATAAAGAAAATAGTTGTTAACCAACTGAGCAAAAAAATTTGAACAAGTTAGCGATCACTTTGCAGGCGAGTGTACATGTTAGTATATCTCAAGCCATTTTAAAGTCGCACCTGATCAACTTGTGGAGGCTCTGTTGCTGATAGCATACCAGTATTTTGCTGTTCCATGACGTCATAGAGCCTACCACCAGCTACCACCACTTTTTATTGAATATATAGTCAGTGGAACTTTGTTGATATTGAAGGCATGGTATCAAATTAAATCTTCCCTGCTATTGGAAGGTAACAAAATGAGTTGAAATTCTCTCCTGGAATCTCTCCCCAAATGCCAGGATGCTTTCCTATGTTGCATCAGTCTAGCAGAAGACCTTTGCGCACTGCTGAAACTCACTTTACCTTTTTATAAAATACTGTATTAAATATGAGTGGTAATTCATCAAATTAATCAAGGAATAAAGGAATGGGAATTTCAAAGAATTTGGGCTATATATAGACTACAAATGGAGCCTTTTTAGGGTTTCATTCTTTCACTTGCAGATTATGTTGACAAACCGGGGTTACAAAGAACACATAAATCCGCGTCTTTATTTATGATAATTATTTCTCTGTGAACAACGGAAGTGATCTCATTAAGACAACACGATGTTCAGCTTCATTGCTTGCTTTAAGACACACTGGCTACAACATCTAGCATGGTTCAGGGATGTGGAAATCACAGGCTACACAATCACTCCCACTTATTGCATAACCTCTAAAACCTTTATAACGCTTCCTGAAGGTAATAATCACTGCTATATCTTTGCTCAGACCTCCTCTGTGATGTTTGAAATGCTTCCAGAAGGATAACATCACTGTGTACACTACCACTGAAACTTACTGCATTACGTCTACAATGTTTAAAACAATCCCAAAAAGCTAAAATCAAAGGCTAAACCACCACGTGCACTTACTATACAGCATCTATAAGGCTTAAAACGCTTCTAGAAGGCTGAAATCACTGAGTGCATCCCCACTTGCATTGGCTAAATCTCCACTTGCATTTACTGTACATCTGTGGAGGAATATTTTTCTGTTTTTATTTGGGCTTTATTTTTTTGTTGTTTGCCAAATTCTTAGCGAGAGAGAGAGAGAGAGAGAGAGAGAGAGAGAGAGAGAGAGAGAGAGAGAGAGAGAGAGAGAGAGAGAGAGAGTGTGTGTGTGTGTGTAATGATTGTTTGTTGTGAGAAAGAATGTTGGTAGAACTGAGGTTGTTTGTTTGTTTTTAGCTAGGTTAGGACATTGGCGAATGTCTTGGGAGAGTGCTGTACTTGATTTGATTGCAGCAAGAGATAGTTGTGTGAACGTTGGATTGTTATCATTATCATTTTACCAGCGTGGAAGTGTCTATGTCACCAGCCGTAATTCCTTTTATTTTTTTAAATTTTTTTTTTCTTAACTTTGCTATTTGCCAGCCTTGTACGTACATGAATAGCTTGATGATGAAGACCCGGACTGTACAATTATTTTTGGAATGGACAGCTGATCGAGAATTTTCAGCCATTGATGAACCAGCCCGTAAAATAAGATATTCCATATGTTTGTGATGATGATAAATGATGATGATGACAGTGATGATGACCCCCACTTGAGTGACTGTTCAGTTAAGTTGATTGAAACATGAGTGTGTATTGTTCGTCACCGAACAGTGGCAAATTGCCGTATGAAGACTTGACCCTTTGTTGGGTAGAGTGTTGATATCTATAAATTTACACATATGAACATTTAACTTAATTAGTTGTTTTAGAATACTGGTATTTATTTTAGTTTTAAGTATTTTTTGGTACTGTGATTGGTTTGTCGGTCCTTAGTATTAACGTTTTGTGATTGATGTTTTTTTTTTTACTATTTGAATGTTTTTTTCGCAGTATTCAAGTGAATAATTAGGAATAAGAAATATAGTTTTCAGGGTTATTATTTGTTTGTAGGTCCTTTTTTGCTGATAACTTTAGGCGGAAGTTTGTTGTAGGACAATTGTCTGTGAGAGTAATCAAGGGTTTAGGGGTTGCCCTTATGTGTGTCCTCTTCGAGAAGCACAAATTTAGTGAGCCAACAAGTGTTGGTTTTCTTCATAGGCAACTTTCCAACAATCGAATGGGAAAGCAGAATCAGTCATAAAAAAATACCAAAATGATAATCAGGGCAAACACAAGGGAGAGGGCATCAAAGGAGTCTCTCGCAATACTACAATCTCTGAACACCCAACTCGCGTTATCAACTAATATCCTGGGCAGCCAGCAACAATTGGGGGATTACGAAATGGCATTTTTACGGTGAAGGAACATTACCTGGTAAGGGAGAAATTCAAATGTTCACCCATGGAGAGAATTGCTGCTAGTCATTCCACCAGGGCAGTCAAACCCTTTGGAGTAGGCATCCACACGAGAGTGGAAAACAATGCATTAAAGGAATGGGACCTTACAGGGTCGTTGGTGGACTCCTTTCCACACTGGCAATAAAGAATAAAATTGGATGGCAGTGAACATCTGTCGCTAAGAAAAAGGAGACATATTGCCTCTAATAGCGGCCTCGACCTCTCTCACAATCCGTCAACCCCCTCAATAATGCTGGAGGTCCTAGTACGCCCTAAGAAGCAGTCTAAGCGCCGTGTATAATTCAGTGACTTTGTCATGGACAATGACAAAGTGTAGTGTTATATGCAATTCTTCCTTTCATTTTAATTGTCCATGTTTATTATTTTTCGTTACACTGCTGGTAACACTATACCATTTCTGCATGAATGATATAATCATGTGAATAATTGTCTGTTGCAAAATTTTAAAGTTTTTTTTTTTTTTTTTGATGCTACAATTTTTGTTTAGTTACAAAAAAGGATGAGAGAATTCTTTTTTTCTTCCAATTGGCATATGATTACCATTTATCATCATCATCATGATCATCTCGTCCTATGCATATTGATAATAAGGGGCTCGGTTATATTTCACCAAACGTCTCTTTCGTGAGCTTTACTTCTCCATTCATCATATTCTACTTCACGCTTCATAGGGCTCAACCATGTAGGTCTGGGTGTCCCAACTCTTCTAGTGCCATGTGGAGCCAAGTTGGAAGATTGGTGAACCAATCTCTCTTAGGGAGTGTGAATATAATGACCTAACTATCTCCATCTGCCCCTCAACATTTTCTCATCCACATCTGGGACTTAGGAAATCTCTCTTATAGTTTCATTTCCAGTCTTGTCTTGGCATTTAACTCCTAATATACTTCTGAGAGATTTGTTTTCAAATCCAAAATCTTTCCGATATATTTTCATTCACATACCACGGCATGTCCATACAGTAACACCAATCTCACTAAACTGATATATAGCCTGATTTTTATATGTTATTTTAGATGATTTAATTTACAAATTTTTTTTAACCTGCCCATTATCTGATTTGCTTTTTCCGATCATTCATTAAATTCTATTTTAAAGACCATCTATTAGAGATCTTAGTTCCTAAATATATAAATGATTCTACCTCAATCCTTTCTCCTTCCAATGATATTTCACCTTCTATTGCATATTCCCTTCTCATCGGCTCTGTCTTTCTTCTAATTATTTTGAGCCTAAACTCCTCTGATATTCCATGCATTCTGAGAAGCAAGCATTGCAAATCCTGTGGTGTTCTCTTAATAAGGGCAATGCCATCAGTATTCTGTAGATCAGTTAATATCCTACTACTAATCCAGTTAAATCCTTCGCTACCATCTCCAACTATTTCATGCATTACAAAATCCCTGAAGAGTATAAACAATATAAGTGACAACACTTTCCCTTGGAGTTATCCACTGTTCACTGGAGATTCATTTGATAGGACTCCACTAACATTAACTTCGAACATAGTATGCTCATAAACAGACTTAATCAAATTCACATCTTTAAGAGAAACTCCGTAATAAATTAGGACTATCTACAAAAAATTAGTTTTGTTAGAAAACTTCAAATATAACATATCTCCAGACATTAAGCTATATATAGATGATAGACGTGAAAAGTCTTTCACAGATGCAACGAAGTTGGCATATGAGAACAGTCTTACTCAGAGTTTAACAAGAGTAATACAGATAAATATGATTATCAGTATTATTGTTTCACATTTGGAAAACAAGGTCTCGCTCCCAAGTTTTGTAATAGTAAATAAGAAGGTAGTAGTTCAGAAATAGTTTGTTAATGATGTAATAAGAAAGGGCGTATAGCAAGGAATTGTATAGTAAATAAAAACAACGTCAAGAAACCAGTGTCTCTACTTAATCTTTCATCAATCAGAAATGACATTATGAAAGAAACTAGGAAATTTTACGGAGATTTTTTGTCCAAAGGTATAGTTTCTTCGCTTGAAGGAGAGGATTCAAGAGAAGCTGTCGAGCCTGGGGAGACTGGAGTACCCGTTTCCCTTTTTAGGAAAGAGAGCGTGCCAACAAGGGGCAAAAATCTGTACGAAGAGAAAGTTATCTTAGGTGTGTTTCCGGATACTTGCGTTGTTTGTCCTTTGTTGGAGATGCAGTTGAAAAGTCAGGGAGTGTCCATAGATGTATAACCATTAGTTTTAGACTATTTGCCCATTGATGTCATTGTCATTATTTTCGGTAAGGATATAACTACATCCAAATGGTTGAATCCAATTTTGAGTGAGGTTTTAGTGTCTGAAGTGGTAGAAACTAAGTTAGGTTACGATACAGATATAGACTACGGTCATAGTTTGTTAGAGTATTTGAATGTATGATGGAGGTGGTGAGGTTAATTTTAGCAAGTGTGGGGCTGAGATAACCGACTCCATCGGTGTTGTCAGTGTTTAACAAGTTGATGATGTAGCTGTTGAAAGTACTGAAGTAGACGTAGTCGATACAGTGGATTCAAGTAATAGTTCCTGCAATGGTTTAACCACTAACATTCAGAATTTAGAGAATTACAAGAAAAATTTAAGGAAAGCTTAAAAATTAGCAATTGAAAACGAGAGCAACAGCCAAGGGGAAACTAAAAGTAGGTAAAATCTTAAGGCAAATGAGAGAAATTTCCGTGTTGGATAAGAAGTCTTAGTATTAATGTAGAAAAAACTCCCTCATTATTTTATAAGCTTGAAGTTCCTTTTCTTATTCTTTTAAAAAATGGGCATTTTGAATTACTTAACTGATATGGGTAGATTTAGAGCTATGTAGCTGCAAATAAACTTGCAAAAGAAATAAAACGAACGTCCACTACCAGTAATAACTATGTCGCAGCGAGAAATTAGTTTTGAGATAAACTCTGATGTGCTTATGATTTTCAAGTCATTAACCTCTCTCTTAAAAGATAAACGGAGTGAATAATATGTTTTTCTTTATTGTCCAGAAATTGATAGTGATAAATTAGGTTTAACAAATCTTTTTGAACATGCTATTGAGTTACAGGAACTAAACCCATTAGACAATGTCTGTATCGTTTGATTGCAGAAAAGATAATTATGTTTGAAAGGAAATTAAGCATATGGTATTTAGAGAAATTCGAGTTTGGGAAAACCTTTACCACTTATTTAGGACATAAAGTGGATCTATGTAAAATTTGTCCTAAATGTGGGAACACAGGAGCTATCATTAATTTCCCAATCACAGCAACTAAAAGGCAGGCCATGAGATTTCTCAGGATGGTTTCATATATCCATAGATTTGTACCCATTTTTTTAGAAATAGGATGTACCAACCGTGTGTCACACAATTGTACATAATTATTTTGTATATATTATGCTTGTATCTGCGCTCTTCCCTCGCACTAAAAAGAACCTGAATGATCATGTCTCCGTTTTGCTCAGTAACATTATTCTGTCTCTCGAACAGGTCATGTCCTGTTGCCTTGAGATTTTGTATATAAAGAAGAGTGTTCCTTAATAAATAACTCAGTCGTTTCCAATCTGCCTTTGAGTTCACATCCTCTCTCGGCCCGTCACAAGGAGCTCCCCTAATAAATCTTTTTAAGAAGGGACGAAGTTTTGTATTTGATGAGGAATGTGTAGAAGCTTTTAATAAATTGAAGGCTGTAATGTTTCACGAGCCATTATTAATGTTACCTGATTTTAGCAAGGGATTTAATTTAGCGATCGATGCTAGTAACATTGGTATAGGAGGAGTCTTGTTACATGAAGTGAATGGGACAAAGCATCCAGTCTCATAGTATTCAAAGAAACTGAATAGAGCTCAATAAATTATTCAACTATTGAGAAGGAATTTTTTGGTTTAGTTTCAGCCTTGTAGCACTTTGAGATTGATGTACGTAGTAGTCCTGTTTTAACTGTTTATATAGATCACAATCCGTTTGTCTATCTAGAAAGATTGAGGAATAAGAATAATCGTCTCATGCGTGGGAGTTTAAAGATATAAGATTATTATCTGAAGATAATTCATACAAAAGGAAAGAATAATGTGATAGTTGAAAGTCTTTCCATAGATTTTTCAGGATAAGATTATTTTTTTTTCACCAAAAAATATATTTTTTTTTTTCCTTGAGTCTTGTGTTGAGTGAATGGAATGCTAAAGAAGAATGTTTAGCTGATATTAAGTTGAAGCCTTATGCTGATGTTCCTCAGTTCAGGGATGAATGCGTTTTTTCATAGAGGACATTTCAAAAAATGTAAATTCAGTAGATTTTTTGTTTCTTTTCGGGGAATGTGTTATGGGTAGATACAATATTCTAAAATGATATGCTATAAAAACAAAAATATCTATCCCCATAGTTTGAGCACCGATAAAAGATTTGACTACCATATGGTTTGGTCAAACCTGTCATCACTTCACTGTCGTCAGCATTTTGAAGGTATACCAAGCATAGACGAGAGCACCTGCAGAGATAAGGGAACTGTACTGTTTTGACTAATATGTCATCGTCTTAATCAGAGGAGTAAGCATATTTTGAGAAACCTAGCATGAGGAATATCCGTGTTTATGAAATATGTCACCATGGGTGGACCGGTGCTGCCCTTTTTTTTACATCTTAACATGTGGTCCAGATTGAATCACTAATTTTTTCTAGAAGCTTCCATGGCGTGATCGAAGTAGAGACCCAGAATTGTTAAAAAAAAACCTTCTATGGAAATGACCACTGACTACTGTAATTAACTCTGTCAATACATGGTATATAAACTTCAAGAAGAGATTGTCCAAGGGAGATAGGACAGCACATAAAAAAGAGAGGAAATATATCCGAAGGATATGAGAACCAAGTCCTAATGATATAAGACGCAGAGAAACTAGAAGTCTGACAGAGCTAGATTCTAGCCTTAACTTCATATAAAAAACACCTATCTCTAAATCTTGTTATGGCTTAGAAGTGAAAAATTGAAGTAGCCATCCCTCCCTGCTTGTGATGAAAAATAGCCCACACTGCCTGCAGCCTGCCATAGTTCAACTCTATCATCAAATTCTTGGAGAAGACTTTTGATGTCCCATCAAGATGCCACCCTTTCTGTGAAGTCTTCGAATCCGGTCATCATGTCAGTTTCGTCTTAACTTCCACTGCCCTTCTGCAACGATCTCAAGCCTGAAGTCTCCGCATATCATCTCAGATACTGTAGAAAACCATTCCTCAAGTATTTCTACCCTTCTGAATGATTCCCTTTTCCATTGATGTTTTGATTGATATGATTTGTCATTTGAAGTAAACGATTTAGTAACACTGATTATCATTATATATAAGTTTATGAATAAATGTGTTCTATTTTTTATGAGTTTCTTTTTATATTAATTTCCCATTTCTCAATGGTGGTTCATAGAAACATTTATTTCAATTATTGAAAGAACCTGTAACGATTTTAGGATCGTAACAAACTGCAGCAGTATAAAGCTACTGTCCATACACAACTAAAAGGCTTTGCAGAACTTCATATGATTAAATTTCACGCTGAGTTATCGCAAGCTGAAAAAATTTAATGTGGAGAATTAGGGCAGAGCAAAAGTCAAAGTGGAGCCAAAGGCCACTTTACTTCCGGAGATATCGAAGAAACCTTTTCCCATATTCTTACAAAAAGAAGACCGATAAGGCCAAGCAGTAGAGTCATAAGCACCCCATGAAGAGTCACGCCTCTGTTTCTTATTTCTATGCTTGACATCGACTACAGCAAATTTCCTCAGGGCTAGTCAAACTTAGGCTATACAGATAGGTATGGCTTTTGGACACTGTACGAGGAAAGGAGAAGAGCTTGTAAAGCACATAGATCATGGGTATCCTGTCAGTAAAGGGCCTCAGTTTGGTGTCGTGTCCATGTGTTTTGGGTTAAGTAGGACCTATTCTCCAAAGGCACAGAGCATAATGCCAAGGGATCTCTGTTTTTTAAGGATATCAAAAACTTCACGCCCAAAATTTCATCAGCACAGGACCCTTGAACTCGCCTCCTTTGTAAGCCTGTTGCTAGTAAAAGGAGTCATAGAGAGGTGTGTATCTATAAGATTTCATTAGAAAAAATCTCACATGAAAATAGAGTGATATACACCACGTTGTACGATCCATTCATATTGCATGGTTACCAATTACTAATTATAAGGGCTCAGACTTGTACTACTGATATAAAAGACGCTGATTGGAATTCCCCTAAGTCTCACTATCATAAGAGTGTTTACATAGCAAGTGAAGTAATGGTCCAACTTTTGTGGTGTCAGAGAATTCAGATCATAGGTTATTTAGATGACTGGCTTATTTGGACGGGCACAAAAGAATTATGCCTCAAATACAGATATCAAGTTCAGCAGGCTCTTCAAAATTTAGGCCTCCTAACCAACTTTGCAAAATCAAGAATAATTTCAGGAACGATATCAAGTTGCTAGGTAACCTATGAAATATTGGTATATATTGTAGCTGCATGTTACAACAACAACCCCCACACCCTTGATCACACTAACAGATAATTGTCTCCTCAACACAAACTTTCCCATTACGTTATCATAAACTGGACTCTTAGACTAAAGGGAATCCAAAACAAAACATAACCTTAATACTATATTTGGTACAAACTAAAGGAAATCATCACTCAAAATCCTGCATTCAAAATATAGTTAAATATGTATTAATCCATTTTCCTGTTAAATATCCTTAGAGTAACATCCTTAAAACTAAACCATAAAAAAAGAACTCAAACCAAGTTATCATTAACAAACAACGTAAATAGAGATATATATATTATAGTACATATACAACCACTGACACTTGTTAAACGCACCATGCAAGCGTCTTCGGAACCGTCACTAAAAATATCACCCTCAATACCAAATTCTAAATATATCAATACACCATAATAAGAATGGTTGCTTGAGTACAAACACCGTAGGTTACCTAATCTGGAACACTAAAATTGGCAGTTCCACCACAGATCCGTGGCCCGATGGGAAATTCATCAACGCAATCAAACCAGCAGTCAATACTACCATCTGGTATGGTTACAAGCCATGGTAATCCTAGTTATCTCATCTATTCAAGAAATATCCAATTCGCAGTTTCTCTATCCGGCATGGGCCATCATCACAGGTCAATATTCTAAGAGCATTCTAATCACGTTCTTTACCGTAAGCAATGTCAGTTGTAGTGAAATCCAGTTTCAAAATAATCAGCAGTCCAAAGGAGGAATTATGGCCCTCAAAATAAAATAAGGAAACCACTTACGAACATTCCTAACTAACTAAACTTTCGCACTCTAATCAAAGATAAATAATAAACTGTTTCTATTATTCACAATCACGACAAACAAAAATAAACAAAACTGTACTTACTCAAAAAATAGATGATTACTTCCAACGCTGGTCGAAATCAAATAAATATAGAAAGCCAGCATGCACATACACACAACTGCCTTAAGTCACAGTCAATAAAAAAAAACATTCGCTCCCAAACATTTATTACTGTCTTAATCTAGCTAAAAGTAAAAAAACAGTCAATTACTACAACAGTCTTTCCCACTACAAGAAACCAATACACTAACTACTTCTCGCTCACTGACTTACACACACACACACACATACACTCTCTCTCTCTCTCTCTCTCTCTCTCTCTCTTTACCCTCTCTCTCTCTCTCTCTCTCTCTCTCTCTCTCTCTCTCTCTCTCTCTCTCTCTCTCTCTCAATCAGGATTGGCAAAAAACGAGAAATAAAAATAAATAAAAATTGATCCTCCACAATATATTTCATCAAGAGGTAACCAGGGAAGATTTTACATCTTCTTCAGTTTTTCTTGGTAATTGACCAGTGTTAAAATAAATATCGGAAGATTTCAACTGGGTGTGGAGAAAGACAGCTCTTATAGGGTTTTAAGTCTACTAGGCTTACGTATATGGTAGCTGCAAAAGAATTCTCAGGACATGGACAATATCCAACTCTTTTCATATATTGATCAAAATGGTCCTTACTTCCCTTACCATGATCTCCAAAATAGATGCCTCATGGTCGGGTTTGGGAGATCATTCAGAAGATATCATTGCATTTGGAAAATGGTGACCTTAGTTAGCAGATTTTTCCCCAAAAAGTGTTAAAACTGGTTGTCCTCTACCTGATAATGAAGAGACTCGGTCAAAGAAGCACATACCATATAAACACTTTCATAGACGAACTATTATCTATCTATGGCCTCAAGAAGGGAAATTCTGCTCGAAAACTCTCATTTTATTATTGCTGGTAAGTAAAGACCCATCAACTCACAGATGTTTGAGTTGGAAAACAAGGGCCTAATGATTAGTACAGTCAAAGGCAGTACTAAAACTGAAGGCCAATCATACGACAACTAGAGCTTCAACAAACGGATTTTGAGCGAAGCGAAAAATCTATTTTTGGGTGATATAGCCATGACGTCCTGATGGAAGGTTCCTTCAGTAGCTTCCTAGGGTATATTTAACTACAGTGGATATTCCCAGAGAATTAAACTAAAGGTTATCACAGAATTCTAACTTCTGGTGCGAGTACCCTAAAGGTTTCCCTCTACGATATCGTATATCAACAGGGGACGCATGTATTAACAGGCCACATAGCTAACTGCTCTCCATATAGAGTTAACACTTCAATATGGAAAGGTGGAGAATAACTGGGGAGCCGTTCCACAGTTACACTCATCCGTGGCTGCTTTTGGTACTCGAGACGTAAACAAATGAAGTCACATCCGTCCTCATCCTGAGGCCAGCTTCTTGCTAATCTCCATGATACAGCAGGACAGGGCGGGGCCTGAAAGGCTGGACTAGAATAGACGGGAGGGTCCATCAGGACGTCATGGCTATCTCACCCAAAAATAGATTTTTCGCTTCGCTCAAAATCCGTTTTTTGGGCTCAAGCCATGACGTCCTGATGGAAGTGTACCAGAGAATTAATGTATCGTGGAATTTTTCCCCTTTTTATGCAAGTGCCAAGGGCTTTGAATAGAGGTATGTAACATGTCCTTACTAGAGGTTCCGTGAAGAACCAGCTTCCTGCCACCCTGGCAGAGAAGTCCTGGTGGACCATACTAATATCTCGAAGCGATCATTGAAGAGCTACTCACCCTGCGGAGGGTTCGTGCAGGACTCGGAGACAAGACATAAGGTTAATATTCGGGTAGGAATATTATCAAGCTTAGGTAAGTGATTAAAATTCACTACACTCCCTGGACGAGAGATCAATTTGGTCTCGAAGGCAGGACGAAGGTAAATATTCAGGTAGGAATATTATCAAAGCATGAGTGAGTATATGATACAAGTATAAATATATTATTCTTCTCTTTCAGAAGGAAAGGGGTAAATGAAACTATGACAATCGTATATTTCATAATAAATAATAGGAGCGGAAAGAGACGCACATGTAATAAAATGGACATTTTATTTCAAAGATTGCAGATTATTGTGATAACAATTGCAATAATAAATGTGAAGTTTATTTACAATAATAAAGAATAATGTACATAGAAAATAAAGACTTCAATCTTGAATCTGAAAGGAAATTCCGCTTTTAAAAGCACAAGTTCCAGAAGAACCTCAGTCTTTTTCAAAGAAAAACACATCATGCCCTAGAGCATGTGGCACTCATGTAAAGTCTATGACATTTCACCTTGGTAAGAACAGTCTATTAGAAACACTAAGTGTCCATGAAATCACTATGTATCACAAAAGGGTCAACACAGGCACCCGTAGAGTTAAAGTCTCAAGTAACTCACTGTTCTATGCAGAGTTAGACGGCAGGTTTCATAACACTACCTGCGGCTACCACGAAATGTTTAACTTCATGCACTTGCTTCGCGTAATGCTTGAAAAAAACGTGCGACGATTTCCATCCTGTGAAGCTCTTGAGGCTTTCGAAATCCATGCTCTGGAAGAAGTTCAGAGAAGAAGCGACTTTTCTAGGATCATGACCTGCGGGTGTACTGTCAGGATCCGCTCTGCGAATGAAGTAGGTGATTTTCGCTCTTAGTTGTTTCAGTGACAAGTCACTACCCGATGTTTTTTCTTTGAAGAGTTGTCCTCCACCGAAGTCTGAAGTTCTTCGAAGATAGACCTTAAGACTATCCACTGGGTATAGAGAGACATCTTCCTTCAGGGTGCAGATTCTCCAAGGGCCCCATCTCTTGGTGGGTAATTCATTCTTAGCGAGAAACGTCGGATCAGGGAAGAGGGTCAGTTCTCCTGTATCTGCGAACAGGATATGACCCTCTTCTCTTGATAATGCCACTATTTCACTGACTCGGGCTCCCAAGGCGAGAGCAAAAAGGAAGATAACTTTTTGAATCAAGTCTTTTAGAGGGCACGAATCGTTGTCCAGGTTAGAGGCAAAATGGAGCACCTTGTTCAGGGACCAGGAGATAGGTTTTGGCGGAGGTGCTGGGCGTAGTCTAGCGCATGCCTTTGGTAATTTATTGAAGATATCGCTGGACAGATCAATCTGGAAGGCGTACAGGAGTGGTCTATTCAAAGCCGATTTGCAGGTGGAAATCGTGTTGGCTGCTAAGCCTTGTCCATGAAGGTGAATGAAGAAGGACATGCAAAAATCAATGGTGATTTCCGTAGGATTTTTTGCATTGACGAACGAGACCCACTTTCTCCAGGAAAATTCGTATTGCCGTCGTGTAGATTCAGTCTTGTATTCCTCGAGGAAGTCTAGACTTTTCTTCGAGATTCCAAACCTTTTCTTTGCGGCTAAGGAGAGAAAATCATGAGATGAAGGTCCCTGACTTTCAGTGATGAAGCGAAGACAGTCGACTTCTGTACTTGTTGGTAGAGAAATGGGCCCGGGAGGGGAATCAGCGTGGGCTGGAGCTCCAGGACCAGAGGGTACCAATTGCTCCGGGGCCACTTGGTAGCCACTAGGTCCGCTGTTCCCTTGAAGGTTCTCAGTTTGGAGAGGACTTTCAGCAGAAGGTTGGGAGGGGGGAACAGGTATATCCTGGACTATATGTTCCAATCCAGTGACATGGCCTCCACTACTTCTGCCTTGGGGTCCTCGTACGGGGCCACATATCGAGGAAGTTGATTGTTGTCGCTCGTCGCGAAGAGATCGATCTGAAGTTCCGGGACTTGGTGAGAGATGAAGGAGAATGACCTTGCGTCTAGAGACCATTCCGTCTCTATTGGGCTTGTCCTTGATAGAGCGTCCGCCGTCACGTTGCGGAATCCTTGTAGGTGAACTGCAGACAGGTGCCATTTCTTCTTTTCTACCAAACGAAAGATCGGAAGAAGTACCTGATTTATCTGGGGCGATCTCGAGCACTGACGATTGAGACATCTGACTAACACCGAGTTGTCCAGAGTCAGACGAATGTGGATCGAGGGAGGCGGGGAGAGTTTCTTCAGGGTGAGAAGAACCGCCATGGCCTCCAAGATGTTGATGTGAAACGTCATGAATAGGGGAGACCATGTTCGTTGAACCTGTTGTTGGTGGGAGTGACCTCCCCAACCCTCCAGTGAAGCATTCGTGTGGATGTTGATCGATGGAGGCGGGTGTTGAAGAGGAATGGACTTTTTCAGGGCCTTTGCTTCCGACCACGGCTTTAAAAGTGAGCGAAGTCGGTTTGGAAGCCGTCTCTTGAGGTCACTTCGAGCGATGGATGCAAAACGTCTCCAGACTCCCGCGGCATCCTTTCGCTGTGCGCGAAGCACTGGGTTTGTCACAGAAGCGAACTGTAGAGAGCCGAGAACTTGTTCCTGCTGTCGTCTTGAGATCCGTTTGTAATTTAGAAGTCTTCTGACACACCCTGCTATTTCCTTCCTTTTCTTCTGTGGAATGGAAAGGCGGTGTGACTGAAGATCCCAATGGATTCCCAACCATTGGAACTTCCTAGCTGGAGAGAAGCGAGATTTCTCGGTGTTTATCTTGAATCGCAGATGCTCTAGGAACTGGGTGACCTTGTTGCAGGCTCTTACACAATCTTCGGGCGATGTCGCCCAGACTAGCCAGTCATCTAGGTAGGCCATCACTTGGACGCCCTGAAGACGGAGTTGTTGGACGATGGCATCTGCCAGCTTGGTGAAGATCCGTGGAGCCACGTTGAGCCCGAAGGGCATGGCCCTGAAGGCGTAACTTTTCCTTTGGAGTTGAAATCCTGGGTAGGAGAAAGCGTAATGATTCATCGGAACGTGCCAGTAGGCGTCCGCCAGGTCTATGGAGACCGTGTAGGCCCCTTGAGGCAGAAGGGTCCTTATTTGTTGCAGAGTCAGCATCTTGAACTTGTTGTTCGCAATGAACTTGTTGAGAGGGGATAAGTCTAGAATGACTCTGAGTTTGTCGGAGTCCTTCTTGGGAACGCAAAATAGTTCCCCTTGGAACCTGGTTGACTTTACCCTCCTGATCACCTTCTTGTTCAAGAGTTCTAGGACATATTCTTCCAGGAGGGGGGTTGACTGTTGGAAGAATTTCTGGAAGGCTGGGGGTGGTTGAGTCCAGCTCCAGCCTAGTCCCTTCTTGATGATGCTGTGCGCCCGGGGATCGAAGGTCCAACGATCCTGGAATTGGCGGATTCTTCCTCCCACCGGAAGCACTTCATTGCTTCTGGTGTCCCGAGGGTTTGCCACCTCAGCCGCTAGCTCCCCTTCCTCCTCTGCCTCTGGAGGGACGGCAAGACGAATCTGTGCCGGAACCTCAGCTTGAGCCCCTACCTCTGGGACGAAAGGTAGTAGCGTGTTGCTCATATGCAGGGGTAAAGACCAGTGACTGCGAAACCACTGGTTGGGGGACTAACTGAAAGGTCTGCTGTGGCTGTGTGGCCACTTGGGGAGTAGCGGTACCCGGAAACTGCCGTCTCTGTTGACGTTTCTGGGGTTTCAGCTTTTGAGGTTTCCTCTTAGGCTGACGGCCATCGTCCTGAGAAGATTTCCTCTTCCTTGACAGGCCCCACTTGTGGAGAAGGTTCCTATTCTCCGTGGCGGCCTTGTCTACAATCTCTTTCACCAGAGAAGAAGGAAAGAGATACTTACCCCAGATATTGGAGGAAATCAGCCTCCCGGGTTCGTGTTTCACCATAGCGTTGGCGAACACGAATTCACGACAGGTTCTGCGAGCCCTAGTGAAGCTATATAGGTCCTTCGTCACCGTTGCCAAGTGCGATTTGGCTAGGACCATATAAAAGTCCGGGACTCTAGTATCCCCGGCCATAAGTTCTAGCTGTACCTGGTGGGACAGCGACGTGGCAAGCCTCTCCTTCGTATCCTGTTCCCTACGAAGGAGGTGATCATTTAGCCTTCGGAGGTCCTCATTAAATTGATGACCGGCTACGTCAAGCTCTAATTTCCCTACCGTGAAGGTTGACTGGACGTCTCCCCAGTGCCTATCATCGGGAGGAACAGTAAGGGAGAAGGGTCTGCACTCCTTCAGTGCAGGGCAAGGTTTCCCTTCCTCCACTGCCTTTAAGACCGCTGTGAAGGCCTTTTCGATGAAGGGGAAAGTCGCAGCATTCGCCGCAACGAAGGTTGGATGCTTCTTGCTAAGCGCCGGCATCGTGGAGTTGGTGAAACCCCTACTCTTCACCGCCTGGGCTAACATAGCCTGGGCCTTCGCGAGATCGAACACGATAACCTCCTTCGGTTTGGTCTCTTCCTTTGAAGCTGGTTCAGATCTGAGCCGGACGTAACAGTCCGGATAAGCCTCGAAAATCGGGAAGAATTCCACTTCTTCCAGCAAGATAGAACCAACCCTTTCCCTGATGTAGATTTTTCCAGTCGTGATTGGCATATGCTCGGCATATCTCCATGGTTTAGCTTCCGAGCAAGTGGGAAGGTCATTAACCGAAATCCGTTTCGGTTGTTAAAGATTAACCAGAGTAGTCAAGAATTGCTCCCGGGTTTCTCGTAGTTTTCTTTCCATGAGGGCTTCAAGCATCTTGAAGACTTCCTGAGTGGCCGATGGAAGAGGGTCCGGGGTGGCAAAAGTCGAAGGAACAGGTTCCTCGGACGGTGCAGGAGTTGCTGCGGGAGTAGGAGCTGGAGCAACCTCGGTCTCCGAATCAGGGTATTCCACCTGATCTTCCTCATAGTCGAGTTCCTCGCCCATGACGTTCTTCTCCGTCTCTTCTGACACTTCCGACATACGTTCCACGTTATCGGATTCTCTATGGCACTCATGCATGGACTGGGCCATGACAATATCAGGTTCCACCACGATCTGGACGGTGGGGATCTGATCACGGGGGACCACAGAGTCTTTGGATGCCTTTGGGAAAAACAAGGCCCTCAAATCTTCGTTGGCGAGATACGGTCCGATGGCGTACTTCTGGAAGCCACACACCCATTTGCGTAGCTTCTCTCGAGCGTTGTCCCTTGCCTCCACAGAAGGAGGATCTTGGAACGATTCGATCAAACGACTCTTGCAGAGTGTACAGTTCTGCGGGTCCCAATACTTCAGGTCGCCTTTCTTGGTGGCGCAGGGGGCGTGGGTCCGGCACGCCTTGTGCCCGTAGAAGTCCGGGCGCTTCACCCCGCAGAAGTTGCTCTCAAACTTCATATACTCCTCCTGTAAAAGAAAGATCATGAGTACATGGAAGGCATAAGAATGACTAACATTACTCTAAAATTAAGACATCTTAATCTAAATTTTTAAACATTAAAGTAATTTACAAGGCATTATAATGCTTGAGAATAATGAGCAGGAAAGAAAGTAGATAGACACATACTTGTGAATCCCGCCCAGTCGGTTACCGTAACCTTATCAGTAGGCAATTTCTTTTGTGGCCGAAGGTCATAAAACGGAAATCCATATGGATAAGCCGTGGTGGGTAGAAGCTAAGCTTCTAACAGAAATTGACCGCAGGGTCTGAGACCACTCACATCCCTGGAGTAGAAGGGATATAGGAGAAACCCCTTATCAAATGTAGGTTCCGGCAATCGGCTGCACTAAGACACACAGAGTATGCTGGAATATTGTAATGTGCAATCAAACAGCATAGCCACAATCTTGGATGGTAAGACAATACTTATATATAGAAGTGGCCAAGCCATCTGGCTGCAGCATTTTTGATTGTCGGCATGTTGTCGGCAGGTATGGGAAGGGGTGCATGTCCCTTAACGTCTCAGGAGGGTGCCGGCAGACCGACGGTACGCTGAAGGCCGGTCCTGCAGGGTGGAACGCATCAAGACAGACACACTGAGTATCTAAAGTATAATACCATCGTGGCGACCGCCGGCACAGTGGCGGGTCGCCGGCAGGAGGCGACGGCTCCGGCAGCCGAAGGCGACGGCTCCGGCAGCCGAAGGCTGACGGCCTGGTGAGCTTGGATCAATTCATAAGATAGATATGTATATGGTTGTATACCTAGACCGCCGGCAATCAATGCTGGCACGCCGGTGGCCGGCTCCGAAGGTCGGCCATCTGTTACTAAGTAAAATGAGGGGTGGGACGTCGGCTGTATGTTGACGGAAGGCGGCAGCCTCCGGCACACGGAAGGCTGACGTCTTAGAGGCGGAAGGCATCTTATGAAAGAATGTCACCTGAGGTAGTGGCGGTTATCGCCAGCAGTAGAGGCGGCAAGGGACCGGCACCAGCATAGAAAGAGAGAAAGGTAAGGAGGGATGGAAGGGGTAAGATCTCATACCCCTCGGCATCCCTCCGGAGAGAGTGCACTCATGATAGGAGTGGATACTCCTAGCATCCGGCGGCAGGGAGCCGGCAGTCGGCCGGGTGCCTGGGGTAACCCAAGGGAGGGTTAGAGGGCACTCAAGAGGGGGGAAACCCCCGCCGGTTGGACCGCTACTGGCAACCACCCCCATAGAACGCTATGAAGGGTATGTGTACCAGAGTGGCCAGCTCAGCAGGAGAACAAGTTAGCCCTAGCACTCTACCCAAGGGAGGAGTTGTAGGACTAAGGACAGATGTGTGTAGGCAAGCCTACACCAAAGGGATAGGTGGGGAGGGGGAAGAATAGGGGTCTTTCTATAGAGGAGACTCTGTATGAGAACGGCCACCAAGGTAAGGGAGAACGCTCCCTAACCTAGGTTAGGTAGCCCAGAATGAGATCGGTACAGGAGTACCGTCCCAAACTATAATAGGGCAGAGTCAACCACCAGAGCTTAACCTAGAGAAGGAGGGCTTACTAATAGGCTAGGAAAGCTTGAAAGACACATCGCAAGTTGCATGGAGGAAGGAGTAACCCAACCAGGTGCAACTGAGGAAGGGCAGAGCCTTTCCTTATTTCTCGGTCCGACCCTAAGGGAGGGTCATTCCCTTAGGGTAGGCAGAGAAGCGAAAATACTCTGATTGTAGAAAAAATTCCTCTATATAGAAGGGGAAGCAAGACTACACAGAGGTAACGCCCGCAGTCAGTGGCGATTAGGGAGCATATAGGGGTTCCTACATTAGGTTAGGGTGGAAAGATACGCAATCAACCCAGTCCCTTATATGGTCCCCGAAGGCGAAAACACTTACATCACAGTTAATAGTATGTTTAATAATGCCACAATCTTCATAACTTAACATAGGAACACTGGTAAATATCATGCATGAAAACAAGCACTAGGCTGTCCAGCCTTGGGGCTAAGTATGGGGTCGAATGGCGACCGAGTCTGATGAGCGCTAAAACACGATATAAGTAATTCCTCGCTATGAAGACTAAATAACTAATAATATTAATTAGATATAAGACCAGAGAGGGCTGTTCTGGCTAACTAAATAAAGCATGCAACATGAACAGCGACGCCATAAAATGGCGTGTCTGGTATCGGCACAGCTCTGCCACAAAACTCAATATTTTACGAAAAGTAGAAGTTACTTTACGGCTAGAGCTTATTTAAACAATACTGGGACCTGGTACTCAACTTTCCAGAAGAAGGCGAGGCTGAAGGTAGCGACATAACGGCGATATAAGCAGATGAAAAACGCACTCAAGGAAAATCCGACTAAAGCGAGAAGATACAGGCAGAAGGATGAGGACGGACGTGACGTCATTTAGCAATGGCGCCCGTTTGTTTACGTCTCGAGTACCAAAAGCAGCCACGGATGAGTGTAACTGTGGAACGGCTCCCCAGTTATTCTCCACCTTTCCAAATCGAAGTGTTAACTCTATATGGGGTGCAGATAGCTATGTGGCCTGTTAATACATGCGTCCCCTGTTGATATACGATATCCTAGAGGGAAACCTTTAGGGTACTCGACCAGAAGTTAGAATTCGGTGATAACCTTTAGTTTAATTCTCTGGGAATATCCACTGTAGTTAAATATACCCTAGGAAGCTACTGAAGGAACCTTCCATCAGGACGTCATGGCTTGAGCCCAAAACGCATTTACCTAATGTAGTAACATTACCAACTCTCGAACAAGTCTTTAAAGAACCTCATCTTGATAACTAGAAGAAAATAAGAGATAGCTTTAGAGCTGAAAAATCTGCAGTCTTCATGAAAAAAATTCAAAGGAAAATATAATTTTGGTGTACAATTCTGTAAGCATTAAGATCCATCATGAGAGCTTTGCTTTCAAATGTTTAGGCTCAAGAGAACAGAAATAAGAAGGATCAAGTTTCTTATTACTCTAGTTACTTTGAAACACATCAGCTAAAAGGCTTGACTTTTTTTCCCGACAGTGAGTGACAGAGCCCTATGGGTAGATACAATATTATTGAACGAATATATCATTAAAAAAACAATATATTCACTCTAAGTGTTTGCAGCAAGTCGATATTTGACTACCATATGTTTGTTCAAAGTTATCATCATCTCACTGTCGTCAGCATTCTAGCTACAGACTGAGCCTCAACAAATTGTGCCTGCAGCAATAATGGAAACTTTTTTTTTTAACCAAGATGTCATCGGTTTAATCATTAGAGTCTACAATTTTTTAGAAACGAAGCCTCGAGGTACACATGCTGTTTAGTTGTTATGGCTTAACATGAGGTCTAGATTGCTTGAGAAATCTGTCTCACAAGGCTCTCTGGCGTGATCGAAGTGGGCGCTTTTGAAGCCTCTTTACCATCATCATTACAATCGCTGAAGAAAACTATTCAATATACATTAGATATTATTTTACCTAACTGACTGTTCACCTTTTCTAAAAATATTTTGAATGATTCTATTTCTCATTTAAAGTAACCGAAACGGCAACTTTGATTTTCTTTATAAATAAGTTTGTGAATAAACATAGCATTTTTTGTGAGTTTCTTTTTATCCTAATTTCCTATATTTTATTGGTTGTTGTTGGAATATTTTATTTTAGATGTTGAAAAAGAAAGAACTTATTATTTCCATATTATAACAGTTTGCTACCTTGCCACGATTTTTGACAACAATACCAAATGAAAACAGGAGAAAATAGAAAAAAGCTGAATGAGTGATATTAACACAAGATTTTATAGTCATAAAGGCTTTTTGGTCGTGATATCAATGCTCTAAGCGAGTATGATTTAAAGATAGGGAGGGAATTGCATAAAAGAGATGATAGAGCTGCTCAAAGAGAAGAAAAATAGAGACAGCGAGAAGAAAATGAGAGACATCATAAGCATAAGTTAGAAATTGCTCGTTTAGTGAAAAATATTCATAATTGTCCACCAGGAAGTAATGGTTCTGGTAGCAGACAAGGTAGTAATTCATCATTGAATGATGACTCTGATAATTTAGAGAGGGGAGCAGTGTTGAAATAAATGACAAAGTTTGATGAGGGAGATGTAACAGAATATTTCATCTCTTTCGAAAAGTTAAAGAACTCTACCAACCGTGTGTCACACGATCTTACATAGTAAGGACATTTCTTTTTTTCATATATTATGCTTGTATCTTAGCTCTCTCCTCGCACTGATAGGGACCTGAATAAACATGTCTGTTTTTCTCACCGTTAACTGTTAACAGCAACGGTTATCGGCTGAACATGAAATTGCCTGTTATGTTCTTATGTCATTTTTGCCTAGAGTTTATATACATATATATAAATGGATTTTCTGTAATAAAGTTACTCAGTTGCTTTCATCCTGCCCTCTTAGTCACAGCCTCTCTCAGCCGGGTTACATTGGTGACCTCGGAAGTCGACTCCCTCCTTCCGCCTTCCATCCCCCCCATCATTGGTACTCCACGGAAGTTGGTGCCGCCCCATTGAAACTTTCACCATTCGCCAGCGGAGAGGCGTTTGCTTGGTTTCAGCGCGCAGAAGTCCAGTTTCACATCAATGGAATAACTCGCTCCACCACCAAAGCAGAATTTGTTCTCGCGACGATACCCAAGGACACCCTCCCGGAAATATCCTACTGGCTTTGTGAACAAGGAGACACCCCAATAGCGTATGACGCCCTCAAAACATACCTTCTGCAGCAGTACCCGCTGTCGCCAGCCGCCCGTATTGCAAAGCTTTTTCAGCTCTCTCAACAACCATTGGGGGACCAAAGGGCTTCGTTCGCCCTCAGGAATATGACCAGAATCGCTCGCCTGCAACCTGCGGCAGACGGATCTCCTCGTGAGGTGAATGTACTTCGTGTCCTTTGGATACGCTGTTTACCCGAACCTGTATGCGCTGCCATACTCGATGTCGATAGTTTACCCATAAAGGACTTGATGACCAAACCTGACGCCCTTATGGACAGCCACTTCACGACCTTCAAGACCTCCATCAACGCCTCCTCTCCTGACAAAGAGGACGCCTATTCAACGTCAACCGAAGCTGATGTGAATGCTGTACGACATACACGCCTACCCCGTAACGAGCCAGAGTGGCAATAAAGCGTACCCGTCACCCATCACTCGCTCGCGCCCCAACCAATGACTTCTACAGCCACTTACTACCGCCCAATCGGCCACAGATTTGCCACTACCACTAGAGATTTGGGACAGCAGCGAAAATATGTGCCAAGGAATGTCAGTTGCCAAAAAAACCTGTAAGTAGGCCATCGCTCGTTGTGGTGGCTTCCCGTGTTTCTAATCTTTTCTTTTTACATGATGATGGAATGGGCGTGCGATTTTTGGTAGACACTAGTGCTTGTCGTTCTTTTTGGCAAAGGGAACTCTTCAGGACACGACTTTGTCTAAGTCTGCCGACATCCGCCTGTTAGCTGCCAACGAATCTGCGATACACAACTACCCTTACGAGAACCTCACAATATCGTTTGGAAACGGTAAAGCTAATTGGAAGTTTCTCGTTGATGACTGGACATTCCCATTCCTCGGTGCGGATTTCTTCTCTTATTTTCACCTTCAGGTCGATGTTGCTCACCGACGATTGGTCAACGGACACTCCTACTTGTTGACACTTCCTCACACCGCCCCCTCCATCCTCGCTCTCCACATCAGCGCACCCACGGAGGCCTACGCCCTTCTCCTCACTTCGTACCCGGAATTTTTCCGTCCAAAACTTCGCCAAATGCCCACGGCTCCTGCCAAACACGGTATTTATCACCATATCAAGACGACGGGACCCCCAGCCTTCGCAAAATTCAGACGTCTGGCACCGGAACGATTGGAAGCCGCCAAACAGACTTTCACCGAAAGGGAGGAAATTGGCTTTTGCCAAAAGGACTCCAGCCAAGGGTCGTCACCCTTACACATCGGTCTGAAGAAAATCAGCTCCCTCTGTCTGTGTGGGGATTGCTGGCGCCTGAACATGCAAACAGAACTGGTTCACTACCCCCTCCCAAACATCGCCAACGTGACCTCCTACCTGCAGAAAGCGAAGGTTTTCTACAAGGTTGATCTTTTGAAGGGGTATTATCAGGTGGCTATGAACCCAGAAGACATCCCGAAGACCGCCATCACCACTCAGTTTGGTACATACACCTTCAATTACTCTTGTTTTGGCCTTCGTAATGTTGTGGCCACTTTTCAACGTCTCATGGATGGCATCTTAGAGGACCTCCCCTTATGTGTATGTTATGTAGATGACATACTTGTGTTTTCTTCCTAAAAAGTGGAACACCTCTGTCACTTGCACATCTCTCTTGACCGCCTGCAACAAAACGGCCTTGTAGTCCGGTACGACAAGCGGTACGTACCTTTGGCGCTAGCAAAGTGTCGTTCTAGGGCATCGTATCAGTCTTGAAGGAGTCCATCCCCTCCCTGAGAAGGCAGCAGCAGTTTAGAGCTTCCCCATGCCCTCGACCATCAAAGTTCTTCAAGAATTCTTTGGCATGATCAACTATTATCACCGTTTTCAGCCAGCCATTGGCGCCACTCTTGTTCCCCTCTACGCTCCCCTCAAGGGCAAGCCAAAGGACCTGAAGTGGGGTCCCCTTCAAGATGCGGCCTTTTCCAATGCAAAGAAAGCCCTATTAACCACTGCAGCTCTCACTTTTCCCATCCCACATGACGCTCTCCTTCTCTCCGCAGATGCCATCGATGTCGCTATTGGTGTAGTACTGGAACAGGTGGTCAGCGGCTCGCCCCGCCCATTGGCCTTCTTCAGCAAAAAACTGTCCAAGGCAGAATCGGGTTATTCTATCTGTCGGTGCACATGGCTGTCCGTTACTTTTGCCATTTCTCAGAAGGTACGCCCTTCGTCATTCACAGAGACCACATGCCTCTGGTGCATGCCTTCACTCGACAGTCTGACGCCTGGTCTGCAGGTCTCTCCGCCGTGGCTGAATACAATTGCACCCTTCAACACGTCCCTGGGAAAATAAATCACGTTGCCGATGCCCTGTCAAGAAACACATTGGCTGCCGTTCACTTGGGATTGGATTATAATGCCTTGGTTGAAGCCCAACGACAGGATCCAGAGTATCAAGGACATCCTACACATCCCTCCATTGGGAACACATCCCCCTCGACGGCTCCAACACCACCCTCCTCTGTGACGTCAGTACTGGTAGATTGCGACCTTGGATTCCTGCTCCCATGGGCCGACAGGTGTTTTATTTCATTCACGGCCTTTCACATCCCTCGTGACGTTCTACTGCACAGCTGCTGAAGACAAAGTTCATTTGCACGGCATTTTTAAGGATACTAACGATTGGGTCCGCACCTCTACTTCTTGCCAAACTTCCAAAGTACATCGATACACAGATTCAGGAGTAGGTACCTCTCCTCATTTTTATCATCTTTTTGCCCACATTCACGACGACGTTGTACGCCCCCTACCCACATCACAAGGACATTGTTACTTGTTTACCGTCATCGACCGCTCCACTCATTGTCCTGATGCTATTCCCATGGAAACTGTAGCGTCCGCCTCATGTATATCTGACTTACTTTCAGGATGAATTGCAAAATTTGGTATCCCTGAGCATATTACTTCTGACAGGGGTACCACTTTCACCTCTTAATTGTGGATATCATTAGCAAATCTCCTGGTCATCACCCTACATCAGACAACTGCCTACAACCCCGTTGCCTATGGAATGGTTGAACGTTTTCATCGCACCCTCAAAGCAGCTTTGATGTTCCGCTGCATGGATTCCAACTGGTTTACTCAGCTTCCCTTGGTCCTCCAGGGACTAAGGACCACTCCTAAAGATGCCCTCGACTTCTCCGCAGCTGGAATGATATATGGCGACCCGTTGGTCATCCCTGTCGAATTTTTTCCTTCTGCAACCTCCTTCAACAATCTCCAGCGAATACGACACGCTGCCAGACTTACAAGTCCTAAGCGAAGCATCGCATACCGACAGACTTGCACTCTACAATGCACGTCTTCCTACGCAACGACACTAGCAAGCCACCGCTAACGTCCCCTTACTTGGGCCTTTTCATTGTGATCTGACGCAGTCTGAAAGCATTCCTACTAATCATTTGTGGCAAAGAAGACTGGGTCTCCATTGATCGTCTAAAACCTGTTTATCTCCTGTCAGATGACCCGCCTACAGTTAGCCTCTCTAGATCAGGGCGCCCGATTTAACATGTAGAGTATGTCAATTTTAGTGGTGGGGGAACCATGTACCAACCGTGTGTCACACGATCAACATAGTAACGACATTTCTTTTTTTTTTGTGTATATTATGCTTTGTATCTTCGCTCTCCCCTCGCACTGATAGGGACCTGTATAAACATGTCTATTTTTATCACCGTTAACTGTTAACAGCAAGGGTTGTTGGTTGAACATGAAATTGCTTGTTATGTTATTATGTCCTTTTTGCCTGGAGCTTATGTATATATAAAAGGAGGTCCTGTAATAAAGTTACTCAGTTGCTTTCATCCTGCCTTCTTAGTCACAGCCTCTCTCAGCCCGTCACAGAACAGAGCAGGTTGTCCAGAAAGTCAGTGGCTTTTGTATTTATATTCAGTGTTAAGTGGTATGGCACTTTCTGTGTATAGTTGTATCTCTGACGATGAGAGTAAGGGCTATGATATTGATAAAGAAACTGTATTTATTGCATACTGGTTAGTACCCAGGATGTACCATAATAAATTCGGAAGTTTGAGTATTGATGAGAGCAGCACGAATATAGCATACAGAAAGAATTTAGAAAGATAATAATGAGGTTAGTTAACCTCTGCTAAATTTCATAATTTTGAAGATCTCAAGAATTTACTTTTTGCACGAAAACTTGAGATATTAAGGTATTTATAGGGAATAACCATGAAAAAATCTTCAACAGATGCAAAAAGGTTGGCATATGAGTTTGAGTGATAGTAAGAAGAAAAATAATCCTTTTTCTTGTAAGATGCAACATGGTATAAGCAGTTTTAACCCTGGATAGGTACGGTGGGTCGTTTGCGACCCCGAGCGTCAAAAAAAAACAGGTTTTTCTCACGTGACTCACCTCTGTGACTGAATTTGTGGGTGATCGACCTGCAGGAGGTGTCTCCCCTACACGCTCTAGTAGTGTCCAGATGTGCATTGCTGTAGCTGTACTCCTTCCCCGATTTCTGAGACGCGTCGGGGTCGTTCGCGTCCGAGTTTACCCTTCTGAGGTAGTTTGCATAATTATCAAAGTTATTACGTATTATGAAATTGTCGTAGAATGGTGCAACATGTATAGGTTATCAGTTGTGGAAAGTGTTGGTGGATTGTTTGGCTACCATGTGCATGTTTTTTTTTTTAGTTAAAATGTCGTTCATCACCACGAGGACCATTTTACCGCGAGTGCCCCTTTTTCATTTTTTTTCATTTTTTTGCCAAGTCATTTTTCCGTAAGATATTGCCAAATAGTGTCGTAAAACTTTTGCTTGTTTAGTGTTGGAAAGTGTGTCTAGATGATCTGGCTACCCATGCATGACTTTGTTTTTGTCAGATACGACGAAGTTATTGGTATATTGGGTATTTAACTACGGTTACCAATTTCTGTTTTTTTTTCAATATTTGTAAAAATTACTACGTAGTAAGGAATTGCCGTATATTATTCATTTTTTTTTCATGTTTATGTGTTAGAAAGTGTGCCTTGATGGTTGGGCTAACACGTGCATGTCTTTTTTTTTATCTGAGATGTCGTATATTAGAATGTCGGGCATTTTACCGCGAGTGTCCCTTTTTAATTTTTTTTAATTTTTTTGCCAAGTCATTTTTCCGTAAGATATTGCGAAATAGTGTCGTAAAACTTTTGCTTTTTTAATGTTGGAAAGTGTGTCTAGATGATCTGGCTACCCATGCGTGATTTTGTTTTTGTCAGATACGACGTAGTTATTGGTATATTGGGTATTTAACTGCGGTTGCCAATTTCTGTTTTTTTTTCAATATTTGTAAAAATTTACTACGTAGTAAGGAATTGCCGTATATTATTGATTTTTTTTTCATGTTTATGTGTTAGAAAGTGTGCCTTGATGGTTGGGCTAACACGTGCATGTCTTTTTTTTTTATCTGAGATGCCGTATATTAGAATGTTGGGCATTTTTCCGCGAGTGCCCCTTTTTATTTGTTTTGCATTTTTTTGCTTAGTCATGTTACCGTACGGAATTGGCAAGTAGTGTCGCAAAACTTATATTTTTATAGTGTTGGAAAGTGTTTCTAGATGATCTGGCTACCCATGCCTATTTTTTTTTTAGCCAGATATGGCGTATATATAAGTATGTGTTCGATTTTCCTGTGATTGCCATTTTTTCGTTTTTTCCCATTTCTTTCAAAATTACTACGTACTAAGGAACTATCACAGAGTAATATTTCATTTATATGTTTATTTGTCGGAAAATATGCCTTGATGGTTTGCCTAGCACGTGGCTGAAATTTTTTTTTTCTGAAATGCCGTATATTAGAATGGCCATTTTTCCACGAGTGCCCCTTTTTATTTGTTTTGCATTTTTTTGCTTAGTCATGTTACCGTAAGGAATTGGCAAGTAGTGTCGCAAAACTTATATTTCTATAGTGTTGGAAAGTGTTTCTAGATGATCTGGCTAGCCATGCCTATCTTTTTTTTAGCCAGATATGGCGTATATATAGGTATGTGTTCGATTTTCCGGTGATTGCCATTTTTTCGATTTTCCCAATTCTTTCAAAATTACTACGTACTAAGGAACTATCACAGAGTAATGATTCCTCTAGATGTCTATTTGTCGGAAAATTTTGTTTACTTTTTTTTTGATTGAATATCATCAAATTTTTTTAGCTAAAATATTGTTTTACATTTTTTTTTTCGATTTTATTTCCCTTCAAAAAAATTTTTTTGGGTCAGAATTTTAATTTTATAGTCGTAAAATAATCGACAATTATCCAGCAACCCACCATACAATTTTTATGCATATCCAATAATAATTAGATTAGTAAATAACACCTTGAAATTGACATACCCTTCCTACATTTCAAGTGGCAGATTAGGGAGTCTGAGTCAGTGTGGTTGGCGGCCATTTTGTGGACATATCCGAAGCGTAAGCTGCCCTATCTATATATATTCTTGTTCCCTATAGAATTTGTGATATTTTGGTATATTTTTACCTGCATAAATATCATATTATATATTAAATATATGTATTTTTTTACGAAATTTCCAAGTACTCAAAAAATTACCTTTAGATATGGCCCCTGATATAAATGTAATTTACAAAATAATGAAGATTTTTTTACATATTTCTATTTTAGGATAACTTATGTTTATTCCCTAAAAAAATTAGCCACTTCCTATTTCATTTGGGTACCCAAAAAAATTCATGAAATTTGGACAATTTTTTTTGGCCAAAAAAAGTTACCCTTTTTTTCTCATTTCAGATCTTCACCTCCATGGGTCTGACTTCATTCAAAATACATCAAGATGTGTCCTAAACATTCAAGAATCAATTCCTAAAAGGATTTGTGTATATATGTATAAACTTTTTTTTTATGAATTTTTATGTCAGGTCTTTTTTTTCTACTTAATTTTTTAAAATATTTATAATAAATAGTTTTTCTGCAGATGAGTAGTATTTATCTTTACAGTTGTTTTAAGCATTCATTGAAGTTTTTTTTGGCAAAAGAAAAAAGGAGGTTACTGCAAAAACTGATTTTTCAAGAATTTTTTTTGGCGTCGGGGTCGTTCGCGTCCGAGTATACCCTTAAAGGGGTGTCCGAGGACCGTACCTATCCAGGGTTATCAATAGTAATACAGGTGAATTTGATTATTGTTGTGCTTGTAGAAAACCAGGTCATACTTCCATGTTTTGCAAGAGCAAATGGGCAGGTAGTAGTACGGAGTGTGTTTGAGAGAAGTTTCTTGTTAAGGGACACCAAAGTGGCTGTTTCCCTCAATAGGATAGTGGGTGTGCCAGCAATGACCATATTCAGTATGAAAGAAAAAGTTATATAAAGTACGTTTTTAAACAATTGCGTTGTTTGTTTGTTTTTTGAAAATGAACAGAGAAAGTCAGTAAGTGTCAAAATATGTAAAACTAGCAGTTCTAGACCATATGCCTAATGGCAGCGTTGTCGTTATAGGGGGTAATGATTTAACTACATCAAAATGTGTGAATTCTTTTGTAAGTGAGGTTTATGTGCTAAAAATGATAGTAACTGGGTCAGATTTACTTACAGATATACACTACTGTCATATTTTTTTCATGTATTCGAACATGTTTGATGGAAGTGGTGATTTTTATCTTAGTAGGACTGTGGCTGAAAAGACCGACTCTATAGGTGGTAAGAGTGTTAGAGAAGCTTACGATGTAACTGTCAAGAAAAGTGATGTAGACATAGTCAATGTACTAAATTTAAAGTAATAGTTACTAAGATTGTTTAGGCACCAATATTCTGAATACGGATAAGCTACTCCATTTGCGGAGAGAATATGAGATACTGACTTGTATTTTTCCATATCAGGTGGATAATTATCCCAAAAATGTTTGCATGGAAATTTTTTGTCATTATGTTTGCCCAAATCAGTTAGAAAAAAGATCATTGAACAATTAGTTATTCCTAGGAAGCTTCGCAATTTACTTTTAGTTTAAGAATATCGCAATTGATATAGGTACACCTTTACCTAGAAGAATGGGATAGAAAGTAAGTGTTATAAACATTGAAGAGGCTGGCTGAAGAAAGGATTGCCAGAGATTTGAGCCCTCTGGATGGGTTGTAAATGTTATAGAGGAAGTGCACTGAGTGAAAGTGGTAGGGTAGCTTTGTAAACGTTGCAAAACTCTGTAGTGTGTGAAAAAAAAATTGGTATAGGTAGTGGTTTTGTCTTCTGGAAGCATTTTAAATGTTATTGATCTGTCAATGATTTTAGTCTTCGCTCACCGTTGAACATTGAGGGTGTACAATGAGTGCATGATTGTTGTGTTGTAATTAGTGATTTAAGACTTCAGGAAGCATTGTATACTTTATGGACTCTGTGCAATGAGTGTATGTGGTGTTGTTTTAAGGGATTTTATCCTTCTATGAGCATTGTATTAACAATCACTTTCTATTAAAAATCTATAAACTATTTATTAACAATCACGGATATTCTAACCCATTACTTAGAAGCAATCTCAGTAAGATGCTGCAATGCAAAAATTGTAGTTAAATGCTTGTTGAGTTATTTTTAAAAGTTTGGTCTTCCTTGCTTTCAGCCGGAAGGCTCCAGATGACATGACCATTGCCAGGCGCATTGGTTTGAACCGTGCGAACGAAGTTTACTTTAAGGCTTACACAGAAGAAATGAAGAAGTATATGTTAGCCCACGATAGGATCTTCCATTTGGATGAGAGTAACTTGTTTACTGTGATGAAGCCGGTGAAGGTCTTATGTGAAAAGGGTCAGCCTTTTGCCTCTCAGATATCCCATGAAAGAAATTCCACAATGACTGGTATCACTATCATGAATGCTTCAGGCCATTACATCCATCCGGTATTTATAATTCCGAGAAAGAGAAAGAATGATTTTCTCATACGAGGAACTATCGATAGGTCAAAAGAAATCCTGCATCAGAATGGATGGACGAATGGTGAGTGTTTCCTTAAGACGCTACGGCAAGTCGAAGAAAGGCCCTCTTGCTCAATGCACAATAAGATCCTTTTGATAACTGAAAATGCAGAATGTCACGTGAACATTCAGGATATTGAGTATGTATTGCAGAAGGCCATCATCATAGCGACAGTGCCTCCTCATACATTGGCTAAGATCCAGCCATTAGATATGTCTGTCTTTGGGCCTTTTAGGAGTTTCTCCATCTCCTTCCTCTGATGATGTCTGAATACCAACGCTGACTCTGGATTTGGAGCTTACTCAGATTTCTCCCAGGGAACTATATCTGGGCAGCCTACTGAATATGGGCCCTCAACTTTGGGAATGACAACTACCCAGCTCTAGTTCTACCCGCAGGAAGTCTTATAGCTCTTCAACAGAACTAGACCAGCCTATTATTCCCGAGTCTGTCCGATCCTTTAACGCTCCTGGTCATCCTTAGGCCAAGGACAAAAAATAAAGTCAAGGCCTTTATACTTACTGAAAAAGAAGAATCTATTTCTGAATTCCGGGCCAAGTGCCAAACGAAGAGGAAGGCTCAATAGAAGAAGCTAGATGTCAAGAAGAGAAAGTAGGCTATCACCGATAAAAATAATCATAATCCTGTTCCCCTTGATGAGTCCTCACATTTCTTGGAGGACATGGGGGACAGTGTGGATGACTCCTACCCTTTAAAGGAAAGGAAACAGAGGTGAGGGACTCCCAATAGTTTTTTCCCCTAGCCCAGATAGGACAGCCTATTTGTTTTCTTTTAATCTTTTGATTTCATAAATCAATTTATTCTAACCTACATTCAAACATTCATTTTAAGTTTCAGGTGAATGGCTTCGTTATTGTTTTAGATTAAATTAATAGTTCAATTTATTTCTAAGTGAATTATTTCAAACTGGTGGATATGGAGGAGGAAGATGTCTACAACTCAGGAGATGCTGTTATGTACGGGGCTAAGATTCTGGCCATTAAGGATGATGACCAGTTTGAGGAGTGAGGAGCAGCACAAAGAAGTAGACCAACATAATTTTAATACAAAAACCCTTACCTTATATCTGTATGAGATAGGACTAGCTCTGGAGCAGGTAAGGAGCTTCACATAGGTTTTTAATTCTTTGACATTTGATTGATTTTGTTAGGCTTATTTTTGTAACTTATGCAGCCAACTCTTGAAAGGGCCAAAGACATAGAAAATGGCTGTGTCTGTTTAATAGACATTATGCATCTTATTGCCAAGACAGCTTTACTTAAACTAGACAATTTTTCTTTCAGGTTGACCCTATTCACGTAGCCTAGGCTACAAACTTCACTGTCTCTTTATCACAATAGAAAACTTATTGTCAACTTGTCAGGGCTGCACATGTACTTCTCCAATGCATCTTTATTAATCCTGAAGAATATAATTCTTTCAGGGCTGCTAGAATCCTAAAGAATTTCATCTTGCCAAGGAAGCTAAAACCATGGAGACTGTCATCCTATCAAGGCTGCCAAAATCCTGAAGAATGTCATCCTCTCAAGGCTGCCAGAATCCTGAAGAATATCCTGTCAGGGCTGCCTATAATATATGGATGCTTAGGTAGGAAGTTCTATTAACCATAATAATTACCTGGAACATAGATGAAGTATCGTTAGTAATTATTTCTCAGCTGATCCCATCTGACGTCGTCGAATATGGCTTGATGGGTAATAATACGTTGGTATTATAAAATATACCTTTAATGTATAAAAGACTACATTATGAACTTCACTTTGTGACAGCTGACTCCCAAGTGCATATGGAGCGTCTTACACAATCTCATAAACCAAAACATTGCTAAACAAAAGAGCATCGCTCTGAAAAGACTCAAATCTTACTCCAGTACAAATCATAAAGAATCACATTCTATCTTTGAGGTAACCAACAAATGTTTGAATCCTAATACCAAAACAAATCATTACTCTTATGTATAAAGCATAACATGTCTTATTCATGCAATATGATGCAATGTTGCGCAATACCTGCAACACTTGAAATAATATAGTACATTACAATAATACATAACAGTCTCCTCCCCCTTAACTTGACATTGTAAAAATATTCATAAATCTAATCTCTCAGGGGGCTTTCCTCTGTTAATCCTATTAGGAAGCACTTTAACCTCATCTTGTACTGGTACATGAATTGGTTCTGAATTTACATTGGATGTTGGACCATCTTGGTTAATACTTGACTCATTTGATCTAACTATTTCTTTAAGTTTCTCATCTCTAACATTCACATGCTCTACTGTCTTTCTGTTTAACGGCTGTAATTGATCAACATGACGTTTTACAACATTATCACCAACACGAACATCATAATGTAAATTTCCTATCTCTCTTACAATCTCTCCTGGTACCCACTTCTCTGGAGTGTTGTACGATCTTACCATGACATCAGACAAAGGTAAAAAATGTCTTACATTAGGAAGCTTTGCTAGTTGTTTATACCCTTTATCTTCTAAATCACTTTGCAAACTTGGATACAACAAATCTAACTTACACCTTATCCTCCTCCCCATTAACAAATTTGAGGGTGCCACGCCTGTTGTGCTGTGCGGCGTTGTTCTATAAGACAATAAAAATTTTGACACATGCAAAAATATATTACCTGAATTTGCTTTTCTACACTTCATATTGTGCTTAAACGTTTGGACAAATCTTTCAGCCTCTCCATTAGTGGATGGATGATATGTAGCTGAAAATGTATGCTTTATACCATTGACATTACAAAATTCTTTATACTCTTGTGAGGTAAATTGTGGACCATTATCTGTAACAATTCTTTCTGGAATACCATGCGTTGAAAAAATTTGCATTAACTCTTTTATTGTGGCGTAAGACGTTGTTGTCTTCATTGGGATAATTTCTGGCCACTTACTGTAAGCATCTACTACTATCAAAAAGAAATAACTCAAAAAAGGACCTGCAAAATCTATATGCACTCTTTGCCATGGATACCTGGGTAACTCCCACGGGTGCATTCTAGCAAATTGAGGATTGTTTTGTTGCATAACACAATTCATACAATTCTTTATATAACATTCCACATCTTTATCTACACCTGGCCACCATACAAAAGTTCTCGCAATTGACTTCGATCTTACAATACCTTGGTGATCAGCATGTATTTCAGACAAAACCTTATTTCTTAGTGAATTAGGAATAACTACCCTGGAACCTCTCATCACTATTCCTTGTGTCACACTCAGTTCATACCATATATCCTTATACGGTTTACAATTTTCCTCCTTTCCACATAAGTCCCTACCTGTCATTAAACTCTCCAAAACCTTACTAAGTACTGGGTCTTGCTTGGTACTGTGTGCTACATCTTTTGCAGTTATTGGTACATTACATACTGAAATTAACAGAACACTGTCATCATACTCTTCTGGAGCTTTGTCTACGGGTAATCTGGATAAAGCATCTGCATTACCCATATTTGATGTTGGACGGTATTCTATATCATAGTGGTACGCTGCTAACGTAACTGCCCAACGTTGTAGTCTTGCAGCTACCAACGTAGGTAAACTTGCTTTTGGACCCAATATTGCTAATAAAGGTTTATGATCTGTAACAAGTGTGAACTTTTTCCTACCATAAAGATACATATGGAATTTTTTAACTCCATAAACTAATGCTAAACCTTCCTTTTCTATTTGAGAGTAATTCCTTTCTGCCTTGTTCAATACTCTAGAAGTGAATGCAATTGGTTTTTCTGTTCCATCTGGCATTACATGAGATAATACTGCACCTAGACCTATGTTTGATGCATCACATACTAATTTAACTGGTAAATCCATTTGATAATGTACTAAGGATGTAGGTGATGTTATTTCCTGCTTGATTCTTTCAAAAGATTCCTGACACTCTTTTGTCCACTTCCATTCTACACCCTTATTCAACAGATTATACAATGGATGTGCAATTGTAGACAAATTCTGAATGAAATTCCCATAAAATGTTACTAAACCTAGAAATGATTGTAATTCCTTAACATTTTCTGGCACTTTTGTTGATTGTACAGCTTTAATCTTCTCTTTAGTTTTGTGAATACCCTTGCCATTTATTACAAAACCTAAGTATTCCACTGAATCAACTTCTAAAATACATTTGTTCTTATTTACTCTAATATTATGTTTCTTCAACTTCTTCAGAACTGTTCGCAATCTTTCTCTATGTTCTCTTGTGTCTTTACCCGCAATTAAAATATCATCTATAAAAATGAATACTCCTTGCATTCTTGAAAAAATCTTATCCATAGTTTGTTGCCATATAGCTGGACTACTTGCAACTCCATAAGGTAATCTCTTTGGCCTAAACAAACCTAAGGATGTATTTACTGTACATAATTCTTGTGAAGTTTCATCCATGGGAAGCTGTTGAAATGCTTGTCTTAAATCTAATTTAGAAAAAACACTGCATCCTGACATAGTTGCAAACACGTCTTTCGGATTTGGTAAGGGATGTTGAGCTACTTGCAGTTGTGGATTTAACGTTCCTTTTTAATCTCCACATAACCTAACCTGTCCACTTTCCTTCACAATAGGAACTAATGGTGTAGCCCAATCTGAATATGTAACCTTTTCCCAGGAACCTTCACTTTCTAATCTCTTGATTTCTGTTTCAACTGCACTTTTCAATGCATACGGTACTGGTCTCGGAGCAAAAAATCTAGGAGAACTGTCAGGTTTCAAAACTAAAATTGCCTTTGCGTTCTTTACTGTACCTATTTTATCTTCAAATACGTCTTGAAACTCTGATATGATATCATCCATAGACATTTCATTTTTGTTTTCATCTTGTCTACCTACAACTTTCAAAATACTAGGCCAATCTAACTTCAAATACTGTAGCCAATCTAAACCTAGCAAAGTTTGTCCATTACCTTTTACTACTGTTAATGGCATTCTCTCTAATTTCTGTTCTTTGTACTGTACTTCTACGTTCGAAGCACCTATTACCTGAATATCAAAACCATTATAACTTTTCAAAACTCTATTTGTACCTTCTAATAACAAATTAGGAATGCTTTTAGCCATTTTCTCAGACATAATTGATACATCGGCTGCTGTGTCAACTTGCATCAAAATTGGTTTACCATTGATGATTACTTCTACCATGATATGTTTCTTTGCACCTTTGTTGACTGAGTTTATGTGAAACGCAAAATCAGTTTCTGAACTAACCTGATTATCATGAACATTTTCCTCATTATTCTCTTGACCCATAGTATCAACTGTAGCATTTATTTTCTTTGCGTATTGTTTAGGGAATCTACAAGCAGTTGCAAAATGACCCAGCTTTCTGCAATTCTGGCATGTCTGTCCAGTAGCAGGGCATTTCTTTGCTTCGTATGCAAGATGATCAGTTTTACCACACCTAAAACACTTGGGTTTTTCCTGTTGTTTCTGTGTATAAGCCTGATTCTGATATTTATGAACATTAGTGCTAGGCACTTTTCTATGACTAGGCTTTGTCATATTCCTTCTCTGATTCTCATTGGTTTTCCACTTAGAACCTACTGTATTAATTTTAGAATTTTCCATTCTATTGCTTGTAGAACTACCTATTATGTGACTTTGCCTATTGGATGTTTCTAAAGCTCTGCCTGTTATCAATACCTTTTCTAATGTTAAATCTTTATCTTGCAATAATTTCTTTCTTAGCTCTTCTGATGTGCAATGTGCAATTACTTGATCTATGATAACATTCTCTAACTCTAGAAATTCACATGAAACGGCTAAATTCTTTAGTCTAGTCACAAATGCATCTAAACTTTCATTTTCTTTCTGATAAGCTTGCGCTGAAAACTGGCATCTTTCAAAAAATTTATTGACCTGAGGAGCAAAATATGTGGTAAGAGCCTTAATTGCAGCTTCACTTGTGTCATCTGTAGGCTGCAAAGTCTTAAACACTTCCCGAACCTCCCTACCTGCTGTATGAAGTAATAATGCCTTCTTTTGTGCATCCTTCATGTTCCCTAATGCTTCTAAATAAATCTTAAATTCCTCACACCACTGTTGCCATCGTGTTACAACAGAATTAGGCTCAGCAGTGACGCTGAAAGCTTGAGGTGGTTCAATATTAAAAGGCATTTTGTTTGCTTACCTTAATAACTGTGGTAGGTTAAGCTACTGTTCTGCAGTCACCAGTATACTTCCTACCTACCCAATTTAAATTTCACCCTTTTGTGTATATTTGATGAAATTCCTATTCTGCTGCTGGTAAAATCTTCATTGGGCGATTTTACTCTTGTTCCCCGATGTACAAAGACCTTCTCTTGTGCTGGCCGTCCTTGTACATAGGCTCCAATGCTTCTCCCTGCTTGCTTCTCCCTGCTTGTCCGTCGTCCTCAAACGTCGCCAAATATAATATATGGATGCTTAGGTAGGAAGTTCTATTAACCATAATAATTACCTGGAACATAGATGAAGTATCGTTAGTAATTATTTCTCAGCTGATCCCATCTGACGTCGCCAAATATAATATATGGATGCTTAGGTAGGAAGTTCTATTAACCATAATAATTACCTGGAATATAGATGAAGTATCGTTAGTAATTATTTCTCAGCTGATCCCATCTGACGTCGTCGAATATGGCTTGATGGGTAATAATACGTTGGTAATATAAAATATACCTTTAATGTATAAAAGACTACATTATGAACTTCACTTTGTGACAGCTGACTCCCAAGTGCATATGGAGCGTCTTACACAATCTCATAAACCAAAACATTGCTAAACAAAAGAGCATCGCTCTGAAAAGACTCAAATCCTACTCCAGTACAAATCATAAAGAATCACATTCTATCTTTGAGGTAACCAACAAATGTTTGAATCCTAATACCAAAACAAATCATTACTCTTATGTATAAAGCATAACATGTCTTATTCATGCAATATGATGCAATGTTGCGCAATACCTGCAACACTTGAAATAATATAGTACATTACAATAATACATAACACTGCCAGAATTTATAAGAATGTCATCCTGTCAGGACTGCTAGAAGAATGTTCTTCTGATAGGGCTGCCAGAATCCAGGAGAATGTCATCCTGTCATGGGTGCCAGAAACTTCAAGAATATCATCTAGTCAGGGCTGCCAGAATCCTGAAGAATGGCATCCTGTCAAGGCTGCGAGAGTTCTGAAGAATGTCAACCTGTCTGGGCTGCTAAAATCCTGAAGAATATCATCTTGCAGGGCTGCCAGAGTCCCGAAGAATGTCATCCTGTCAG
This sequence comes from Palaemon carinicauda, assembly GCF_036898095.1. Taxonomy (NCBI): domain Eukaryota; kingdom Metazoa; phylum Arthropoda; class Malacostraca; order Decapoda; family Palaemonidae; genus Palaemon; species Palaemon carinicauda. Next base: position 38,956,391 of record NC_090767.1, read on the forward strand.
GGCTGCCAGAATTCTGATGAAAGTCATCTTGTCAGGGCTGCCAGAATCCTGAAAAATTTCCTCCTGTCAAAGCTCCAAAAATCATGGAGAATATCCAGACAGTGCTGCCAGAATCCTGGAGAATGCTATCCTGTCAGGGCTGCCAGAACCCTAAAGAATCTAAAACTGGCAAGTCTGTCAGAATCCGGAGGAATATCATTCTTTCAGGGCTGTCAGAATCTCGAAAAAATTTCATCCTTCAGGGCTCCCAGAACCCTAAAGAATCTCATCATGGGAGGGCTGTCAGAATCGTGAAGAATATCCTTCTGTCAGGGCTGTCAGAAATCGAAAAATGTCATTTTGTCAGGACAGCCAGAATTCTGATGAAAGTCATCTTGTCAGGGCTGCCAGAATCCTGAAAAATTTCCTCCTGTCAAAAAGCTCCAAAAATCATGGAGAATATCCAGACAGTGCTGCCAGAATCCTGGAGAATGCTATCCTGTCAGGGCTGCCGGAACCCTAAAGAATCTAAAACTGGCAAGTCTGTCAGAATCCGGAGGAATATCATTCTTTCAGGGCTGTCAGAATCTCGAAAAAATTTCATCCTTCAGGGCTCCCAGAACCCTAAAGAATCTCATCATGGGAGGGCTGTCAGAATCGTGAAGAATATCCTTCTGTCAGGGCTGTCAGAAATCGAAAAATGTCCTTTTGTCAGGACAGCCTGAACCCTGAAGCATCTTATCTTGTCAGGGCAGCCAGAATCTCAAAGAATGTCATCCGGTCAGTTCTACCAAAATCTTAAAGAATATAACTCATCCACGGCAGCATCATAAGGGTCAAGTCCCCTTCAAGGCTCTGACAGCATAGGTTAAGGTTCAATGAAATCCATAGGGTTAAGGTATAAGTTTTCTACAAGTTAGTCCTAAGTTAAAGTAAAAGGAAGTTCCTTTTTCCATTCATTACGTTATTTTTTAAAGTCTATCATTTTGGGTTAAAGAAATATTAGTTTGGATTTGATAATCTTATTTAACCTCGTTTTTTTGTTGAAGGATTTACATGGGTTCAAACTGAAGTGTGTGTGTAGTCCTCATACAAAGTACATTCTTGCCCATACAATTTTTTTTCCTTTATCCATAAAAAAATATATCAACTTGAGTTTCTTGGGATTATACCAAACAAAATCATATCTTAGACTATATTTTCCTGATTATGTTTGTCCAGTAAATGAAGACCTTAATTAAAAAAAAAAGAATTTTTTTCTCTGATAGTACTGAATTGACACCACCTCTACCAAAAACTTTATGGAGACGAGCTAGTACAATATCCACTGTAGAACCTCGTTCGGTAGTTATGATCATATAGTAATGCTTTTCTTTTTCATTACAAAATGCAGGCAGAAGGTCAATAAATGAAGTTTTAAATGGTACTGATATTACGTCGTGTATTTAGAGGACCTTCTTTTGCTTTCAAAAACTTAGTATGAACTCTTATAAATTTCAGCTAAAGTCCCGACAGCCTTTGAAAAAGCAGATCTTGCTTAATATCTAAAGAAACGCAAATTCAGAAAACTACGCCTTATTTAGATTCTGAAGTAGATATCTGGAAGATATGCTATCATTAGCTTCCCAGTTCTAACAATAAATATTTCCATAAATTTGTGCTAAACTTTTCAGATATAAGTGCTTCAATAACTAATCTTTTTAAAGAGGGATGAGGTTTGGTATTTAATGAGGAGTATGTAGAAGATATCCATATATTCAAGGACATAGTGCTTTAAGAGCCAACATTACTGTTACCTAATTTTAGCGAGGTTTTTAATCTAGCGTTTGTGGCTAATAACATTGGTGAAGGAGGAGTCTTGTTGCAAGAAGTGAAAGGGACGAAGCACCCAGACTCGTATTACTCAAAGAAACTAAATAAAACTCAGCAAAACCATTCAAATATTGAAAAGGAAATCTTCAGTTTGGTTTAGCCTTGCAACATCTTAAGATTTATATACGTAATAGTTCTGTATTAACTCTGTATACAGATCATAATCTTTTAATTTATTGGGAGAAATTTAGGAATAGGAATAAAGGTGTCATTCATTCGGGATAAGGATTCCAAGATTGTAAACAGAAGATAATTCTTAATAAATGAAAGATTGATGTCATAGCTGAGAGACTTTCTAGAGATTTTTCAGAATAATAAAAGCCTTCGTTTTTTCCCCACATCAATGAATTAAAGGATTTTCCATAACACGTGTTGTGTGAGTGGAATGTGAAGGAAATATTATTTTCTGATATTAGGTTGGAGCATGATGCAGAGTTGTTCCTCAGTTCAGTGATGAATCTTTGTTTTTTTCTTGGCTAACCTTTAAAATGGAAAATATGTATAGTTTTTTCTATTTTTTTTGGGGGGGGGAGGAATGTGCCATATTCAGATTCCATATTATTTAATGAATATATTATCAAAACAGACAAAAATCCAAATAAGATTCAAGTACCGTAGAGTTTGGCCAAAGCAGTCAACACCTCGCTGCTGTCAGCATTTTCGTAAAAAACCAAGCCTTGATGAACAAGGCTTGGCCAAAGATGTCATCACTTTAATCAGTAGAGTAAAGTTTCTTTGAGAAAAACAGCGTCGAGATATTTCAATGTTTAAGAAAAATGTCATCACAAGTAGACATCTACAGAGCTTTTATTATGGCTAACTCAATATAGCGATTGTATCAGAATTTTTTTCTAGAAGCTTCAATGGCATGATCGAAGAGGGCGTTCTTGAGGAAACCAATCAGCAG
>NC_090767.1:38964148-38966648 GCF_036898095.1 Palaemon carinicauda
AATCATTACCGTTTTACTTTCAGCTGTTGAGGGAGACAAATAGGCCTTTAAGAGGTTTATGTGGACTAATTGAGTAGACTTACGCTTATCTGGAGTGGCGATTATATAGTTGGTTGGCGAGATACGTTGAGTGATGGTATAAGGTCCCTGGTATTTCTCTCGTAGGGGAGAGCCTGCAATCGGATGGTATAGCAGCACTGCATCTCCTACTTTGAAACTTCTGGTTTTAGCCTTTTTATCATAGTTAATCTTCATCTTCTCTTGAGCTGTTATCAAGTTAGTTTTGGCAATGGAGTGAAGATCTGAAAGTTTCTTGTTGAGTTCTGAAATATATTGGGAAAGAGGTACCTCATTATCTCCCAACTTCAGGATGCGTTCTTTGACTGAACTGAGGATAGTTCGTGGTCGTCGACCGAAGAGTAGTTCAAAAGGTGACATACCAGTAGACTGATTTCGAACTCCTCGTATGACGTACATGATCAGTTCCAAATCGCAATCCCACTCGTTACCTGAACTATGGATGTATTTCCGGAGAAGATTTTTAATGGTCTGGTGAGTGCGTTCTAATGCTCCATTGGTCTGTGGATGGTAAGCTGAGGATGAGACTTGGGTTATATGGTAATCTTTCATAGCTGTTTTAAAAGCATGACTCATGAAATTGGTTCCTTGATCACATTGTAGTTCAGTTGGAAATCCTACAACAGTAAATATGGACACTAGTGACTTTAGGATGTTCTTGGCTGAAATGTTTCTTAAAGGTACTGCAAATGGATAACGGGTAGTTGGGCATAAGGCCGTAAGCAAGTATTCATGTCCCCTTTTTGTCTTAGGCAAAGGGCCTACACAATCTACTATGATCTTACTGAAAGGTTCTTTAGGCACAAGTATAGGTTTTAATGGTGCAACTGGTACTTTCACATTAGGACTACTTACTTTTTGACATGTTGTACATGTTTTTACGTACTCTATAATGTCATTCTTCATGTTTGGCCAATAAAAGTCTTGACTGATGCATTCATATGTTTTAGTGATACCAAGATGAGAGTCAGCAGAGTGAGACAATTCTAGGATCAGAGGTCTTATATCCTTAGGAACAACTACCTGGAATAGATCCTTCCAGGTTTCTAGATGACTGTTCTTGCTGGACCTGAATTTTCTCATTAGTACATTATTATTAATATAAAAATTAGAACACTTGTTGGTATCCTTTGGTTTCACTTGGTTGAAACACTGCTGTAGAGTGACATCTTTCCTTTGTTGATAGCTAAAGGAATCAGGCTGGATCTTATATGTACTCATCAACTCGTTGAAATCCATAGGTTCAGAGACTGGCAACGGGTTTGATGATGATTCAGTAGGGGTGTCCTTTTTACTGCTTCGTGTCACTGCTAAGCATTCCTCCTGTACAACATCACCTGGAGATACTGCTATTAAGTTTGTTAAGACAACAGAGTTAGCTATGTCATTACCCAGGATTACATCTACATTCTTGCATGGTAACAGTTCTGGATTTACAGCTACTTCAGTAGTTCCAGAGAAATAAGGACAATGAAGGTTTACATTAATGAGAGGCAACATAGACTTACTGGTTAGGTCATTAACTGCAACATACCTGTGAGTTTCACCTTTAGGTCGTATTACTTTAGGAGAGACGATCGTTTGAGAGGATCCAGTGTCTCTGAGTATGGTTACAGGTTTACCATTTATTTTGCCTGAGCAAGTGAAGGGTGCAAACGCTTGGGACTCGTGTGATACACAATGGAAGGTCTTTTTCTTCTCCACTTTAGGTTTTGGTTCCTGTTTGGGCAGATTCATTTGCTTAGGAGAGAATTGAGGGGGATTAGGTTTTCTCTATAAGTATGAAGCTGCACAATGTGGATTAGGACATTCTGAAATATGATGTCCTTCTTGTTTGCAGTATGTACAAGTTTCCTTAGGTCTAGTTTCTCTATATGGGGTTTTACCTACTTTATGAATAAGAGCATAGTCATCTGCCTTTAAAGCGGCTTTCTTAGGGTCAGATTCATTCTGCTCTCTTAGATACACATTAATGCTACCTGGTATTTTCCTTAAGAACTCCTCCATTACTATTAAATCTTTCAACTGCTCGAAAGTTTTGACATCTACTTTGTCTACCCACTTCTGAAACTGTTTAATCTTTCCATTCATAAATTCTAAAAAGGTCTGCTGAACTTGCTTCTGACTATTACGAAATATTTGCCTATATCCTTCCGCAGTAATAGAATAAGCATCAAGGATTGCCTGTTTAATTATGAAATAATCATGTTCCTCTAACATAGTGGCACATACAGATAATGCTTTACCTTTAAATGAGTTCCGGATGATTAAATACCATTTGTCCTGAGGCCAATTGAGATTCTTGGCTGTGTCTTCGAACACAGAAAAGTAGTTATCAGGTTCCCGTTCTTCAAATGTGGGCAGCAATTTCTGCACCTTGCCCACATCAAAGGGTTCAGGAATTAGCTTACCTTCTTCCTTT
>NC_090767.1:38974148-38976648 GCF_036898095.1 Palaemon carinicauda
CAGGACCATGTTCAATTATATTCCGTAATAGCAAAAGAAGTAACAGAAAACTATACAAATCTAGAAGATCTTAATGTGTGGGTGCGGTATCAAAATATGGTCTCAAACTATGAGTCAGAAAATTTTCGAAATTTCCTTGGGTTTTAAGAATTTTTGTAGGATAACAGGTCCAGCCCTAGCTCATCACTTAATAGAGTCTTTTACATCTGACATCTTTGCTCTGGCTCACATACGAGGAAAACCGTACGATGGTGCAATTGAATGTCCTCTGAACTCACATGAGATTAGGGGCTATTAATGAAGTTTCTCTAAGGTCACCCTACATTCAATGTCATGCCCATGTGCTGATTGTTGCTATTGACAGTAGCAGTAAAGTACCAAAAAAATAATACACGATTGACATGATAATTATTTTTTCGATAACTCACTGAAACTTCAAAGATTCTTTGAAACTGTGGTAATTGTTTACTGCCCTCGAGCCAAGCATCACAAACTGAAGGGCCATGTGTGTGTATTGAATTGTTCCTGAAATTTTATTCCTATGTTGTAATTTGCTTAGAAGCTATTTTGAATCTGTCGATTCACTCCAAATGAAGCCAGGAATCCTAGAAATGGGATAGTGAAATCATGATGAGTCCACGGGGATCAAAATTTTTGAACATGTGATGGCATTTGTCACTTTGAAAAACTGTTTGGATTACATCATATATCTAGCATATAAGCTTGCAGAAGCATGGAATTCGGCTTTCAAAAAGTATATCACATGGTTGACAGTGTCCCACAAGATATCCTAACACTCAGAGATAAGAGTGATGTTGAGTTTCAGCAGCGGTACATCAATGAAGAGAAAGACATTTCTGAGCAAGTTGAATCAACTGAAACCATGCCACTCACCACTCGAATTCAACGGCAACCTAGTAACACTGAGGCAACCACATCAATTGAATACTAAAAGTGCAAAATGGCGATCCAGCTTGTTGTCAACATTCACCAATATCAGAAGGATAAGTTTTCAGGCGAAGAATGTCAGCCTATTTCTTGCCTACTGCATCTGGTCCAAATAATTACAGCACAACGTTTTAGTTTGTTTCAAGACATCACCCCACAGATACTGCACGAAAAAGATGACCTGCAAAGTAGCCTGTCACTTTGCAAGGAGCTCAGATGATGGGAAATGATGTGGTGTTCCGTCAAAGGTACCCATCCAGACACACTTTTGGATGCGTTGTCGTATGCAGATGTAGATGGTTAGCCTAACACACGTGCATTGTTGATCCTTTTGTGTGTTACCAGTCATGTCAGCCAAAGCTGAAAGGACATCCAACTGTCAGAGTAAAAGTTTGCGATGAATTCACATAAAAAAGCAAGAGAGATGTCCAATTTGTATCAAACGTTTCAGTAATTTACTTTACTGATACACATCAGTCTTGTCTCCTAATTCATGAGAAAAAATGCTGTTTCACAAGAGCATAAATCTCTCTATGAAAAAGTTTGAAAAGAATTTCTATAATATCCTTGTGAAATTTCATAAACAATAAATTTGTGCAAACAATGTGACATTGTTTAAGTCTGGTGAAGTCATATATGATCAGTAATAATATCAATGAGTTCAGGATTCATTGTCAGGCCAAAGAATTAGAAAAATACAAGAAAAAGTAAATCTTTATTTGTTAAAGAGTACCTGATTCAATTTCTACTTTATGCTCCCTTTTTGGTAATTACTTTACCACAATCTGTTTTGCTTTAAACCACAGATATCGAATAAATATATGCAGTGAATCGCACTTTAAAAAAAGGCATACTATCATGCTGCTCAAATATGGGCAAACACCAAAGAGAGCTCGTCTGGAAATAGGATATATAAGTTTTTTTTTTTTTTTTTTTTTTTTTTTTTTTTTTTTTTTTTTTTTTTTTTTTTTGATAACATACAAATGCAGCGTGGCTGTGCTCTTTAATGGTGTCTCAGAAATTATCTGACAATTTTCAAAATACTAAGTTTTGAATTGGCTCGCTACGCTCGCTCGTATTTATTCTACTTTCATACGTCTGAATCCGACCCCTCTCACTTTCAATAAATTCTGGACCCACCCTGAAAATGAAAAATATAATACATCTATGCATTATTATTTTATTGTTATCCTTATTGGACTCATAATGTAGTATTTCATTTATTTCAGCTGAAGAGATACGGCTCGTTTTTAGACAGCTTATTATGAGAGAAGACAAACAAATTTCCCTCTATGCATTAACAACGGAAGTGCACTAAGAGGGAACCACACAGTACTAGTTGTCTCACCTTTAGCGACATTCAGAAAAAAAATAGCCAAACATCAACTTACATAAGCTGAGATTTTTGCCAAGTTCCTTTCTTATAAATGCTATTACAGGACTTACGACTTGAAACATGCAGTTAAAGTCCTGACTTTAGTATCCCGTTGAATGGGGTACCATGTAGATCGTGTTGCAGGTATCATTACGTGGGAGATGTTTAACATGTTAA
>NC_090767.1:38981648-39016648 GCF_036898095.1 Palaemon carinicauda
GTTACTGATGGCGAAGGTATGTGCAGGTGATTGATTCCTACAGAACTTACCGGAAGTAGCCAGCCTTTAGTGTTTTTACGGTGTGAGAGATCGCCTATCAACTTTTAAAAACCAAGTTCTTTACACATACGAAGACGGGTATATATGACTGGTAATCCCAGAGGAACTTTGTCGACAGATCACAGTAAACCTTCAAGCAGGTCACAAAGAAATTGACTCTATGCTCAGGAGGACTCGACAGTCCTTCTACTGTCCTGGTATTAAGGGCGACCTTCAGCAGAACAGGAATTGGTGAATTGTTTGCAACACGCGTGCACCTTTATTATCAAAGGATTTAATAACTATCACGAAACCCCCAAACTAGGCTTTTTAATGTACGGTCACTGTTATGTTTCATCTAGATGGTCGGGTGTACCTGAGTTACGCTGATAGGATCAGGGGATGGTCAGAAATAACCAGAGGGATATCCGTGTTTAAGAAATATGTTTTCATAGCTGGACGCGTGCTACCCTTTTGTTACGACATAACATGTGGTCCAGATTGCATCAGTAATTTATTCTAAAAACTTCTATGGTGATATCAAAGTGGGCATTTTTGAGGAAGGCAATAAAGACACAAAATTGTTAAACAAAAGCCCTTTATGGATATGACCACTGGCAATGGTAATTAACTCCACCATTACAAGGGTATATAAACTTCAAGAAGAGATTTTCCAGGGGAGATAGGACATGACATAAGACAAGAGAGGAACCATGTCCGAAAAAAATGAGAACCACGTTCTAATGAGATAAGAAGCAGAGAATGCCAGAAGTCTGATAGAGCCAGATTCTAACCTTCAGACAACAAACACATATCTCAAAAATCCTGTTATGACTAAGAAGAAGAGACAAATTGAAACATCCAGCCCTCCCTGCTTGTGACGAAAAGAAGCCCACACTGCCTTCAGTCTGCCCTAGTTCAATACTAACATCGAATTCTTTGAGAAGACTTTGAATGTTCCATATTGATGCCACCCTTTCTGTGATGTCTTTGAATCAAGTCATCGTGCCAGTTCCATCTGAACAACAGCCGCCCTTCTTCAATGTTCTTAAGGTTGAAGTGTCCGTACCAGTATCGTCTCAGCATCTGCAGAAAACTAATCTTCAAGTATTTCTACCTTTCTGACTGTTCCCCTTTTTTTATTGATTTTTTTATTGATTTAATTTGTCACTTGAAGTAAACGAATTAGTAACATCGATTTTCTTTATATAAGTTTGTAAATAATCGTTGTATATTTTCGTGGGTTTCATTTTATATTCATTTTACATATTTCAATGGCTGTTGTTGGAAACCTTTATTTTAATTATTCTAAGAGCCAGTGTCGATGGTAAAATAGTAATAGTGGGCGACATAGCAGAATTTTCGACAACTTAACCAATTGAAACAGGGAGAATATAGAAAACAGAAGAATGAGTGAGATTACAAAAGATTTGATAGCTTCAGGTAAACTTCTTGGTCATGATGGTGATGCTCTCCTTTAGCATATTCTTAGTAGAGAACAGGGAATGTATGAGAGACATGAAAGAGCAGCTGAAAGAGAAAAAAAAATGAAAGACAGCGGGGAAAAAAATGAGAAACAGAGTAAGCAGGAGTTAGAAATAGTTCATTGAAAACAAAATCTTTACAATAGCCCACCTGGTAGGAGAACAGCAAGTAAACCATCAGGTAGCAGACTAGGTAGTAATTCTTCATTGAACGATGATTCTGTTAATTTAGGTATGGGTGCAGTGTCAATATTAATTCCAAAATTGGATGACGAAGATGTAACAAAATATTTCATGTCCTTTGAAAAGTTAATGAACAGAGTAGGTTGTCCCCCCAAAAAGTGGACTTTTAATTCACTATCAGTTTTAAGTGGTAGGACACTTTATGTGTATAGTTGTATGTCTGAGGATAAAAATGAGGAATTTGATACAAATAAAGAACCTTTTTATTGCATACAGGTTAGTACCAGAGGCATACCATAAGAAATTTAGAAGTTTGAGAAGGGATGAGTTTAACACGCGTGTGGAATACAGAAAGAAGTTAGAAAGATAGTTTTGTGATTTTTTAACTTCTGCTGAAGTAGATACTTTTGATGATCTCAAGAACTTAGTTTTGTTAGAAAACTTCAAAGATAACATATCTCCAGACATTAAGCTATATATAGAAGATAGACCGTGAAAAGTCGTTTACAGATGCAACAAGGTTGGTAGATGAGTACAGGGTTACTCACAGTTTAAATGATATTATAAAGAAAAATAATCCTTATTCTAGTAAGATGCAACATAGTATCAGTAGTTTTAGCAAGAGTAATACAGATAAATATGATGATTATTATTATTATTATTATTATTATTATTATTATTACTAGCTAAGCTACAACCCTAGTTGGAAAAGCAAGATGCTATAAGCCCAAGGGCTCCAATAGGGAAAAATAGCCCAGTGAGGAAAGGAAATAAGGAAATAAATAAATGATGAGAAAAAATTAACAATAAATCATTCTAAAAACAGTAACAGCGTCAAAACAGATATGTCCTATATAAACTATTAACAACGTAAAAAACAGATATAGTGGGGCAGCATAGCTAACCTATTGTGCATTTTGTGATACAAGCACCAAATTTGGCACAAATGCACATTGACATATGGCGAACATTTTCAGATATTGAGCCACTCGGAATTCTCTATTCATGTCCGCCATATTGTAATTCAAAATATTCACCATTTGAAATCTACATTTGCGCTTATCTGTGGATCTAAAATTGCTATTGACTCGATTCTGGTGCCTAAATGTAGGTTTTGAGGGGCAAGGAATCCAATGGTTATAATCTGCATTGCGTATTTTTTTACCACTGAGACGCCATATTTGATTTCAAAATGGCCGCAATTTGAAATCTTCATTTATGATTATCAGTGGGTCTAATGCTGCTTTTGACTGGATTCTTGCGTCTAAATGTATGATTCCGGGGGGGGGGGGGGTGTTGCAAGGAATCCAATGTTTTGGGAGACAGAGATTCTAATGATAACAAAATACATTGCATATTTTCACCTATGGACCACCACTTTGGATTTCAAAATCGGTGCTTTACATTGCATGGCCGCTTCTCAATTTACGGTTTACATTATTTGAGGATCTAATGATTTAATTCTGGTGGTGAGGTGGTGGTAGTAATACACTCTTAAAAATTCCGAGTAAGAATGACCAGGAAAACGATCAGTTGGGGCCAAACTCTATTTCGGGTAACAATGACACAGAATAAGGTATAATAATAAGACCATTTCTCGGTCAGATCTGACCTTTTCTGTGTAAAATATAACTCTATTCCGAGTCATTTTTGATCCAGAAGGGAGTTTGGCCCCAACTGATCACTTTCCGGGTCTGACAGGGAACTTTTAAGAGTGTAGTTGTAGTAGCAGTTTTTGAGGCATTTATGATTACAGAAATGCTACATTGTGTCTTTTCAGGTTCATCGTGATGCATGCATGCCTGTAGACTGACTGTGCTGGTTCCTCTGAAGACAGTTCGATCACCATGTCCAAGAGGTTCACACTAGCTCATGCTGAGCAAACTTCATCAACATCACAACACATCACCACTACTGACTGGAGGTTATGCATCATATGTCAAGAGGACAAGATGGAGACATTGACCAAACCTGAACAATCTAAGAAAAAAGACATTGGTAGTGGATACAGTTCACTCGCAGAGAACTTGATCAAATTCAGTGAACTTGGAGAGCTTCCATGATCACTCCAATTAGAAAGACTAGATGATGGCCATGGCATTGAAGGTGCGATGGTTGCACACGGCACACAATATCATCATACGTGCAAGCTCCAGTACAACATCACCAAACTACAGAGAGCACAGAAGAGAGCACTCAGGAAAGAAGGTCAGAGCGATGAGGAACAATCTTTATGCAAACGCATCAGGGCGCATTCACGTTCGAGTACAGAGAAGGTTCCAGAAACTTGTTTTTTCTATGGACAACCTGAGGGGACTAATAGTCTTCGGAAAGCTGCAACATTCAAAATTGACAGACGGGTCCGTGCCTGTGCAAACCTTCTTGGTGATACAGTACTGCTTGGCCGTCTCAGTGGTGGGGACATGGTTGCATTGGACGCCCAATATCACCGCAGTGCTTGATAGGACTTTACAACTGCGCGTGATCGGTCCAATCAACAGGACCACAGGACTCACACCAAGAGAGAGCAATGTCAGCAGTAGCCTTTGCTGAACTCGTCCTCTACATTGAAGAAACAAGACAAGATGAGGAGACAGCACCAGTATTTAGATTGGCCAATCTTGTCTACCTTTATCAGTCGAGAATGGAAAAGCTCGGAGTGCAGCTCGATACGAGAGTCCACTCCACACGACTGAAACAGAGACTGCTATCTCAGTTTCCTGACATGTGAGCACACACCAAGGGGAGAGACATATTGATGGCATTTGAAGAAGATCTCGGTGCTGCTCTTGACAAAGCCTGCGAATTGAACAGTGATAGTGATGCAGTCCATCTAGCATGTGCTGCACACATTGTTCGCCGTCATATGTTTGGAGTATCCTAGCCCTTCACAGGATTCCCTGAAGGATGTAAAGAAGATTCTGTGCCACTGTTGCTGCTTGCACTAGTCAGCATGATTCTCGAGGGACCCAGCATCAAGGACCACACGGAAGACACTAATCCTGCAGCAATCACCACAGCCCAGATACTGAAGTTCAACAGCGTCAAACACAAGAGAACTCGTGGAACCAGATCATCCACCTGTGTTAGGTACTAGTGCTGCACAAGAGACCCCACTTCCAGCAGACATAGGGATGACGTTGCATGCTCATACACGCAAGAAAGAATTGTATTCATGTATAAAGAAGATTTACATAAATTCAATAATTATTTCTTCTAAAATACGAAGAAAATTCACAAAAATTCTAGTTTATATTTTTATTGATGATATATCTATCAAAAATAAACTTCAAATACTGTGGCCAGCTATCACAGTCATATAGTTCACATAACATTTGTCTGTTTATTGTACTTACCTCTTAATTCCAGTTTGATACTCAAGCGTTATCTTTAAGCTACACTATTTTATTTCGTTTTCTCACTTTTTAGGATGCACTTGTTGACTACTTGTTTATCACTTTCACTATAAATGTCATTACACTAAGGTTCTGATGTGCAGAGAGAGTTGATTCCATATAACTACAAACAGATAAGCTTTCAATACTGTTCAGGTCTATGAGTGGCAGCAGTTCAACCTCCTATCTCCAACAGAGTTTATCTCTTCCGCGTGATAAGGCATTCACTCGCCTTATCACTCGGCTCAGTGATAAATGCTACATATACCTATAATTTTATTTCACCCCTTCTCATAAATAATATGCTTTGACTAAACGATTTGTAAGAAAGATAAAATAATTTTAGCTCTTTTGTCATTGGTAATTATCTTATTGAAGAGATGAGGGAGCTTTGGTCTAACCGCTATCTGTTATCTACGACTATCACGTGTATTGTTGAGGTGGTGGAGGCGTTAGGGTCCCGGGGGGGGGGGGGTGGGGGGGGGGGGGGTTTGAGGTCCAGCGTCGGGATAAGAGATCTTTCAAGCAGAGCTGCTGATAAGGAGTTTTTGTCTTGTAACTTCTTACTGTCTGGTGAATGAGAAGCATGAGAAAGTAAACTTGATTTTTTGGTAACGAGAGAAATCACTGTAGACATTGAATGTATTCAGAGTTTTGGATTACTTTTAATATAAAGTAATTTTTTATAAATATCTTCTGAGATGAAGAGAGAGACTCCATTTGACTGTCTTATGAGACCTTCATAAGGCTAAGAAGAAATAAAGGAAACTAATTATAATAACATAATTTTCTCCTTTTTTACACATTTGAAGAATACTCTATCTTTGTTTTGTCACTATCAGTTGACTGGATTACTATTTTTCACCATTTTTACACTAATCTGGATGACGTAACAGTTGCAGAATTGATCAAAGCAAAAACTCTAATAATGTTTAATACTCTCAAGTAAAAATGTAGGCTTTAACTAAACTATATAAAAAAACTGCATTAAAAGGATTTAATGTAATAACAATAAAAATTAATGAACATATACAAAAAAAATAAAAATAGTAATATCGTGTCTTACAATATATGATAGATACTAATTCGTTTACATCCATTAATGAACAAAAGCTTTTATAATATTTCATTTTTTTCTCCTTTTTCTTTAATTATGTAAATATGAAAATAATTTCTTTTGTGAAAAGATATTCAATCATTTCATATATCCTTTCAAAAATATACCTAAGAGAAGAAGTAAAATGCTTACGATATAATAAAGAACATAGTTGTTAACCAGTTGAGCAAAATATTTCGAACAAGTTAGCGATCACTTGGCAGGCGAATGCACTTGCTATTATATTTCAATCCATTTGAAAGCTGTACAGGATAGCTAATAGCATACCAGTATTTTGCGATTCCATGACACCGTTAGCCTACCACCAGTCGTATACTTTTACTTTTTATTGAATATGTAATCAGTGGAACTTTGCCGCAGCTGATATTGAAGGCATGTTATCAAAGTAAATCTTCCAAGCTATTTGAAGGTAACAAAATGAGTTAGGATTCTCTCCTGGGATTTCTCCCCTGATGCCATGGTGTTTTCCTATGTTGCACCAGTGTAGCAGAAGATCTTTGCACACTGCTGAAACTTACTTTACCTTTTCATAAAAAAACTGCTTTACCATCATTGAATATGAGGGGTAATGTATTACATATATTCAGGGGATAAAGAAATAGTAATTTCAAAGTACTTGGGGTATTTGCAGACTACAAATGAAGCATTTTGAGGGGTCTATTCTTTGATTTTCAGATTATGTTGACAAACCGTGTTTGCAAAGAACAGATAAATTAGGGTCATCATTTATGATGATTATTTCTCTGTGAACAACGGCAGTTATTTCATTAAGACAACAAGATATTCAGCATTAATGCTTGCTTTAAGACACACTGGCTGCAACGTCTAGCATAGTTCAGGAATGTTGAAATCACTGGCTACACATTCACTTCCACTTAATGCATAGCCTCTACAAAATTTACAATGCCTCCTGGTGGTAATAATAACTGTTAGATCTTTGCTCAGACACCCTCTTTAATGTTTCAAACGTTTCCAGAAGGCTAAAATCCCTCTGTACCCTACCACTGGAACTTACTGCACAGCCTCTACTATGTTTAAATTACTTTTAAAAAGCTAAAATGAAAGGCTTGTAAGGACATCGTCTTACCCGCCGTGTTTCCTCCCCCTGAACTCTTTTCTATATATTGTAAATTTATCCTTTATTTCACACAGTGGATTGTTGTACAATAATATTGCACTCTTTGAGAGCTTTATATCCATGTATAATATTGAATATTTCATTTGGTTACCGCCTTGGCATTTTATATTTATATTTTAATCAAAACACAAATGATTGTGGTGGTTGGAAAGGTTTCCGTCCGCACTCTGTAATATAGTGACCGTTGCAATTTCAGTAAATTTTCAGTCTCTCCCTGCTCGTCTTGTTGTCCTCACAGGCTAAACCACCATGTGCACTTACTGCACAACATCTATAATGCATATAATTCTTCCAAAAGGCTAAAATCTCCTATTACCATACCACCTGCACTTACTACACATCATCTATTAGGCTTAATAAGCTTTTAGAAAGCTGATATCAAGTTTTATCCCCCAACCTGCACTTACTACACAGCATCTATTGGGCTTAAAAAGTTTCTAGAATCCTGAAATCACTGAGTGCATCATCAATTGCATTGTTAAATCTCCACTTGAATTCACTGCACCTAATTTTCCGGAAGCTTAACATTTACTATTATCATCCTCATCATCATCATTATCATCATTATCAGGAGTAGTAGTAGTAGTAGTAGTAGTAGTAGTAGCTAAGCTACATCCTTAGTGGGAAAACTAAAATGCTATAAGACCAATGGTTCTAACGTGGATAAATAGCCCATTGAGGAAGGAGATAAGGAAATGAATAAACTATATGAAAAGTGTTAAACATTTAAAGCAAAATATTTAAACAATGATCGAAAAAGGTCTTCCATTGATAAACTATGAAAAGAGGCTCATATGAAATTCTGAAGTTCTAACGATTCGACTACCCGAATAGAAAGATCATTCAACAACTTGGCCATACCAGGAACAAAGATTCTAGATTACAGTAAAGTATTGACTATCATTGTAGAAAAGACCCATTTATGAGAATTAACTTTATACCTAGTATTACGAAAAGGGTGGTTCTATTTGGGAATGAATAAATGTAAAGGATGGTCAGAATTTTGAAGAACTCTTATACAATATGCATAAGAAACTAATCGGAATACAGAGACAGATATTGATATATATATATATATATATATATATATATATATATATATATATATATATATATATATATATATATATATATATATATATATATATATATATATCATGAATAAGAAATTTGATAGACTGTAAGCTCCTATCCAACAAACAAGTATGGGAATCTGCAGCTGAAGACCAGACAGAAAAATAATGCTGAAAACAAGGTAAAATGAGAGAAATAAAACACTTTTTCAGAATAGATTAATCAACAATAATCTCAAAAGACTTTCTCAACAAGCAAATTTTTTGTGCAATTAAAGAGAACTCGGACCTAATGTGTTTCTCAAAAGTAAATTTCTTGTTAGGAATCACTACTAAAATTTAAAAACTGTATAGCATAGTTAAAGAAGAATTATTAATGCGGACATCCAGATGTTAAGCAGCAACTGTCCACAGATAAGTTTTGATATTACTTTGAGATTTGTAGATTCAACTTCATACCCAATAATTTGCAACATTGTCTAATTGTAGCTAGATCTCTATTAATTGATTTAGCAACACCAGATCTACATTCAGGAGATTGAATTGATGCAAAGAGAGTAACATCATCTTTGTATGCAACGAGCTTGTTTTCTAGGCCAAAACTACATTTCATTTGTCGACTATATAATAGGAAAATCAGCCAAAAAGACTTCCCAGGGGAACACCGGATATAACATTCTTATACTCACGATGGTGGTCGCCACTACTCTTTGCAAGCTATTACTTAGAAATTAGATAATGATGCTATGAAAAGACTAACCCACTCCCAACCCTTTAAGTTAAAAACAATGGCATCATGATTAATTCCTATCCCCAATCAAGGCATTTCTCTATAGCTTTTGAGATTGTGAGATGGGCATAACTTTCCATAAGGCCTTTATGAAAGATAAATTGTAAATTAAGGAATAGAGTATTGCCTTTGCCCAATTATATGGACGTTATGCCAAAAGACTTTAAAACAAAACTTTAGATAATATGGCAGTTATAGAAAATGGTCCATAATCAGTTGGTCTTAAGCTACCACAAATACTATACATAATGGAGTAACATTACCAATTCTCCAACAAGTGCTAAAAGCTTCACTTCTTGCTACCTAACCATTTTGTTCTACATCTACATAAGTATCAAGGTCCGCCAAGAGAGCTTTATTATCAGGAGATCGAAAAACTAGACTAGTTAATTGGGTATACCACCACATGCACTTTTTGCCTAGTTTTCGATGTCATGATGTCAGAAAACTTCAAATCATTCATTCATTTTCTACATACAATTAATGCCTAGTCTCTACAAGGTTTAAAATGCTTCCAGAAAGCTAAAATAAAAGGCAACATCACCACTTGCCCTTACTGCACGGACTTTAAACGTTTACAATGATTCACGAATGCTAAAATTATTAGGTGTTCAATCCCCAGAGAGCCTTTATATTGTGTATAACGCTCCAGAAGGTTAAAACTACTGGTCATAACACTATATGTACTCATTGAAAGCCCTTAAAACGTTTCCAATTCTTCCAAAAAGGCTGAACTCAATGGTAATTCCTTACTCACACAACCTTGACAATGTTTATAATGCTTCCCAAAAGTTTACATCACTGGCTAAAACCCAACACACACTCATTGTATAGCCTCTATAAAGTTTAAAACGCTTGCAGAATTCTAAAATCCTTGCTAAATCTTTGTTCAGACAGTATCTACAACGTTTACAACGCTTCTAGAAGGTACAATTTACAGCCCACTCCTGGTTCAGACAACCTTGATAACGTTCAAAATGTTTCCAGAAGGCTAAAATCTCTGTACTTACGCTTTTAAAAGGCTAAGATCTCTGACTAAACAAACACTTGCATATACTAAGGGATCTTTACAACGATTTTAACGGTTCAGAAAGCTAAAATCCCCATTTGCTTGAACCTAAAGGTCTGACTTGTACACACTGGCTCAATGATTTGCATGTTGATACACTGGTCCTAGAGCAGGGAAGAAAATATTTTTTTTTCGCAGAGATTTCCTTGGAGACCAAACATTATTTAACGCAAAATATGATTTCCCTTCGACCAAAAAATATATTTTTTTTCACTCTGTTTGAAGAGTTAAAAGCTTTAGGAACATTGAAGAATGAGAAGTACCCATGACCATGATACTTATGAAAGAACCTTTCACTCTGGCAAAAACACTGGGAACTTCAATTACACCTGCTTTTCCAACATAACTGTCTGTGTGTGTTTGTGTGTGAATTTGTTTGTGTGTCGATTCCAGCTCCCGGGTACAGCTTGAGGATTAGATTTTCTAAAATTTGGTCGAACATCCAGATAACTTGTATTTAGAATTTTTTTCTCACTCAAACTGGAGTGTTACTTATATTTCTTTTAATCAGCCTTCCTATTTCCTTTAAGAATGTTGAGTACACCAACGTACCAAGGACACTCTAGAAATCCTGAATGTTAAGCTTTTTAACTGACTTCTTCAGAAGAACTAGGAGTAGCAGGAATTGTAATTACCCTATAGTACCAATACCAGAATCTGTCTACCCACACAGGAAATTTGGTCCCTTTCGTTGTATATATTCAGGTTTTCTTCTTGGTGTTATTGGAACATGTAAAAGAATCAGAAACTCATACAAGATTTTTCAACCTTATTCATGGTTTCATTGCAGCAAAAAAAAAAAAAAAAACCTGGGACGTTAACATTGGAGTATGTATAAAAAGGGTTTGCTATTTTTTCCCTAAATTAATAGCAATATTTTTGGGTATGACGATACTGTAGTGCTGCATATATTGCAATTTCCTAATTTCACCCCCGAGTTACAATCGCAATATCCTACCCCTCCTTATCCCTTCCATTGCCACATCGGTGTTTGACAGTAGAATGTTCATTTTACATCAAAGAAATTTTCACAAATATCAAATTTTATTTATTCCACGTTTTTAGTAGATTCTGAAATTCAAAGTAAGTTTATAACATGTTTTTTTTATACTTAGCGTAATTTATCCCAACTGGTGTTAAAGTATCTGAAAAGCTATAAAATTATGCAGTTTGCATGCAAAAAAAATAAGATTCTATCATTGACTTCGATGGGTGTTGTTATTAAAATTAGATTTACCATCACTTATTTAGGGCATAAAGTAGCTATCATGAATTTCTTAATAACAGCAACTAAAAAGCAGGCCATGAGATTTCTCGGGATGGTTTCATATATCCGTAGATTTGTACCCAATTTTTCAGAAATAAGCGCTCCAATAACTAATCATTTTAAGAAGGGACGAAGTTTTGTGTTTAATGAGGAATATGTAGAAGCTTTCCATAAATTAAAGGCTGTAATGCTTCACAAGCCATTATTAATGTTACCTCATTTTAGCAAGGAGTTTAATTTAGTGATAGATGCTAGTAACATTGGTATAGGATTAGTCCTGTTGCATAAAGTGAATGGGACGAAGCACTCAGTCGCATAGTATTCAAAGAAACTGAATAAAGCTCAATAAATTATTCAACTATTGAGAAGGAATTTTTTAGTTTAGTTTCATCCTTGTAGTACTTTGAGATTGATGTACATCGTAGTCCTGTTTGAACTGTGTATACAGATCACAATCCAATAGTTTACTTGGAAAGATGTAAGAATAAGAATAATCCTCTCATGCATTGGAGATTAAAGCTACAAGATTATAATCTGAAGATAATTCATGCAAAAGGAAAGAATAATATGATAGCTGATGGTCTTTCCAGAGATTTTTCAGGATAAGAATTTTTTTTTTCTTCAACAAATAGTGTATTTTTTTTTTCTTTTTTCACTGAGTTTTGTGTTGAGTTAATGGAATGCGAAAGAAGAATATTTGGGTAGTGTTAATTTGAAGCTACATGCAAATATTCCTCAGTTCAGGGATGAATGCTTTTTTTCATAGCAGACATTTAAAAAAAGGGAAATCAGTAGGTTTTCTTTTTATTTTATATTTGGGGAACGTGACATGGGTAGATACAATACTTTTAAAAGGATATGCTATAAAAAAACAAAAACACTTATCCCCAAAGTGTGAGCGGCGAGACGAGATTCGACTACCGTATGGTTTGGTCAAACCTGTCATCACTTTACTGTCGTCAGCATTTTGAAAGTAAACAGAGCCTCGACGAGAGCACCTGACGAGATTAGGGAACTATCCGGTTTTGACCAGGATTTTATTGTCTTGATCAGTGGAGTAAGCATATTTTTAGAAACTGAGCATGAGGGATATCCGTGTTTATGAAATATGTCACCATGGGTGGACACGTGCTACCCTATTTTCACAACTTAACATATGGTTCAGATTGCATCAGTAATTTCTTCTAGAAACTTTTATGACATAATCAAAGAGGGCGTTTTTGAGGAAGCAAATAGAGACCCAAAATTGATTGAAAACCCCTTCTATGGAAATATCCAATGCCCACTTTAATTAACTCCACCCATGCATGTGTATATAAACTTCAAGAAGAGATTGTCCAGGGGAGATAAGACAGCATATAAAATGGGGAAGAACTATATCCGAAAGAAATGAGAACCAAGTCCTTATGATATAACAAGCAGAGAAACTAGAAGTCTGACCGAGCTAGATTCTAACCTTCCCTTCAGAAAACAAACATCTATCTCTAAATCTGGTTATGGCTGAGAACAGAAAAATCGAAACAGCCAGCCCTCCCTGCTTGTGATGAAAAATAGCCTACAATGCCTACAGCCTGCCTCAGTTTAAATCTATCTTTCGAATTCCTGGAGAAGACTTTTGATGTCCCATCTTGATGCCACCCTTTCTGTGAAGTCTTCGAATCCGGGCATCATGCCAGTTTCATCTGAACTTCTGCCACCCTTCTGAAGCCTGAAGTCTCCGTACTCATATCATCTCAGATGCTGTAGAAAACCATTCCTCAAGTATTTCTACCCTTCTGACTGTTCCCCTTTTCTATTAATGTTTTGATTGGTTTGATTTGTCATTTGAAGTAAACGATTTAGTAACATTGATTTTCTTTATATATAAGTTTTTGAATAACCATGTTGTATTTTTTTCGTGAGTTTCTTTCTATATTAATTCCCCATTTTCCAATGGTGGTTGTTGGAAACATTTATTTCAATTATTGAAAGAACCTGTAACGATTTTAGGGTCGCAACAAACTGCAGCAGTATAAAGCTACTGTCCATACCCATCTTACAAGGCTTTGTAGAAATTCATAAGATTAAATTTCAACCTGATTCATCGCAAGCTTAATAAGTTTAATGTGGAGAAGGAGGGCAGAGCAAAAGTCAAAGTGGAGCTAATGGCTACTTTACTTCCGGATATATCGAAAAAAAAAATTCCCATTTTCCTTTAAAAAAAAAACACCGATAAATCCCAGCAGTAGAGTCATAAGCACCCCATGAAGATTCATGCGTCTCTTTCTTATTTCTACACTTGACATCAACTACACCCAATTTTCCTCTGACATGACAAGGGCAGCAACACTATCCCGCTCAATATGAGGCCATATCTCAGGGCTAGTCAAACTTAGGCTATACAGATAGGTATGGCTTTTGGACACTTTACGAGGGAAGCAGAAGAGCTTGTAAAGCACATAGATCCAGGGGATCCTGTCAGTAAGGGGCTTCAGTTTGGTGTTGTCTCCATGTGTTTCTGGGTAAGTAGGACCTTTTCTCCAAAGGCACAGAGCATAATGCCAAGGGATCTCTGTTGTTTAAGGATATCAAACACTTCACACCCAAATTTTTATCAGCACAGGACCCTTGAACTCGTCTCCTTTGTAAGCATGTTGCTAGAAAAAGGAGTCATAGAAAGTTGTGTATTTTTAAGATTTCATTACAAAAAGGCTCACCAGAAAAGAGAGTGATCTACAGGTTGTACAATACAATCAAAATGACAATCATATTGCATGGTTACCCATTACTAATCAGAAGGGCTCAGACTTGTATTACTGATATAAAAGACGCTGATTAGAATGCCCCTAAGTCTTACTATCATAAGAGTGTTTACATAGCAAGTGAAATAAGTGGTTCAACTTATGTGGCGTCAGAGAGTTCAGATCATAGGTTATTTAGATGACTGGCTTATTTGGAGGGACACAAAAGAATTATGCCTCAAATACAAAAATAAAGTTCAGCAGGCTCTTCAAAATCCAGGCATCCTAATCAACTCACCAAATCAAGAATAATTTCAGGAACGATATCAAGATGCTAGGTAACATATGTAATATGGGGAAAATCATATTAACCATAACAGAAGCCTCACAGCAAAGAACTCTAAGCAAGGGTATATATATTTGATCAGGATGTAACCAGGGAAGATTTTACATCTTCAGTTTTTCTTGGTAGTTGACCAGTGTTAAATAAAATATAGGAAGATTTCAATTGGGTGTGGAGAAAGACAGCTCTGATAGGGTTTTAAGAAAATTTAGAAAATTTAGAAAAATAAGTATATAAAAGTATAGATATATAGAAAATAATCTGTAGAAAATATTTATATCATACATAAGTAACTTTGGTGAGCTGCATAATAAAGTTGAATGGCATGACAGCATTCAAGCCAATTTTCAAGGTCCTAGGCTGAAAAACACCAAATCTGTGACGGGTGAAAATGGGAACTGGCGTGGGACTCGATGATGGCACTGGGGTGGCACTCGTTGAAGGCACTGGCGTGGCACTTGTTGAAGGCAGTAGGGTAGCACTTCAAAAAGGCACTGGGGTGGCACTTGAAAAAGGCACTGGGGTGGCACTCTAAAAGCACTTCAGTAGCACTCTGGTGGAGATGGGGGCCTTCCCTGACGGGCTCCTGAACGCGGTCAAAGTCATGGGAGGATCATCTACATCGTTGTCGTCACCATCGTTGCATGGTACAGGTATCTTAACTTTCTTCATAGGGAATTGTATCCTCTTCTTGCTTTGAAAATGAGAAGAAATGTGAAATGGAGGTTCACTTTATGAAGAGGTGTTAGATGGGGTCGAACAGATGAGTGCTGAGTGAAAAATATTGCTTACACTTCCCTGGTCGATGGTGACCACCTGGGGCACGTTACCATATTTCTGATAAAAACAAGTGTTATCAGCACACTCAATATTATTAAAATCCCTAAGAGATTTTTGCCAGCCCAAAATTTTTTTTTTTCTTTCTTTTTTTTTTTTTTTTAGTTTTCCCCCTATATACTTGAACATCCGGCAGCCTAACACAAAGATGGCAACATCAGTGCATAACGACATTATTCACCAATGTTCAGTGAAAATCTCTTCAACTTTCATTAATATCACTCTGAGATATTTAGCGAAATGTAAAAGTATACAAAATTGAAATTTCAATACAGTTTAGTAGTGTGGTACCAAAATTGAGACAAAAAAAAAATTTAAGAGCTATATCTCTGCAAGTATCTGAAGCTATGACTTATGAGTCCTACCCCTGTTGTATCATAACAAAGTCTTATGCGGCGCACTTCGAGAACGATGCCACAGACAAAGCAACAGGATGAAACCAGGGAAAAATTGCTTTGCGCCTGCGCCTGGTTCCAAATTTTGGGCCTGTTAACTTACCCAGTGTTAATTAATATGATTAAAATTCCCTAATAGTTTAAGAGTTTCTTGAATTTTATTTTATCCAAGATTTCCTTTACCATGATCTCCATAATAGATGCCTCATGGTCAGGTTTGGGAGATCATTGAGAAGAGATCATTGCCTTTGAAAAATGGTCACCTAATTTAGCAAATTTCCCAAAAAAGTGTTAAAACTCCTGGCACTCTACGTTATAAGGAAGAGACTCTGTCATAGAATCACCTACCATACAAATGTTTTCATAGCCGAACCGTTAGCTGTCTCTTGCCTTAAGAAGGGAAATTCTGTTCGAGAACTCTCATTTCATTTGTGCTGGCAAGAAAAGACACATCCACTCACAGATGTTTGGGTTTGAAAAGAAGGGCCTAATGATTAATACAGTCAAAGGCACTACTAAAAAGGGAGGTCAATTATACGACAACTTTAGCTTCAACAAACGCATTTACATGATGGAGTAACATTAGCAAATCTCCAACAAGTCTTAAAAGGACATCTTGCTAACTAGAAGAAAATAACGGATAACTTTAGAGCTAAGAAATCTTCAGTTCTTATAGAAAAAGGAAAAATATAATTTTGGTCTATAATTCTGTAAACATTAAGGTCTATCATGAGAGCTTTGATTTTAAAAGTTTAGGCTCAAGAGAACAAAAATAAGGAAGATCAATTTTCTCATTACTCTGCTTACTATCAAGCACATCAGCCAAAAGGCTTGACTTTTCCTTTGGACAGTGACTGACAGAGCCATATGGTTTAAGTAAAAGATGATGTCATGGGGAGATACAATATTATTGAACGAATATATCATTAAAACAGAAAAATATACTCATTCTCAAAGTTTTTGCAGCAATACGAGATTCAACTATCATAATGTTGGTTCATATTTGTCATCATCTCACTCTTGTCAGCATTCTAGCAATAAACCGAGCCTCAATGAAGAGTGCGTGCAGCAATAAAGGAACCTTCTTTTTTTAACCAAGCTGTCCTCTCTTTAGTCTGATAAACGGAGCTTCGAGGGATATCAATGTTGTTATGTCTTAACATGAGGTCTAGAAAAATTTGTCTGAGAAGCCTCTCAGGCGTGATTGAAGTGGGCTATTTTGAGGAAACTAATCAGGACAAAGAATTGTTCAAAAAACTCCATATATGGAAATGTTTACTGTCCATCATAATTAGCTTCACCAATACATAAGTGTGGAGGAGATAAGACATAAGAGAAACTATATCTGAACAAGATAGGAACCATATCATGATAAGATAAAGGCAAGAGAATATCAAAAGTCAGACAGTGAAAGTTTCCGACCTTCACTTAAAACTACAAGAGCCTATCTCAAAAATCCTTTTGTCGCTGAGTAGAGACAAATTGAAGAAGCCATCCCTCCCTGCTTGTGATGGGAAGTAGCCATCACTATCTGCAGCCATGCCTTAGTTCTAAACTATCATCGAATTTTTGTAGAAAACCTATGATGTTTCATTTATATGCCACCCTTTTGTGACATCTTAGAATTCAAAATTTCATCTGAACTTCAGCCACCCTTCTGCAACGTTCTCAAGGCTAAGGCCTCTCTACCATTATCATCCCAACAGCTGAAGAAAACTATTCTTTATACTAATTTCTCATATTACATTGGTTGTTGTTGGAATATTTTATTTTAGATGTTAAAAAAAACTGAAACTATTTCCAGATTATAACAGTTGGCTACCTCTCTATGATTTTCGACAATGGTACCCAGTGAAACTAGGAGGATATAGAAAGAAGACAAATGAGTGATATAAACACAAAATTTGATAGTCAGGTAAGCATTTTGGTCATGATGGCGATGCTCTAAGCGAATGTGGTTTAAAGATAGGGGTGGAAATGCATAAGAGAGATGAAAGAGCAGCTGAGAGAAGAAAATGAGAGACATCGAGAAGAAAATAACAGACATCATAATCTTGACTTAGAAATCACCCGATTGATGCAAAAACTTCAAAATAGTCCACCATGTAACAGACCAGGATGTAATGCTTCAGGCAGCAAACGAGGTAGTAATTCATCATTGAACAATGACTCAGATAATTTAGATAGGGATGCAGTGTTGAAATTGATGCCAAAATTTCATGAGGAAGATATAACGTAATATTTCACCTCTGTTGAAAAGTTAAGAAACAGAGTAGGTTGTCCAAAAAATCAAGTGGATTTCTTATTTACAGTTATTCTTATGTGTAGGGCTGTTTCTGTGTATAGCTGTATGTCTGATGATGAGAGTGAAGACCATGCTAATGTTAAAGAATGTGTTCTTGGTCCATAAAGGCTAGTAGCAGAGGTGTGCCGTAATAAATTCAAAAGTTAGAGTGCTAATGAGAACAGTACATATGTAGAATATGGAAAGAAGTTAAAATATTCTATTTTTGTTAGGTAATATCTATTAAATTTCATAATTTTCATGATATCATGAACAGATAACCTGTCCATAGATATTAAGGTATTTATATAAAATAAATTAAAAATACATTTTACATATATCTGTATCAAGTGTGTCAGCCAAGCTTAAATGTGGCTGTCAAGAAAAGCGATGTAGACATAGTCATTGTAGAGGATTCCAGTATTAGTTACTGAGGAGGTTTAAGCAATAACATTCTGAATATGGATGAGCTACTCCAGTTACAGGGAGAAGAAAACACACTGACAGAGATTTTTGATTAGGAGTTGGGGAATCTTTTGTCATTCTGTTTGCCCAAGTCAGTTAGCAAAAAGGAGATTATAGAACAATTAGCAATTCCTAGGAAGATCGAAATTTAATTTTGAAAACAGTATATGATGATGAAAAACATTTACGGGTAAATAAAACTCACGAATGTCAAATTAATGGTAAACCTAATCAAGTAATTCCCAGGGCTTCGTTGCATTACATTCCATCAGAGGGAGAGCCTTATGAAAATATAGTAATATATATAGGCGAACCTTTGCATAGTAGTAATGGAGTGTAAGTTAGTGTTATAAACACTGAAGAGGCTTTCTGACGAGAGAACTGCTAGTGATTTGAGCTCTCCGAAAGCCTTGTAAACGTTAGAGAGGCTGTGCAGTGAGTGAATGTGGTAGCGTAGCGTTTTAAACGTTGTAGAAGATCTGTAGTGTGGGAAAAAATTGTTGTTTTAGGTTTCTGGAAGGATTTTAAACCTTCTAGAGTCGGTCTTAGCAAAGATCTCTCAGTGATTTTAGTCTTCTCGAACCGTTGAATTTAGAGGGTGGGCATTAGGTGCATGTGGTGTTCTAACTAGTTATGTTAGCCTTTGGGAAGCATTGTACACTTTATAGAGTCTGTGCTGTGAGTGTGTGTGGTGTTGTATCCAGTGATTTTAGCCTTCAGATGTATTGTATGAACAATCCCTCTCTATTTAAAGTGTATTAATTATCTATTAACAATTACAGATACTCCAACTCATTACCTGGAAGCAATCTCAGTAAGATACTGCAATGCGAAAACTGTAGTTAATGCTTGTTGAGTTATTTTGTATAGTTTGGTCTACCTTGCTTTTACCTTGAAGGCTCCGTAGGGAATGCACATTACTAGGGACATTAGATTGAAGAATGTAAACGTTGAAGTTTACTTCAAGGCCTACACAGAAGCAATGGAGAAGTATATGATAGCCAGCGATAGGATCTTCAATATAGATAAGAGTAGCTTGTTTACTGTGATGAAAAGAGTGAAGGTCTTATGTGAAAATGGTCAGCCTGTTGCCTCTCAGATATGCCATGAGCGAAATTCCACAAATTGTGTCTGTATCATAAATGCTTCAGGCCATTACATCCATCCAATATTTATAATTCTACTAAAGAGAAGGAATGATTCCGTCATGCGAGAAATTATTGATAGATCAAAAGAAATCCTTGATCAAAACAGATGGATGGATGTTGAGTGTTTCCTTAAGACACTTCAGTATGTCAAGGAAAGGACCTCTTGCTCTAGGACAATAGGATCCTTTTGATAATTGAGAATGTGGAAGGTCATATGATCATCCAGGATATTAAGCATGCATTGCAGCAGGGCATCGGCTTTGAGGCATTGCCTCTTCACAAAATGGCCCTGGTTTGGAGCTAAGTCTGATTTCTCGCAGGGAATTTGAGCCTGGCAGCCCTACTGATGATAGGCCCTCGACTTTGGGATTGACATGGCAACTCTCCACCTCTGGTTCTAACTGCAGTAAGCCTACTACCTCTTCGACAGAAAGAGACCAGCATATTATTCCCAAGTCTGTCAGACCTTACAGTAACTCTATTGGCCGTCCTTTAAGAAAGAACCGAAAAAAAGTCAAGGCATCTATCTTTAATGAAAAAGAAGTAGCTATTTCAGATTATTGGGACAAGGAAAAAAAGAAGAAGATGGCTCAGTAAAAGTAACAACATGTCAAGAAAAGGCAGCAGGCTATTACCCTAAGAATATGAGGATGATCCTTTTATCCCAGATGAGTCCTCGCATTTCTCACAGACCATGGGTGACAGTGCGGATGACTCCAACCCTTTCCAAAAAAAAAATAAAAAAAATAGGAACCAAATGTAAGGGACTTACAACAGTATATACTCAAGCGTACATAGGAGAGCCTAATTTTTATATATTAATCATTTGATTTTATAAATAAACTAATTATAGCCTACATTCAAGCATTCATTTGATTTTTTTGGAGAATTACTTTGTAAATATTTTAGTCTACTTTAATAGTTCATTTCATTTCTAGGTGAATGATTTCAAGATGACCAGTTTGAGGAGTGAAGGGCATACAAGAAGGTAGTCCAGTATAATAAAAATATGACCTCATTTCTGCATGAGAAAGGACAATCTCTAGAGCAGGTAAGGGACCTCACATAGCATATTAATTCTTTGACCCTTTTGCTTCTCATAGGTTATCCGTTCTTTTATATTTACTTATTTTGTTAGGCTCATTTTTGCAACTTCTGAAGCCAAGTCTTTGAAGTCCCAAAGACATAGAGAATGGTTGCGTCTGTTCGTTTGACATTATGCATCTTATTGTCAAGACAGCTTTTCCTAAACTAACCAGTCTCTCTTTCAGG
This sequence comes from Palaemon carinicauda, assembly GCF_036898095.1. Classification (NCBI taxonomy): domain Eukaryota; kingdom Metazoa; phylum Arthropoda; class Malacostraca; order Decapoda; family Palaemonidae; genus Palaemon; species Palaemon carinicauda. Next base: position 39,002,668 of record NC_090767.1, read on the forward strand.
CAGATCCTTTCCGCATAACATAGGTAAGATTATAACATTCATTGGCTCTTCATCACAATAGACAAGTTATTGTCATCTAGCAAGGGCTGAACGTGTACTTTTCCATTTCTTCTTTGTAAATAATGAAGAATGTCATCCTTTGATGGCTGCCAGAATCCTGGAGAATGCCATCCTGTCTGGGCTGCCAGAATCCTGAAGAATGTCATCCTGTCAGGGCTATCAAAATTCTGCAGAATGTCATCCTGTCAGGGCTGCCAGAATTCTGAAGAATATCATCCAGTTAGGGGTGCCAAAATCCTGAAGAATGTAATCCGGTTAGGTGTGCCGGAATCCTAAGGAACGTTACCCTGTCAGGGCTGCCAGAATCCTGAAGAATGTCATCCTGTCAGGGCTACCAGAATTCTGAAGAATGTCATCCTGTCAGGGCTACCAGAATTCTGAAAAATGGCATCCAGTTAAGGATGCCAGAATCTTGAAGAATTTAATCCTGTTAGGTGTGCCGGAATCCTAAGGAACGTTACCCTGTCAGGGCTACCAGAATCCTGAAGAATGTCATTCTGGCAGGGTTGCCAGAATCCCGAAGAATATCATCCTCTCAAGGCTGCCAGAAACCTGAAAAATTTCATCCTATCAAGGCATCCGGAAAATTAAAGAATGTCATCCCCGTCAGGGCTGCCAGAATCCTGAAGTATGTCTTGCTTTTAAGACTGCGAGAAACTTGAAGAAGGTCATCCTATTAGGGGTTTCAGACTCGTGAACAATATCATCATGTCATCCTCTTAGGGCTGCCAGAATCATGAAGAATACAATTCTGTCAGGGCTGCCAGAATGTAATGGTGGCCAAAACCCTGAAGAATCTCATCCTGTTATGGTTGTCAGAATCCTGAAGAATGGCATCCTGTCAAGGATGCCAGAATCCTGAAGAATGTCATCCGATCAGGGCCTCCAGAACACTGAAGAAAGTCCTTCTCCAAGGGCTCTCGGAATCTTAAAGAATGGCATTGTGTCAGGGCTGCATCATAAGAGGCAAGGACCCTTCAAGGCTGTGACAGCATAGGTTAAGGTTCAATGATATTCATAAAGTTTAGATTAAAGTATTTTACAAGCTAGTCTTAAGTTCAAGTCAAATTTAATTCCTTTTTACATACATATTTTTATTGTTTAAAGTATATTATATTGTTAGTTTGTGTTTGTTGATTTTATTTAACCCGGTGATTTTGTTGAAAGACATATATGGATGCAAATGGAAGTGTATGTGTGGTCCCCATACACAGTACATCTCTTTCCTTGGTGATGACGACCCATACAAATGTTTCTTTTTCTCTCCCTCTCTCTTTCCAAAAAGAAAATAAACTTCTATATTTTCTTGATATTCTCGGGATCATACTAAGCAGAGTCATATCTTAAACATTATTATCATGATTATGTGTGTACAATGTCTAAATACTTTATTGAAAAGATATATATATATATATATATATATATATATATATATATATATATATATATATATATATATATATATATATATATATATATATTTCTCCTATTTTTCTTCTTCTCCCAACCACTACCTTCATGGAGACGAGCTAGTAAAATATATACTGTAGAACACCGTTTGGTAGTTATGATCGTAAAGTAAAGTTTTTTTTTTTTTATTACAAAGTGCAGTCAGAAGATTAATAAATAAAGTTTTAAATGGTATTGATATTGTGTCATTTATTTAGACGACCTTATGTTTTCAAAAACTTAGTAGGAACATTTACGAATTTCAGCTAAAGTCCTGGCAAATCTTGATTAAAATCTAAAGAAACGCAAATTTTGGAAAACTACCGGGTGTTTAGTTGATAAAGTTGATCTAGGGAAGATTTGCTATCATTAACTTCCCAATCCCAACAACTATTTCCCTAGATTTGTGCCAAACTTTTCAGATATAAGTGTTGCAATAACTAATCTTTTCATGACGGGATAAAGTTTGGTATTTAATGATGTGTGTAGAAGCTTTCTGTATATGTGAGTCAGTATTGCTTTACGAGCCAATATTATTGACGGTTAATTTTAGCAAGGAATTTAATTTAGCGTTTGATGCGAATAACATGGGCATAGGAGGAGTCTTGCTGAGATAATTGACAGGGAAGAAGCACCCAGTCGCCTTTTATTCAAAGAAACTGAATATAACTCAGCAAAACAATTCAACTATTGAGAAAAAATTGTTTAGGTGAGTTTTAGCCCTACGCACCTTAAGAATAATTTAAGTAGAAGTCCTGTTTTGACTCTGTATATCGATCACATTCCGTTAATTTATTTGGAGAGATTTAAAAATATGAATAAAGGTCTCATGAATTCGGATTTAGGATTGAAAGATTATAAATAGAAGATAATTATTATAAAAGGAAACAATAATGTCATAGCTAATAGCCTTTCGAGAGATTTTTCAGAATAAAAAAAAGCCTTTTTCTCCCATATCAATAAATTAATAGTTTTTTGTAGCAATGTTGTGTTATGTAATAGGATTAGGAAGGAAGAATGTTTAACTGATATTAGGTTGGAGCATGATATAGAGTTGTTCCTCAGTTAAGTGATAAATCTTTTATTTTTTCTTTGCTAACCTTACAAATTCATGTAGATTTTATTTTTATTTTATTTTGTTTTGCACGTGCCATATGTACATGCAATATCATTGAGGAAATATATTATCCAAACCGACGAAAAGCAAGTAGAGTTTGCTCAAAGCTGTCAACACCTCACTGTTGTCAGCATTTTGGTAACAAACCAAGCCTTCATGAAAAGGGTTTTGACTAAGATGTCATTACTTTAATCAGTAGGGTCAGCTTTTTCTGAGAAACCAAGCCTTGAGGAATATGCCTGTTCATGAAAAATGTGTGTGTGTGTGTGTGTTGTGATTGATGTAATCCATAGCCTTTTTTAGACTACCCAAGTTAGATCTGACAAGTCATGTAAGCTTAAGTACCTTCGAGGTATCGCACCTTCCACGAAAGGAAAGACTGTAATATGGGTTTTAAAATGAATACCTGTGAAAAAAATAGAGAAACAGAAATATAAATGGTAACCTATTGATAAACCACTAGCCATTCATGGCCCTCCTCTTAAGCATACCCAACACATCATTTCAAAAATTCAAGAGGAAGAGAAAAAAGCTATAGCATTCTGCCTGAGTGTACCCTAAAGCAAGATAACTCTAACCTAAGACATTGGAAACTATGGTACAGAAGATATGTCTCAACCCAAAACCTAAGAACAATTATTTGATTTACGAGTATCTTTCTCTTAGAAGAGTTGCTTACCATAGCTAAAAAAATAGCCAATGAACAATTACAGTGCAAAAGTGAACTCATTTTATGAACAAGCTTATTTAGGTAATCTCAGTGCTGTAAGTTGTATGAGCACAAAGGATGATGTAGAAAGAATATGTCTGACTTTTCATAGTAGGTGTAGGCAAAGGAAAAAGAGCAGTGACCAGAAAATCGGCTCCACGCAGCAAATGCGCCAGGGATGTAATTATGCATTAGCAACAGGACACTGCTACACATACAGAACCTTTGGGGAATTCCAAGAGGATTGTCCAGTAGCCTCTGAGGTCTCTTCATAACATGGTAAGCTGCCAGGAATATTCATTATGCTTGATATATCTGAAACTGATGAAGACCTTGATGTGCCCACGAATGAATTCGGTGTGTTTGAAGTCGAAGCTAAATAGATGGAAACGATGAGTAGTAAGACCCTGCTACGCTTATCACTTCAAGTAGGATTGTCTAATATTGGTTTTTCCTTCATCTGAAGAGGTAGAAGTACTAGGAACATTAACTAAAGGCAGTAACATTTCCAATAGAGATATATGCGTGAGCCAAGGACACTTTAGCTAAATATCCTAGGATTCTTTCGAGGGGGTAGAGCCCTTTAACAGAACAGGTACCATGACCAGGAACTTTAATTAAATTAAAGAAACAGGACAATCCTCTTAGTCCTGGAACTTTTAGCAATCTCAGAGGGATTCTATATGATTGTTTTTTGCTTTATCTGAATATATAACATCAGTAGCCATATTTTGAAATGGAGAAAGCTGAGTTAGAATTTCCACCTAGGGAAGGAAGAGAAAAGTTTGAAAGGGAGAAAGCTAAATTAGAATTAGAATCCAGTTTAACTATCAAGGTGGAACCTGAGAGGGCTTCAATTAATCTTCAGAATAGGCAAATGGAAGAAGAGTTATCTCTCTTTGACCTGACTAAAAATATAAAGTTAGTTCCCTCATTCACAAAGTTTGATTCAGAGGATTATTTTTGGGTATCTGAGAAAACTGCTAATCACCTTAATTGGTCTGCTGAACAGTGGGTATGGCTCCTTAAACCTAAATTGTCAGGAAAAGCTGCTCAGGTTGTTAGGCATCTGGATGACACTAAGGATTATAACCAGGTTAAGAAAGCAATCTTAGATGCATTTTCCATAACAGAGGAAGGATATAGACAAGCTTTCTGTAACCTATGTAAATCATATATGCAAACTTTCCTAGAATTTGCTTCTGGCAAGCTTAGAGCTTTCAAGAAATGGCCTAAGTATGCTGAAGTAACTTCTCTTGAAGAACTGATGAATTTAATGGTTCCTGAAGAATTTAAAAGGAAACTTGCCATTAATGTAATGCTCTATATTGAAGATAGGCAGGAGAAAGATTTACTAAAGGCTGCTTCCTTGGCTGACACTTATTCCTTAATATATAAGTCTATTCCAGATAAAAGAGCTGAGATTTTTGTAAAACCAGTTTAAGGAAAATCCTAGATTTCGGATGATAATCCCAAAGGTTCTGATAATCCTAAATGTAGTTATTGTAAGAAAGAAGGACATACTATTCGTAATTGTAACGACCCTAAATGTAAAGGATCTGATAACTACCGTATTGTTTTTATGAAACCCAACGTAAAATTTTCAACCTTCCAGAGTAAACCTGTTCTGCATGTGCAAGCAAATATACCAGATGTGTTTGATGATTTTAAGTATGAAGGTATAATAGCCTTGAGGGAGAAAAAACAGAAGTCTAAGGTCACTATATTACGAGACACTGGAGCTGCCTTAACCCTGGATAGGTACGCTCCTCGGACACCCCTTTAAGGGTATACTCGGACGCGAACGACCCCGACGCCAAAAAAAATTCTTGAAAAATCAGTTTTTGCAGTAACCTCTTTTTTTCTTTTGCCAAAAAAAACTTCAATGAATGCTTAAAACAACTGTAAAGATAAATACTACTCATCTGCAGAAAAACTATTTATTATAAATATTTTAAAAAATTAAGTAAAAAAAAAAAGACCTGACATAAAAATTCATAAAAAAAAAGTTTATACATATATACACAAATCCTTTTAGGAATTGATTCTTGAATGTTTAGGACACATCTTGATGTATTTTGGATGAAGTCAGACCCATGGAGGTGAAGATCTGAAATGAGAAAAAAAGGGTAACTTTTTTTGGTCAAAAACATTTGTCCAAATTTCATGAATTTTTTTGGGTACCCAAATGAAATAGGAAGTGGCTAATTTTTTTAGGGAATAAACATATGTTATCCTAAAATAGAAATATGTAAAAAAATCTTCATTATTTTGTAAATTACATTTATATCAGGGGCCATATCTAAAGGTAATTTTTTGAGTACTTAGAAATTTCGTAAAAAAATACATATATTTAATATATAATATGATATTTATGCAGGTAAAAATATACCAAAATATCACAAATTCTATAGGGAACAAGAATATATATAGATAGGGCAACTTACGCTTCGGATATGTCCACAAAATGGCCGCCAACCACACTGACTCAGACTCCCTAATCTGCCACTTGAAATGTAGGAAGGGTATGTCAATTTCAAGGTGTTATTTACTAATCTAATTATTATTGGATATGCATAAAAATTGTATGGTGGGTTGCTGGATAATTGTCGATTATTTTACGACTATAAAATTGAAATTCTGACCCAAAAAAATTTTTTTGAAGGGAAATAAAATCGAAAAAAAAACAAAAATGTGAAACAATATAATATTTTAGCTAAAATAATTTGATGATATTCAATCAAAAAAGAAGTAAACAAAATTTTCCGACAAATAAACATCTCGAGGAATCATTACTCTGTGATAGTTCCTTAGTACGTAGTAATTTTGAAAGAAATGGGAAAAAACGAAAAAATGGCAATCACCGGAAAATCGAACACATACCTATATATACGCCATATCTGGCTAAAAAAAAGATAGGCATGGGTAGCCAGATCATCTAGAAACACTTTCCAACACTATAAAAATATAAGTTTTGCGACACTACTTGCCAATTCCTTACGGTAACATGACTAAGCAAAAAAATGCAAAACAAATAAAAAGGGGCACTCGCGGAAAAATGGCTAACATTCTAATATACGGCATTTCAGAAAAAAAAAATTCAGCCACGTGCTAGGCAAACCATCAAGGTACATTTTCCGACAAATAAACACTTAAATGAATCATTACTCTGTGATAGTTCCTTAGTACGTAGTAATTTTGAAAGAAATGGGAAAAAATGAAAAAATGGCAATCACAGGAAAATCGAACACATACCTATATATACGCCATATCTGGCTAAAAAAAAAGATAGGCATGGGTAGCCAGATCATCTAGAAACACTTTCCAACACTATAAAATTATAAGTTTTGCGACACTACTTGCCAATTCCTTACGGTAACATGACTAAGCAGAAAAATGCAAAACAAATAAAAAGGGGCACTAGCGGAAAAATGGCCATTCTAATATACGGCATTTCAGAAAAAAAAAATTTCAGCCACGTGCTAGGCAAACCATCAAGGCACATTTTCCGACAAATAAACATATAAATGAATCATTACTCTGTGATAGTTCCTTAGTACGTAGTAATTTTGAAAGAAATGGGAAAAAACGAAGAAGTGGCAATCGCAGGAAAATCGAACACATACCTATATATACGCCATATCTGGCTAGAAAAAAAGATAGGCATGGGTAGCCAGATCATCTAGAAACACTTTCCAACACTATAAAATTATAAGTTTTGCGACACTACTTGCCAATTCCTTACGGTAACATGACTAAGCAAAAAAATGCAAAACAAATAAAAAGGGGCACTAGCGGAAAAATGGCCATTCTAATATACGGCATTCAGAAAAAAAAAAATTTCAGCCACGTGCTAGGCAAACCATCAAGGCACATTTTCCGACAAATAAACATATAAATGAATCATTACTCTGTGATAGTTCCTTAGTACGTAGTAATTTTGAAAGAAATGGGAAAAAAACGAAAAAATGGCAATCACAGGAAAATCGAACACATACTTATATATACGCCATATCTGGCTAAAAAAAAAATAGGCATGGGTAGCCAGATCATCTAGAAACACTTTCCAACACTATAGAAATATAAGTTTTGCGACACTACTTGCCAATTCCTTACGGTAACATGACTAAGCAAAAAAATGCAAAACAAATAAAAAGGGGCACTCGCGGAAAAATGCCCAACATTCTAATATACGGCATCTCAGATAAAAAAAAAGACATGCACGTGTTAGCCCAACCATCAAGGCACACTTTCTAATACATAAACATGAAAAAAAAATCAATAATATACGGCAATTCCTTACTACGTAGTAAATTTTTACAAATATTGAAAAAAGAACAGAAATTGGCAACCGCAGTTAAATACCCAATATACCAATAACTACGTCGTATCTGACAAAAACAAAGTCACGCATGGGTAGCCAGATCATCTAGACACACTTTCCAACACTAAAAAAGCAAAAGTTTTACGACACTATTTAGCAATATCTTACGGAAAAATGACTTGGCAAAAAAATGAAAAAAAATGAAAAAGGGGCACTCGCGGTAAAATGCCCAACATTCTAATATACGGCATCTCAGATAAAAAAAAAGACATGCACGTGTTAGCCCAACCATCAAGGCACACTTTCTAACATATAAACATGAAAAAAAAATGAATAATATACGGCAATTCCTTACTACGTAAAAATTTTTACAAGTATTGAAAAAAAACAGAAATTGGCAACCGCAGTTAAATACCCAATATACCAATAACTACGTCGTATATGACAAAAACAAAGTCATGCATGGGTAGCCAGATCATCTAGACACACTTTCCAACACTAAACAAGCAAAAGTTTTACGACACTATTTGGCAATATCTTACGGAAAAATGACTTGGCAAAAAAATGAAAAAAAATGAAAAAGGGGCACTCGCGGTAAAATGGTCCTCGTGGTGATGAACGACATTTTAACTAAAAAAAAAATCATGCACATGGTAGCCAAACAATCCACCAAGACTTTCCACAACTGATAACCTATACAAGTTGCACCATTCTACGACAATTTCATAATACGTAATAACTTTGATAATTATGCAAATTACCTTAGAAGGGTAAACTCGGTCGCGCTCGACCCCGACGCGTCTCAGAAATCGGGGAAGGAGTACAGCTACAGCAATGCACATCTGGACACTACTAGAGCGTGTAGGGGAGACACCTCCTGCAGGTCGATCACCCACAAATTCAGTCACGGGGGTGAGTCACGTGAGTAAAACCTCTTTTTTTTTGACGCTCGGGGTCGCGTACGACCCACCGTACCTATCCAGGGTTAACTTTGTTGCATAGTAAGGCTTTATTTAATGTTGAAAATAATCTAACTGGTGAGAAGGTGGTTGCAAGGGATCTTACTGGAATCTCATCCATTCCCCTTGCCAATGTCTACCTTGATTGTCCACTTGTAAAAGGGAAAGTTGAACTAGGGGTGATTGATACAGAATTGCCGGTAAAAGGAGTTTCATTGCTATTGGGTAATGATTTAGCTGGGAAATTAATTGTACCAAATTTAATTGTCACTGATAACCCCTTGGATGATAGGGTAGTTTTGGACAAACTTTTGATGGACAATGAGAAGGTAGATCTTGAACAAGCCCCAGCACATATAGTCACTCGGTCTCAAGCAGGAGAAAAGGTAAATTACTTTGAAGTAGATAGTGATATCTTAACTAAGGTAATGTCTAGAGATAAACTAGTAGCTGCCCAGAGGTCATATCAATCTTTTTCTTGTTTGCATGATAAGGCTGTTCATATAAAATCTTTGAATAAATCCCCATCCTTTTATCATAATAATGGTATCCTAATGCGTTTTTACCGTCCTTCTAACTATTCAGATCTTGATATTTGGAATGAGAAATACCAAATTGCTGTTCCTTCTTCAGTAGGCACTCATATAATGGAAATTGCAAATGATGGACCAGGTGGTCATTTGGGACCATACAAAACTTACTATAAAATACTTGATAAGTTCTATTAGCCAAATTTGAGGGAAGGCGTAGGAGATTTCATAAAGACAGGTCATGTATGCCAAATAGCTGGCAAACCTAACCAAGTATTCCTAAAGCACTTTACAGCCCATATTAGTTCCACATGAGCCCTTTGAGAAATTAGTAATAGACTGTGTTGGACCCTTGCCTAAGGCGAAAGGTGGTAACCAATATTTATCAACTCTTATGTGTCCCAGTACTCGTTTTCTAGAGGCCATCCACTTAAGAATATATCTGCTGTAAAAATAATGCTAAACACCTTTCAAGTTTCTTTACCACTCACGGGATCCCCAAGGATATCCAAACTGATCGTGGTTCTAACTTTACACGTGAACTCTTTTCAGAAATCCTTAAGGAATTAAATATAAAACATAGCTTATCATCTACATATCATCCGGAATATCAGGGAGTCCTTGAACGATGGCACCAAACATTTAAAAGTATGTTAAAAAAGTTTTTGTTTACAGAGCAATCTTAAGTGGGATGAAGGAGTAAAGTTTTTGTTGTTTGCTATACGTGAGTTCCCCTAGGAATCCCTTGGTGTTTCTCCTTTTGAATTGGTATATGGGAGATTATTGAGAGGACCCCTTGCATTAATTAAAGATTAATGGTTAAAGCCCCCAGACTCTAATCAAACTATAACTGTTCAACAATATTTGAGTAACTTTAAAGAAACCCTATCCAAAGTCCGTAAAATAGCTAGTGAAAACTTAAGCAAAGCTCAGATTAAAATGAAAAATAGTTATGATAAAAAACGAAAATTAGGAAGTTCAACCCAGGAGATCTGGTGTTAGCATATTTTCCTTTCCCTGGATCCCCATTTTCCTCCAAATTCTTTGGTCAATATAAAGTAGTTAAAAATGTCAATAACCATACCTATGTGATTGAAACCCCTGACAGAAGGAAAAGTACTCAAATTATCCATGCCAATCTGCTTAAAAGGTATCATTCCAGGAATACTGAAACTGGTTATGGAGACAAAATTGTAAATGGTAATGTTAAGGTCATGAACGAGAAACCTGAAGTAAGTGAACCTGAATTCATCTATTCGTGGCGTTTTGTAGATAATTGTGCTGCTCTGAAAGACTGAAAACTCATGTCAACATCTTTCTCCTTTTCAATCAGAAGGACTTGAAAATCCTATTTACTCTTTCCCAGAACCTCATGGGAAAAACTCAGGTCAGTGTACAGTCCTCACCCATGGCATCGAACTTCTACTAGGAACTGCTCCCATAAGACAACACCCTTATCGCATCAGCCCGGCCCAGAAACTAGTGATGAAATAAGTGGAATATCTTCTGAGTGCCGGTTTAGCTATACCAAGCCAATCACCATGGGCGTCTCCATGTCTATTGGTACCAAAGGAGGATGGCAGCATGCGACTGTGTACAGACTACAGGAGAGAAAATTCTGCTACTGATAAGGATAGTTACCCTTTACCCCGTCTAGATGACCTTATAGACTCTGTGGGCCAAGCAGCGTATGTAGCTAAGATAGATCTCCTTAAAGGGTTTTATCAGGTGAAGTTAACATCTAGAGCCAAGCTTATATCGGCTTTCATAACTCCTTTCGGGTTATTCCAGTATGAACTAATGCCTTTTGGTTTAACAAATGCCCCATCCACATTTCAACGCATAATTAACAACACTATTCAGGGTTCTGAGGGAGTATTTGCATATCTAGATAATATATTGGTGATAGGAGATTCTTGGGAAGAGCTTATGACACGTTTGAATATGCTCTTTGATAGATTAAGAGAAGCCCATTTAACAATAAATTTACAAATATTTGCTTTTGACATATTGTGGATGGAGGTAATGTCAGGCCTAAAACTGCAAGTGTTAATGCCATTCTTGACTATCCAGAACATAAGACTAGGAAATCCCTTAAAAGATTTCTACGTATGGTTTTATATTACAGGAAGTTCTGCAGTAATCTGTCTTCAGTAGCTGCCCCTTTACATAGTCTTACCAACCCTAAAAAGAAGTATGAATAGGATGAAAAAAGTCACGCAGCACTTGAACATTTAAAATAATTTTTGAGTAGTGAGTCAGTCTTACACAGTCCTAATTTTTCTAAACCCTTCTATTTACAAGTGGACACTTGCGACACGGGTGCTGGAGGAGTGTTGCCGCAGGAAATTGATGGGGTACTCCACCCAATAGGATACACCTCCAGTAGCTTCAGGCCTCATCAGCTGTCCTACAGTGACCATAGAGAAGGAGCTTTTAGGTTTGGTTCTTGCTCTCCAAAAGTTTGAATGTTACCTACAAGGAGCTCCGGTCTTCCTTGTCTATACGAACCACAACCCCCTCACTTTTCTTGAGCGCACCTAGGCCCATAATCAGCCCTTACTAAGATGAGCTTTATATCTTCAAAACTTCAACCTTTAAATAAAGCACCTCAATGGCAGCGATAACGTATTTGCTGATGTCTTGTTACGGGCCCATTCTCAACCTACCCACGAGATGTAATGTGTTTAACTTTGATCAAGCCACTCCGCTGGGCTTGATCCTCTACGGGGAGGTATTACACCTCCCACATTATCGTAATTATTGTATATATTTTTCCTGACTGTTTTCCCCTATATACCGCTTTCCTTTGTCCTTTCCCAGGAACTTGTTTGCTTTAGTTTCACACTCCTTGCTCTTACTTGCTCCGCCCATCCTAAATTTCTTCGACCCCTAAATGTAATTCTGAATCAGTTTCCTCTCAGCAACTAAACCAAGGACTTTAAGAGTCTGCCAGGGAAGCAGTCCTTTTTATTGAAATGTATCTATAACCTAAGTATATGTGATATTATTGTAAGGGTTTAATAATGAATTGTCCTTTTTTTCAAGTGTTCTCAATCTGCAGTGTCATTTGTCATTTGTCCTATTGTGTCATTCCTGTCCTTTATGATATTTGTGTTCCTTTTGTAAGGACTTTACAGCTTATCCTCTACAATGTTTACAATTCTTCCAGAAGGCTAAATCCACTCACTTGCACTTTCTGCACAGCCTCTTTATAATGTTTAGAACACTTCCCTGAGGCTAGGATCAATGACAGATCTTTGGTCAGACAGCCTCTATAATGTATCCAATGCTTTCAGAATGATCAAATCAATTGCAGTTCTATCCTATGACAGATTGCACAACTTTTACGATTCTAGAAGGGTAAAACTATTAACAATAACACCACTTACACTCATATTTCTCCATCTCTGCAATGTTTATAAAGCTTCCAGAAGGTTAAAACCACTATCAGAACCCCCACTTATATACAGTGCACATGATCTAAAAGGTTCAAAACACTTTAAGAAAGGCTACAACACCATAGCACTCACAACACACCCTCTACATAGTTAAGAACGCTTGCCAGAAGGCTAAAATCTCCTGCTACAACACTTGCTCTTACTGCAGACTATATAATGTTTAAAACGTTTCCAGAAACTTTAAATCACTAGCTAAAACTCCAATTGTACTAAACAAAGCATCTTTACACTGTTTAGAACCCACCTTGAAGGCTAAAATCGCTACCAGATTTCTGCTCAAATAACCTTCAGAATATTTACAATGCTTACAGAAAGCTATAATCTTAAGGAAAAATCCATTACCACTCACTGCACAGCATCTACAACACTAATAATATTTCCACAAGGTTAAAATAAGTGAAAATTTTTTTCTCCAGATAATCTCTACAACGTTTACATCATTTACAGTAGGCAGAAATCATTGTCCACATGATCTCTTGGACTTATTGTACACCCTCTAAATAAAAAAAAAAAATCAGAACGCTAAACTGCACTTACTGAACGAAATCTCCTACTTTTTGAGCTCTTCCAGAAGGATGAAATTGTTTGCTACAAATCCACTAGAAATTGTTAAATATCCTCTACAATGTTTACAATACTCCAAGAAGGCTAAAACACTCGTTACACTAGAAGTAGAAATTTCTGCATATCCTGTACAACTTTTACAATACAGTATTTCCAAAAGACTAAATTCACTGGCTGCACCACCACTTGAATCGGCTCTAAAACATTTACAACTCTTCCAGAAAGCTAAATTGAAAGACAACACCCGAAACTTGCAGTACTCACTGCGCAGCCAGTAAAGCATTTGCTATACTATATTAATGGTAAAATCCCTGCAAATAACATCACTTGAACTCACTTCAGAGTCCCTATAATGTTCAGGAAGATACAAGAAGTCTAAAATCACTGATAATTAATCTATGACAGATCCTCTGCAATGTTTGTTACGCCCCCAGAAGGATAATATCACTACTTATAACAACACAAGTAGTCACAGCACAGCCACTATAACGTTTAAAACACTTCCAAAAGGCTAAATTCACTGGCTACAACAGCACAGCCAGTCATGGCACAGTTTCTACAACCGTTACAACACTTTCAGAACATTTAAATCACTGCCAGATTTTTGCCCAGTAATCCTCAATAACATTTACAATTCCTCCAGAAAGCGAAATATACTTGCTACACCACCATTTGCACTTACAGCCCAGACTCTAAAACCTGTTCAACTTTTCCAGTAGGCCAACACCACTGGGTAAACCACCACTTGCACTTACTTCACAGCCTCTAGAGTGTTTGGAACGCTTGCAGAAGAATAAAAACACTTGCT